>NC_090375.1:26353767-26662960 GCF_036365525.1 Heterodontus francisci
CCCTGTGGTCATCTCCCTCCAAAACAAGTATACCGTTTTGGATACTGTTGAGGGAGATGGCTCACCAGGGGAAGGCAGCAGTAGCCAGGTCCATGGCACCGTGGCTGGCTCTGCTGTTCAGAAGGGCGGGAAAAAGAGTGGAAGGGCTATAGTCGTAGGGGATTCGATTGTAAGGGGAGTAGATAGGCGGTTCTGTGGTCGAAAACGAGGCTCCCGAATGGTATGTTGCCTCCCAGGTGCACGGGTCAGGGACGTCTCAGATCGGCTGCAGAACATTCTAAAGGGGGAGGGTGAACAGCCAGTTGTCATTGTGCACATAGGCACTAATGATATAGGTAAAAAATGGGATGAGGTCCTACAAGCAGAGTTTAGGGAGTTAGGAGCCAAGTTAAAAAGTAGGACCTCAGAGGTAGTAATCTCAGGATTACTACCAGTGCCATGTGATAGTCAGAGTAAAAATGAAAGAATAGTCAGGATGAATGCGTGGCTTGAGAGATGGTGCAGGAAGGAGGGGTTCAGATTTTTGGGACATTGGGACCGGTTCTGGGGGAGGTGGGACTATTACAAATTGGACGGTCTACACCTGGGCCGGACTGGAACCAATGTCCTTGGAGGTGCTTTTGCTAACGCTGTTGGGGAGGGTTTAAACTAATGTGGCAGGGGGATGGGAACCAATTGAGGTCAGTTGACAGTAAGGAGGTAGTAACAAAAGCCTGTAAGGAACTAGATAATGAAGTCAGTGTGACTAAGGGGAAGAGCAGGCAGGGAGCAGATGATGAATATAAAGGGACTGGTGGTCTGAGGTGCATTTGTTTTAATGCAAGAAGTGTAGTAGGTAAGGCAGATGAACTTAGGGCTTGGATTAGTACCTGGGAGTATGATGTTATTGCTATTACTGAGACTTGGTTGAGGGAAGGGCATGATTGGCAACTAAATATCCCAGGATATCGATGCTTCAGGCGGGATAGAGAGGGAGGTAAAAGGGGTGGAGGAGTTGCATTACTGGTCAAAGAGGATATCACAGCTGTGCTGAAGGAGGGCACTATGGAGGACTCGAGCAGTGAGGCAATATGGACAGAACTCAGAAATAGGAAGGGTGCGGGAACAATGTTGGGGCTGTACTACAGGCCTCCCAACAGCGAGCGTGAGATAGAGGTACAAATATGTAAACAGATTATGGAAAGATGTAGGAGCAACAGGGTGGTGGTGATAGGAGATTTTAATTTTCCCAACATTGACTGGGATTCGCTTAATGTTAGAGGTCCAGATGGAGCAGAATTTGTAAGGAGCATCCAGGAAGGTTTTCTAGAGCAGTATGTAAATAGTCCAACTCGGGAAGGGGCCATACTGGACCTGGTGTTGGGGAATGAGCCCGGCCAGGTTGTTGAAGTTTCAGCAGGGGACTACTTTGGGAATAGTGATCACAATTCCGTAAGCTTTAAAATACTCATGGACAAAGACGAGAGTGGTCCTAAAGGAAGAGTGCTAAATTGGGGGAAGGCCAACTATACCAAAATTCGGCAGGAGCTGGGAAATGTAGATTGGGAGCAGCTGTTTGAAGGTAAATCCACATGTGATATGTGGGAGGCTTTTAAAGAGAGGTTGATTAGCGTTCAGGGGAGACATGTTCCTGTGAAAATGAGGGATAGAAATGGCAAGATTAGGGAACCATGGATGACAGGTGAAATTGTGAGACTAGCTAAGAGGAAAAAGGAAGCATACATAAGGTCTAGGCGGCTGATGAAAGACGAAGCTTTGAAAGAATATCGGGAATGTAGGACCAATCTGAAACGAGGAATTAAGAGGGCTAAAAGGGGTCATGAAATATCTTTAGCAAACAGGGTTAAGGAAAATCCCAAAGCCTTTTATTCATATATAAGGAGAAAGAGGGTAACTAAAGAAAGGATTGGCCCACTAAAGGACAAAGGAGGAATGTTATGCTTGGACTCAGAGAAAATGGGTGAGATTCTAAACGAGTACTTTGCATCGGTATTCACCGAGGAGAGGGACATGACGGATGTTGAGGTTAGGAACAGATGTTTGATTACTCTAGGTCAAGTCGGCATAAGGAGGGAGGAAGTGTTGGGTATTCTAAAGGGAATTAAGGTGGACAAGTCCCCAGGTCCGGATGGGATCTATCCCAGGTTACTGAGGGAAGCGAGAGAGGAAATAGCTGGGGCCTTAACAGATATCTTTGCAGCATCCTTAAACACGGGTGAGGTCCCGGAGGACTGGAGAATTGCTAATGTTGTCCCCTTGTTTAAGAAGGGTAGCAGGGATAATCCAGGTAATTATAGACCAGTGAGCCTGACGTCAGTGGTAGGGAAGCTGCTGGAGAAGATACTGAGGGATAGGATCTATTCCCATTTGGAAGAAAATGGGCTCATCAGTGATAGGCAACATGGTTTTGTGCAGGGAAGGTCATGTCTTACCAACTTAATAGAATTCTTTGAGGAAGTGACAAAGTTAATTGATGAGGGAAGGGCTGTCGATGTCATATACATGGACTTCAGTAAGGCGTTTGATAAGGTTCCCCATGGCAGGCTGATGGAGAAAGTGAAGGCGCTTGGGGTCCAAGGTGTACTAGCTAGATGGATAAAGAACTGGCTGGGCAACAGGAGACAGAGAGTAGCAGTAGAAGGGAGTTTCTCAAAATGGAGACGTGTGACCAGTGGTGTTCCACAGGGATCCGTGCTGGGACCACTGTTGTTTGTGATATACATTAATGATTTGGAGGAAAGTATAGGTGGACTGATTAGCAAGTTTGCAGACGACACTAAGATTGGTGGAGTAGCAGATAGTGAAGGGGACTGTCAGAGAATACAACAGAATATAGATAGATTAGAGAGTTGGGCAGAGAAATGGCAGATGGAGTTCAATCAGGGCAAATGCGAGGTGATGCATTTTGGAAGATCCAATTCAAGAGTGAACTATACAGTAAATGGAAAAGTCCTGGGGAAAATTGATGTCCAGAGAGATTTGGGTGTTCAGGTCCACTGTTCCCTGAAGGTGGCAACGCAGGTAAATAGAGTGGTCAAGAAGGCATACGGCATGCTTTCCTTCATCGGACGGGGCATTGAGTACAAGAGTTGGCAGGTCATGTTACAGTTGTATAGGACTTTGGTTCGGCCACATTTGGAATACTGCGTACAGTTCTGGTCGCCACATTATCAAAAGGATGTGGATGCTTTGGAGAGGGTGCAGAGGAGGTTCACCAGGATGTTGCCTGGTATGGAGGGCGCTAGCTATGAAGAGAGGTTGAGTAGATTAGGATTATTTTCATTAGAAAGACGGAGGTTGAGGGGGGACCTGATTGAGGTGTACAAAATCATGAGAGGTATAGACAGGGTGGATAGCAAGAGGCTTTTTCCCAGAGTGGGGGTTTCAATTACTAGAGGACACGAGTTCAAAGTGAAAGGGGAAATGTTTAGGGGGGATATGCGTGGAAAGTTCTTTACGCAGAGGGTGGTGGGCACCTGGAATGCATTGCCAGCGGAGGTGGTAGATGTGGGCACGATGGAGTCTTTTAAGATGTATCTAGACAGATACATGAATGGGCAGGAAGAAAAGAGATACAGAACCTTAGAAAATAGGCGACATGTTTAGAGAGAGGATCTGGATCGGCGCAGGCTTGGAGGGCCGAAGGGCCTGTTCCTGTGCTGTAATTATCTTTGTTCTCTTTGTTCTTTGAGCTCAATAATCCTATGTTTCAAGATAGTTATGATCAAGACTCCTCCCACAAGCCTAAAGACTTGCAGGTTGATAGGTAAATTGGCTATTATAAATTGTCACTAGTATAGGTAGGTGGTAGGGAAATATAGGGACAGGTGGGGATGTTTGGTAGGAATATGGGATTAGTATAAATGGGTAGTTGATGGTCGGCACAGACTCGGTTGGCCGAAGGGCCTGTTTCAGTGCTGTATCTCTAATCTCTAATCTAAGACGTTGTAACAGCTTCTTATTGCTTATGATTTCAATGAGATTTGACATCTTTGGTAGGGAGATATGGATGCGCAATTATCAGGATCTGACTTTGATCAGATATACAAATCATTAAATTAATGAGGCAGGTTAATAAGGCCACAAAAAAAGCAAAGCACAGGGATTAAATTCTGGAGGGATAGAATTGAAAAGAAGTTATTTAAAGTTGTACAGAACTTTGGTTAGACCATAGTTGAAGTACAGCCAACAGTTCTGGCCTTTATACTATAGGAAGGATATAGAGGCATTAGAGAAATGCAAAAAATTTACTGGAATGATACCAGAACTGAGAGGTTATACAAATCAGGAAAGACTGAACAAGTGGGATGTTTTCTCTAGAAAAGAGGAGAGTAAGGGGTGACCTGACGGAGGTCATCAAGATTGTGAAAGGGTTTGACAGGGTAGTCATAGAAAAGTCGTTTCAACTTGCAGGCGAGACCAGAACAAGGAGCCATAACTAAAATATTGTAACTAATAAATCCAATAGGAAATTTAGGAGAACCTCCTTTATCCAGAGAGTAGAAAGTGGAACTCGCTACCATAGGGAGTAGTTGAGGTGAATATCATAGACACATTTAAGGAGAATCTAGATGTAGAATAGAAGAATAGAAGGATATGTTGATGGGGTTAAATGAAAAGAGGTGGGAGAAGGGTGCTGTGGACTTGTTGGGCTGCATTGCCTGTTTCTGTGCTGTAAATACTTTGTAATTCCTATTTGTGATAAATCAAGATATTTGGTTCCTTCCGGTCAGGTGAGATAACATCAGAAGACGGCAACAGTGAAGACTCGCACACAGACATCATTTAAAAGGTTAGACTATGGTAAACTGTACTTATTCCAAACATCTTAAAGTAGGATAACCAATAAAGCCGGTGAGGATATGATATTAAATAAAATCTACTTTATCATCTGTTTGACATCTTGACACCTTCTGAAGAGAAAATTATCCACAATAATATCTTGTTAAAATAAGATGATGCATCATTCCATAACTAGGCTGTGAACACATTCTGAGGTTATCCCTTTGTTGCTATGGGTAATTGGTGGTAAAGATGATGGAACCGCAGGGTACAAGGTCACCTTATTAAAGCTAAGCATTTATTAGTGAAGCAGTTGATCTTATCAGAAATATAAGAGTATGGATATATTTTGAAGGTCACAATGTGTGCATTGAGTCGATTTTGAGTGCCTCTATCTGGTGGTAGCTGGATGGTAATAGCCTCAAAATGGGGTCAGTAACCTTACCACTCTGTTACCCATGGCAATGTGTTTGACTCCATTTTAAAAAGGGCCTACCACTGGTTGTTCAAAGTGCCCGCTTCCTGGATCCATAATTCTGTCCTCTTGAGCATCCCTGATTTTAAACACTCCACCACTGGTGGCTGTACCTTCAGTTTCCTGGACCCTAATTCCTTCCCTAAACCTCTCCACTTCTCGAGCTCTCTCTCCTCCTTTAAGATTTTACTGTCCTAATATTTCTTAAGTGGCTCAGTGCCAAATTTATTTGATAATACTCCTAAGAAGCACTTTGTGATGTCGTACTATGTTAAAGGTGCTATATAAATGCAAGTTGTTGGTGATGATATACCTCTTTTACTATCAAAATTGTAGTCCAATAATGAAAACATGACCCCCCATTGCCATTTTGGGTAGGAATTGGCCAGAGCCTGAGCAATTCCATGAGCAATGGAAGAGAAGACGCCCTCCAAAGGAAGTCTTGAAATATAATCCATGCTACTGCTGTACTGTGTTCCCAACCCCTATCACTGCTGGGACCTTACATTGCTGGTGGCAGCTCCACCCCAAGTTTCAGGCTTCAATCCGACGAACTGTGTCGGGACACCTGTTTGACGCTTTGCAGCTCATCTGCCAGTTTAAATGAACCTCAAAGTCACGGGTACCTCTTAGCTGCCTGAATGTGCAGCCAACCACAGACTCCATGGACGGTCAGAAAGAAAAAAACTTACACTTAAATAGCAACTTTCATGACTCAGGATGTCCCAAAGTGTTTTACAGCCAATGAAGTACTTTTGAAGTGAAGTCACTGTTGTAACATAGAAAATATCTCAGCCAATTTTTGAACAGCAAGCTCCAACAAACAGCAATGTGACAATGCTGTTTAGTGATGTTGATTGAGGGTTAAATATTGGACAGGACACTGGGGAGAACTCTCCTACTCTTTGAAATAGTGCAATGGGGCCTTTTATATCCACCTGAGAGGGCATTTGTTTAATGTCTCATTCAAAATGACAACACCTCTGACAATCTGACAATGCAGGTCTGTTTTATTACTGCATTGGACGATCAGTCTAGATTTTTGTACTTAAGCCCTAGTATGGGACTTGAACCCACAACCTTCTGTACTCAGAGATAAGAATGCTACCAATTGAGCCATGGGTCACCCAGTCACAAAGTAACTATCCCTATTTTTCCTGAAGACAGTTGTTTCTAAAATGAAGCAACCTGAAGTCAGTAAACAAATCTGTAGAAACATAAATTATTATTTAATTTTTTTTTATTTAGAGATACAGCACTGAAACAGGCCCTACGGCCCACTGCGTCTGTGCTGACCAACAATCACCCATTTATATTAATCCTACATTCCCTACCACCTACCTACACTAGGGGCAATTTATAATGGCCAATTTACCTATCAACCTGCAAGTCTTTGGCTGTGGGAGGAAACCCACACGGTCACAGGGAGAATTTGCAAACTCCACACAGGCAATACCCAGAACTGAACCCAGGTCGCTGGAGCTGTGAGGCTGTGGTGCTAACTATTGCACCACTGTGCCACTACTGTGTGCAACAGAGCAAAAAAATAGATAAATGTAAGTAAACAAATCAATTTAACTATGACTATAAATAAACAAAGTTATATTTGTTTTGGTGATTCTTGCCTGTTTTGGTATTTCCCCTCTCCCTCTAGCAAATCATCATTCCCTAATTGAGATATAAACCAGAGTACCTGATTGCAATCTTCTGCCAGTTGTGTCAGGAAGTGTATGAGAGTGGCACAGGGACCTGTATTGTGATTTTAGCCCTTCTTGTTGGGCAGAATGTTGTCTGAATTTGGTCCCTTTCATTACTAGCTTGGGCAAAATGGGAATTGCAAAACCAAGCTTGACAAAAACAGAAACAAGCCTTTTATAATGGGGTACCTCAACACTTTAAACATTGTTAAAGTTGCTCATCTAAAGGGACATCTCCACATTTTGCCCATTGCATGTTTTTTTTACAAATTACTAACAAAAGCAATATGTGTAGTAAGTTTTAGTCATAGCTTCTCACCCAACATGATCGTGGACTTTCTGAATGTTTTTTGGAAACAAGATAATCCTGGAATTTAAAGCTATCTGGAAACTTCTCAATATGGTGAGGCTTTTTCCCAATACTCTTCTCATTTTTCTGGCTAGACTAGGCAGTTTCCATAAACAGATTGATTCTCATGACTTGAAACATGCGCTTTCATCCTCTGTTTAAAAACAAGGACTGTGTCCACAATTGTTGCAGCTTTTCTGAGACACATGAGAGAGGATTTCATCTGAAGTTATGTCATTTTATTTTTTGGCCCAATCAATGCCCTTTAACTGGTCAATGTCCATCTTGCACTGTCACCTCCACCAGACATTGGAAATGCCCATCTAAAAAAATGGCAGGGGTAACTGAATAAGGTGGTAATCAGAGAGTAATTTCAGCCATCGTATCTATTGTCAATACCTCCAAATCAATGCTGGGCATAAAGACGCCTGTAAGCATCAGACATCCAGCATTGTTAGGTCTGTTGAAGGCTATTAAAATATCAGGGACAACATCTCAATCATGGTGCCGATCAATTCACTTTCCCCGACAAGCACTACTGGAGAGGAGGAATGCTTTTTCCTTGTCTGGAGGAAGACAGCCCCTTTAAGCTGCAAAGCCTTGAACGTGCTGTCACCTCCCAAATCCACGCCCATCTTTCCTGTAGCTCACTCCATTTTGAACATGTCCAATCAGGTTTCTGTCCCTGCATCAGACTAAACAATGTGATATGTGTCAGCCTTTGTTACTGTGATGGTGGTACATTAAACCTCCTCATGCTTCTCGGCCTTTCTGCCGCCTTTGATAGCACTGACCACACCATTCTTTTCCAATGCTTGTCCTCTGTTATCCAGCTAGGTGGGGCTGCCCTCACCTGTTTCCAGTCTTATATATCCATTCACAGGCAGAGAATCTGCTACGAACATACGAATTAGGAGCAGGAGTAGGCCACTCGGCCTTTTGAGCCTGTTCCGCCATTCAATAAGTTCATGGCTGAACTGATTACTCCACATTTCCACCGCCTTGCTTATCAAGAATCTGTCTTAAAAATATTCAAAGACTCTGCTTCCACCGCCTTTTGAGGAAGAGGATTCCAAAGACTCACAACTTCTGAGAGAACAAATTTCTCCTCATCCTGTCTTAAATGGGCAACCACTTATTTTTAAAGAGTTTTCCCTAGTTCGAGATTCTCCCACAAGGGGAAACATCCTTTCCACATCCACCGTGTCAAGACCCCTCAGGATCTTATATGTTCAATCAAGTCACCTCTTATTCTTCTAAATTCCAGCAGATACAAGCCTAGCCTGTCTAATCTTTCCCCATAAGACAGCCCGCCCACTCCAGGTATTAGTCCAGTAAACGTTCTTTGTACTGCCTCCAACACAAATGCTTCTCTTCCCACTCTTGTATGGTTAACTCTAGAGTCCCCTATCCTTGGTTCCATCCTATGTCTCATCTACATGTTGCCCCTCAGTGACATTATCTGAAAATGCATCAGATTCCACATGTATGCTGACGATACCCAGCTTTACCTCACCATCACCGCTCTCGATCCTCCCACTGCCTGTGGTTTGCCATTCTGCTTGTTTGAACTGAAGTACTGAATGAGCAGAACTTTCATCCATTTAAATATTGGGAGGTTCACGCTTATGAGAAGTGCAGCGATAAAAATACAGAATCACAACTGAAGAGTTATAAAAAATTGATTTTTCCTTTAAAAAGTGGACAATGTGCTTTAACATGACCGCTGAAGGTTGGGCTGACTTGGCCTGTATATTCAAACTGTCTCACTGTCTGTTAAGGACAAAAGGATACATTCCAAACTAAGAGGTGTCACTGACACCCATCCTGAAGCCATCAAGAGACATTCCTGAAATAAAAACAAGAAATGCTGGAAATACTCAGCAGGTCTGGCAGCATCTGTGGAGAGAGAAGCAGAGTTAACATTTTAGATCAGTGACCATTCATCAGAACATTCCTGAATTGATTGGGTTCTTCTGAAACAAAGAATGTGTGAAGTAGGCACATCCTGGTCCATTGTAGGTCACCACATGGAGGGGTCATGCATCCCCTAACAGAGGCAAATGTGAGAGATTTTGACCTTAAAAAGTAGATCTCTGGAGAGAGAGGAGAGAGATCACATCATCACAAAAAGCCTGTCCAACCCTGCTGCAAATTGTACATTTCAACTTGTTGCGGCAGAGAACTGAAAGTAACACCGCATCTAGGCTGAAGTCTTAACCATTGGAAAACTACTACCACCCAGGCCTGCAACTTTAAAAGAGAAACTGTCCTCCAAGAAGATTCAACAGGTTTACTGTGAACTCCAAACAACTATCTCACTTCAAAGCACTTACTCTATCACTCTCTGTCTATTCTTGTGTAAGTGTGTGTGTGTGAATCCGTGAGTAGGTGTGTTTGCGACCATCTCAGGAATTAATATTGTTCAATAAATAGTTAATCTTCTGTCTTAAACCTACAAGAAAACCTGTCACTGTCTGTTTATTTGACAAATAAAACACATGGGTTAAAACCCTAGTAACAAAAAACACTTGCTGTGGGAGGTGAACAGTGGGAATCACCTACACCCCTTACAACCTGGCTGAAACAGGAGGACTGAAGTAATCATTTTCAAACTCTGTCAGGAACTCCATTCCCTACCCATTGATTTCACCCAGCACATTGGCAACTTTCTGGGGCTGAACTAGACTATTCACAACTGTAGCATTCCATTTGACACTGATCTGAGCTTCCAAAACCATATTCTCTCCATTACTAAAATCATCTACTTCCAGGTCCAGAATATCTTCAGTCCCTGCCCTTATCTAATCCTATCCAAATTCCTCCATGGCCTCTCCCTCACTAATATCCTCCAGCCCGAGAACCCTTGAGTTCTCTGCACTCCTCCAACTCTGGCCTCTTAAGATGTTCCTCAAAACCTACCTTTTCGACCAAGCTTTTGGTCACCTGTCCTAAAATATCCTCATGTGGTTTGTGTCAAATTTTGTCTGATAACACTCCTGTCAAGCGCCTTTGTACACTTTATAATGTTGACAGTACAAATGCAAGTTTTTGCTGTTGTTGTTGATTTGTTGCAAATGAGACAGTGGTGCTGTAGCAACACTTTTTCCATTCTCAGTCCTCCGGCAAACTCTTGGCACAAGCACACATCTGGATAGCACCCTGCAAGGAGCCTGCCAGAATAATTTAATTTAGGATGACATGGACAGAAGTCCCTGCTGCAATACTTTACCTTAATTGATTTCTGAATGCAAGGCTGTGTCCAATTAATAGCTGCCTGATTGACCTCCATCTTCAATATCCAACCTAGTCATTTAAAATCATGTAAAATAAAGGCAGGAATGTTTACTTCCATCACATTGATGTCCTGATGGGGGTCAGATAACAGGCCATGCCGTATTGTTTTGCAACATTGTCAAATTGGAGTAGAGTAAATAAGATTAGAGAGTTAAATGTATGACTCAAAGATTGGTGTGGGGGAAATGGGTTTTGATTCATGGGGCACCAGCACCAGTACTGGGGTAAGTGGGAGCTGTACTGTTGGGATGGTCTTCACCTGAACCGTGCTGGGATCAGTGTTATTGCGAGTCATATAACTTGGGTGGTGGAGAGGGCTTTAAACTAAATAATGGGGGCAAGGAATCAAGTGAGTGAAGGTGTGATAATTTAGAGAGAGGAGAATGCAAAAGAGCAAGGTATTAATAAGGGAATTGATAATTTGAGTGTGGCAGGAAGGGAAGATTGGAGGGAAGCAAAACTGGTAACAGGAAGTAGAAAAATAGTACACAACATTAGTAGACAAAGCCAAGGCAAGCATCAAATAGGATTGGAAAATGGAATAATGTTAAAAAGACAAAGTTAAGGGCACTCTATCTGAATGCACGCAGCATTCACAACAAGGGAGAAGATTTGAAGGCACAAATAGAGGTAAATGGGTATTATTTAATTGCCATTACAGAGATATGGTTACAGGATGACTGAGACTGGAAACTGAATATGCAAAGATATTCATCATTTAGGAAGGTTAGGCAAAAAGGAAAAGGAGGTGGGTAGCGCTCTTGAGAAGGGACGAGATCAGTACATTAGTAAAAGAGGATCTCAGATCAGAGGATCAAGATGTAGAAACAGTTTGGGTGGAGCTAAGAAACAGCAACGGACAGCAAACATTGGTGGGGGTTGTTTATAGGCCACCAAAGTAGTGGAAATTTTGGGCATGGTATAAATCAGGAATTTAGAGGTGCTTGTAGCATGTACATAATACAGTAATAATGGGCAACTTCAATTTATATACAGATTGGGTTGACTTAATCAGCACTAATACTGTGAAGGATGAATTCCTGGAGTGTGTACAAGATGGGTTTCTGGAGAAGTACGTTGATGAATCAACTAGGGATTGGGCTATTTTAGATTTAGTATTATGTAATGAGAAAGAGTTAATTAATAACCTTTCTCTAAAGGAGGCTTTGGGAAATAGTGACCAAAATATGCTAGAATTTTACATTAAGTTTGAAACTGATATAGTTCATTCTGAAACTAGGGTCTTAAATCTGAACAAAGGAAACTATGAAGGTATGAGGGGCAAGCTGGCTATGGTGGATTGGGAAATGCACTAAAAGATCTGACAGTAGACAGGCAATGGCTAGTATTTAAAGAAATATTTCACAGTCTACAACAAACATACATTCCTCCAAGACACAAAAACCCAACAGGAAAGATGAATCAACCATGTCTAACAAAAGATGTTAAAGTTTGCATTAGATCAAAGGAAGTGGCTTTTAAGGTCGCCAGAAAAAGTGGTAAGCCTGAGGATTGGGAACAATTTAGAATCCAGCAAAGGATGATCATGAAACTTATAAAGGAAAAATGAATATGAATGCAAACTAGCGAGGAACATAAGCATGGACTGTAAAAGCTTCTTTAGGTGTGTGAAAAGGAAAGGATTAACAAGGACAAATGTGGGTCCATTACAGGTGGAGACAGGAGAATTTATAATGGAGAATAGGGAAATGGCAGAGAAATGAAAGAATTACTTTGTGTCTGTCTCCATGGGAAGATACAGAAAATCTCCCAGAAATACTAGAAAACAAAGGGACTTGTGAAGATAAGGAACTGAAAGAAATTAGTATTAATAAAGAGGTAGCACTCGAAAAATTAACTGGAGTGATCCCCTGGACCGGATGAGCTGCATCCTGGAGTGTTAAACGAGGTAGCTATATGGATAGTGGATGCATTAGTGATTATCTTTCAAAATTCTATAGCTTCTGGAAAGGTTCCTGCAGACTGGAAAGTAGCAAATGTAGCCCCACTGTTTAAGAAAGGAGGGAGAGAGAAAATGGGGAACTACAGACCTGTTAGTTTGATGTCAGTCGTAGGGAAAATGTTAGAATCTATTATAAAGGATGTGATAACGAGACACTTAGAAAACAATGATATGATTGGGCAGTCAACAGGGATTTATGAAAGGGAAATCATGTTTGACAAACCTCTTACAGTTTTTTGTCAGGATGTTACTTGTAGCATAGATAAAGGCGAACCAGTGGATATGGTATATTTTGATTTTCAGAAGGCTTTTGATAAGGTCCTACACAGGAGGTTAGTAAACAAAAGTAGAGCACATGGGTTGGGGGGTAATATACTACTATGGACTGAGAATTGGTTAACAAGCAGAAAACAGAGAGTAGGACAAAACAGGTCATAACAGTGGGGTACCGCAAGTACCGCTGATCACAATCGATAGAAATTATTTAGATTGGGGACCGAATGTAATATTTCCAAATTTGGTGATGACACAAAACTAGGTGGGAATATAAGTTATGAAGAGGATGCAAGAAGGCTTCAAGGGGACTTGGACAGGCTAAGTGAATGGGCAAGAACATGGCAGATGGAATATAATATGAATAAGTGTGAAGTGATCCACTTTGATAGTAAAACAGAAAGACAGAGTATTTCTTAAATGATGAGAGGTTGGGAAGTGTTGATGTCCAAAGGGACCTGGGTGTCCTTGTTCATGAGTCACCAAAAGCTAGCATGCAGGTGCAAGCAATTAGGAAGGCAAATGGTATGTTGGCCTTCATCACAAGGAGTTTTGAGTACAGGAGTAAAGAAGTCTTGCTGCAATTGTGTAAAGCCTTGGTGAGACACACCTGGAGTACTGTGTACAGGTTTGGTCTCCTCATCTAAGGAAGGATATACTTGCATAGAGGGAGTGCAATGGAGGTTCATCAGACTAGTCTCTGGGGTGGCAGGATTGTCTTATGAGGAGAGATTGAGGAAACTGGGCCTGTTAGAATCTCTAGAGTTTCGAAGATTGAGAGGTGAGCACATTGAAATGTACAAAAGTTTTACAGGGTGTGATAGGAAGGATGTAGATAGGATGTTTCTCTTGGCTGATGAGTCTAGAACCAGGGGACACAGTCTCAGAATAGGGGGTGGGCCACTTAAGCCTGAGATGTAGAGGAATTACTTCACTCAGAGGGTGATGTATCTTTGGAATTCTCTACCCCAGAGGGCTGTGGAAACTCAATCATTGAGAACGTTCAAGACAGAAATCAATAAATATCTGGACACTAATGACATCAAGAGATATGGAAAGAGGGCGGGAAAGTGGTATTGAGGTAGATGATCAGCCATGATCTAACTGAATGGGCTGAATGGCCTACTCCTGCTCCTATGTTCCCAAGTTTATGCTATATGATGGGATTTAATTTGTTACAAGCATCAGCCTATGCTCCTAAAATTGTTCCTGAGAATCATTACATTGTAATAGACATCAACACATTGAATCAGTGCAAACAAGCCCCAGAAGATGAACAAAAGGATATTTTGGATATATAGCCGGAAGTGAAGGAGTGCACCAGGCCGGATGTTCATGTTGGGAGAACTATGAGGCCAAAGCCCAAGAGGCCTACTCTTGCTCCTATTTCCTATGTTCCTAGGAAGATCAAGTAAAAGATGGCTGGATGACATAAGGAACTGCAGTGGAATGCTAATCAGACTGGCAGTAGCTACAATGCATGACCTACAATATTGGCACCAAATTCTAAGTATAGTCAACTCAGACATGAGGATGATGCTGAAAGAAGTCACTTTCTCATACTTCATTGTGCTTTATGGATGACAGATATATCTAAATGAAAGAAAGCTACTCAATAGTGCATTATAAATCGTATATGTCTCGTCGTTTCTGGTCATGAGAAGCTGAGAGCTGCCATCTCATGTTTTGGGAAGTAGATTCTGGCTGTAGCAAATAACTTCATAGTAAATAATTCAGTACAGTTAATGAGTAATTTTGATTCATCAAGATGGCCTTCTATTATACTGACTCGTAAATGGAAATGTTCTAAAATCACATAAATCAGTCTGTGCAAACAGTTGTTTTGGGTAAAAGGTATTTTCAACACAAGCTCTGTCTTTGTGCAATGGCTCTATTTAGTTTTTGCTATAAATATACTGAAAAAATAAAACTAATTCAGATTATTACAAAAGGCCCCTTTCCTATCCCTTCATCTTTCCCTTTCTTCCCTACTTTATCCTCCTTATTTTCCCCCTTCTCCCCCACACATTTGTTTCCTTCAAAATCTGAAAACTTGGCAGTTTCAGATCTTTAAAATTCTGACCTGAAGGATTGATGAAGACTGTCCTCAGATAGGTCAATATTGATCAAACATGGAACAGCCTTTTTCAGATAGGCAAATGTTCATGCCCACCTGTGACTCTACCTCCCCCACAACCCCCCATTCCCCAACAGCCACCATCATCTGGATCATTCTGACTCCTCCTCCATTCCTCTTCTTTCTAGACTTGTCTTATTGCTGCTGGGCTTTCTAACATTATTTATGACAAGGCCACTGACTACTACAACTAATTGGATGATATTCCTTCCCATCCTTCCAGTGTTTTTACCATTTTCAATTTTCTTTCTGTTTTTATATAGATTTTATGCTTCAGATGTTTTAATTTTTATCTACATAATGGGTTGAGGTGAAACTATGGAGGAGGAGCACAGGATGATCATGGGGCTTTGCTGTGTTGATGCAACTCATTGGTATAGAACAAAGAACAAAGAACAAAGAACAAAGAACAGTACAGCACAGGAACAGGCCATTCGGCCCTCCAAGCCTGCGCCGATCTTGATGCCTGCCTAAACTAACACCTTCTGCACTTCCGGGGCCCATATCCCTCTATTCCCTTCCTATTCATGTATTTGTCAAGATGTCTCTTAAACGTCGCTATCGTATCTGCTTCCACCACCTCCCCTGGCAGCAAGTTCCAGGCACTCACCACCCTCTGTGTAAAAAACTTGCCTCGCACATCCCCTCTAAACATTGCTCCTCGCACCTTAAACCTACGTCCCCTAGTAACTGACTCTTCCACCCTGGGAAAAAGCTTCTGACTATCCACTCTGTCCATGCTGCTCATAACTTTGTAAACCTCTATCATGTCGCCCCTCCACCTCCATCGTTCCAGTGAAAACAATCTGAGTTTTTCCAACCTCTCCTCATACCTAATGCCCTCCAGTCCAGGCAAGATCCTGGTCAACCTCCTCTGTACCCTCTCCAAAGCCTCCACGTCCTTCTGGTAGTGTGGCGATCAGAATTGCACACAATATTCTAAGTATGGCCTAACTAAGGTTCTGTACTGCTGCAACATGACTTGCCAATTTTTATACTCTTTGCCCCGACCGATGAAGGCAAGCATGCCGTATGCCTTCTTGACTACCTTATCCACCTGCGTTGCCACTTTCAGTGACCTGTGGACCTGTACGCCCAGATCTCTCTGCCTGTCAATACTCCTAAGGGTTCTGCCATTTACTGTATACCTCCCACCTGCATTAGACCTTCCAAAATGCATTACCTCACATTTGTCCAGATTAAACTCCATCTGCCATTTCTCCGCCCAAGTCTCCAACCGATCTATATCGTGCTGTATCCTCTGACAATCCTCATCACTATCCGCAACTCCACCAACCTTTGTGTCGTCCGCAAACTTACTAATCAGACCAGCTACATTTTCCTCCAAATCATTTATATATACTAGAAACAGCAAAGGTCCCAGCACTGATCCCTGCGGAACACCACTAGTCACATCCCTCCATTCAGAAAAACACCCATCCACTGATACCCTCTGTCTTCTATGACCGAGCCAGTTCTGTATCCATCTTGCCAGCTCACTTCTGAGGCCGTGTGACTTCACCTTTTGCACCAGTCTGCCATGCGGGACCTTGTCAAAGGCTTTACTAAAGTCCATATAGATAACATCCACTGCCCTTCCTTCATCAGACATCTTCGTCACTTCCTCAAAAAACTTAATCAAATTAGTAAGACACGACCTCCCCTTCACAAAACCATGCTGCCTCTCGTTAATAAGTTCATTTGTTTCCAAATGGGAGTAAATCTTGTCTCGAATAATCCTCTCTAAAAGTTTCCCTACCAATGACATAAGGCTCACCGGCCTATAATTTCCTGGATTATCCTTGCCACCGTTCTTAAACAAAGGAACAACATTGGCTATTCTCCAGTCCTCTGGGACCTCACTTGTAGCCAATGAGGATGCAAAAATTTCTGTCAAGGCCCCGGCAATTTCTTCCCTTGCCTCCCTCAGTATTCTAGGGTAGATCCCATCAGGCCCTGGGGACTTATCTACCTTAATGCTTTGCAAGACACCCAACACCTCCTCCTTTTTGATAATGAGATGACTGAGACTATCTGCACTCCCTTCCCTAGGCTCATCATCCATCAAGTCCTTCTCCTTGGTGAATACTGATGCAAAGTACTCATTTAGCACCTCGCCTATTTCCTCTCGCTCCACACATAGATTCCCATCTCTGTCCTTGAGTGGGCCAACCCTTTCCCTGGTTACCCTCTTGCTCTTTATATATGTATAAAAAGCCTTGGGATTTTCCTTAATCCTGTTTGCCGATGACTTTTCATGACCCCTTTTAGCCCTCCTAACTCCTTGCTTAAGTTCCTTCCTACTGTCTTTATATTCCTCAAGTGCTTCGTCTGTTCCTAGCCTTCCAGCCCTTACAAATGCTTCCTTTTTCTTTTTGACTAGGCTCACAATATCCCGTGTTATCCAAGCTTCCCGAAACTTGCCAAACTTGTCTTTCTTCCTCACAGGAACATGCTGGTCCTGGATTCTAATCAGCTGACGTTTGAAAGACTCCCACATGTCAGATATTGATTTACCCTCAAACAGCCGCCCCCAATCTAAATTCTTCAGTTCCTGCCTAATAGTGTTATAATTAGCCTTCCCCCAATTTAACACCTTCACCCGAGGACTACACTTATCCTTATCCACAAGTACCTTAAAACTTATGGAATTATGGCCACTGTTCCCGAAATTCTCCCCCACTGAAACTTCGACCACCTGGCCGGGATCATTCCCCACTACCAGGTCCAGAATGGCCCCATCCCTAGTTGGATTATCTACATACTGTTTCAAGAAGCCCTCCTGGATGCTCCTCACAAATACTGCCCCATCCAAGCCCCTAGCACTAAGTGAGTCCCAGTCAATATAGGGGAAGTTAAAATCACCCACCATCACAACCCTGTTACCTTTACATCTTTCCAAAATCTGTCTACATATCTGCTCCTCTACCTCCCGCTGGCTGTTGGAAGGCCTGTAGTAAACCCCAACATCGTGACTGCACCCTTCCTATTCCTGAGCTCCACCCATATTGCCTCGCTCCATGATCCCTCTGAGGTGTCCTCCCGCAGTACAGCTATGATATTCTCCTTAACCAGTAATGCAACTCCCCAACCCTTTTGCATCCCTCTCTATCCCGCCTGAAGCTTCTAAAGCCTGGAACATTTAGCAGCCAATCCTGCCCTTCCCTCAACCAAGTCTCTGTAATAGCAACAACATCATAGTTCCAAGTACTAATCCAAGCTCTAAATTCATCGGCCTTACCTGTTATACTTCTCGCATTGAAACAAATGCAATTCAGCCCACCAGTCCCGCTGTGCTCAGCAACATTTCCCTGCCTGCTCTTCCTCTTAGTCCTACTGATAGTTACTATGTCCTCCTCATTTATTTCACTAGCTGTCTTACTGCTCTGGTTCCCACCCCCTTGCCACACTAGTTTAAACCCTCCCGAGTGACGCTAGCAAACGTTGCAGCCAGGATATTAGTGCCCCTCCAGTTTAGATGCAACCCATCCTTCTTGTACAGGTCCCATCTGTCCCTGAAGAGATCCCAATGGTCCAGATATCTGAAGCCCTCCCTTCTACACCAGCTGCCCAGCCACGTGTTTAGCTGCACTATGTTCCTATTTCTAGCCTCACTGGCACGTGGCACAGGGAGTAATCCAGAGATTACAACCCTAGAGGTCCTGTTTTTTAACTTACTACCTAACTCTCTAAACTCCCCCTGCAGGACCTCATCACTCTTCCTGCCTATGTCGTTGGTACCAATGTGTACCACAACCTCTGGCTGTTCACACTCCCCCTTCAGAATACGCCCTGTCCGTTCAGAGACATCCTTGACCCTGGCACCAGGGAGGCAACATACCATCCTGGAGTCTCTTTCACGTCCACAGAAGCACCTATCTGTGCCCCTGACTATAGAGTCCCCTATCACTATTGCTCTTCTGCGCTTTGTCCCTCCCAGCTGAACAACAGTGCCAGCCGTGGTGCCAGTGCTCTGGCTGCTGCTGTTTTCCCCTGATCGGCCATCCCCCCCAACAGTATCTAAAACGGTATACTTGTTAGAGAGGGGGATAGCCACAGGGGATTCCTGCACTGACTGCCTCCCCCTTCCAGCGGTCACCCATCTATCTGCCTGCACCTTGGGTGTAACCACTTCTCTAAAACTCCTGTCTATGACACTTTCCGCCACCTGCATGCTCCTGTGTATATTTTCTGACAAGCGACCTACAAGTCATATACCATCACGACCCAAGACCTTGCTGTGAATGGTGGTTGCCATGGGAATTGTGGTTTTATAATCAGAGGATATGTTGTTAACACATACACTTAGTTTAAATCCTCAGGCTAACAGTTTGGCTTTTAAATGTAAACAACTGATAATTGTGGAATCCCTAATGTTCAAGAGTATAAAACCTTGATTTTATTTGTGATCGATGTACCTTTTTAAACTGCTGCAAGGGATGAAACACATCAATTGAACAGATAATCCGAGCAGCATGCAGGCTGAGACTGATAGAATATTGACACAAGATCAAGAGAAAATGTAATGCACTAGGCAGGGTGATTACAGTGAAAAGGGCCTCCAATATTTCAGCGCCATCTGTTTAATTAATGGAGGTACGGTGGCTGTATGTGCCAGTGGAAAATCTGAGGAACAGCAAAATCAAAAACAGCCAGAAGGGATAAGAAAGGAATAAACAGAGAACGAGAATCCTGGAAGTGCTGCTGAGACATCCATTGAGAGATAACGTCGAGTCTGAAGAGCCCAAAGAATTACATTAAAAACTCCTTTCCTGATGTTTTGAATGATGTTTTTTGACCTCTCCTATTGAAGTATTAACATTCTCTTGTCCTTTCCCGGTATTAACATGTTGTGATCTTTGCAATGATGTTTCAGCTGGTAATATTATCCATTGCAGCAACAACATTTGTATGCTGTTTTTAAACTTAAAAATAAACATTTTTCTGCCTTTGGTTTTACTTAAACTTAGCAAAGAAGGAAATTCTAAGGGAAATAATTTAAATTCAAAAGTGCTCCTCCATCTGTGGTTGAAAGCATGGAGCCTCAAATCACAAGCCACTGTTATGAAACAGTCTTAATTTTATGGGCTTGTAGAAATCTGGTTTTCCTCCTCTGACGCTGTGCTAATCTTGGTGATTAAGCGAGGGCCTATGGGCCCTGGATTGGATCCATTCACATGAATGAGGAGTAAAGTGTTAGTTGATTCAATAGTCAGGGGAACAGAGGGGTATTTCTGTGGCTGCAGACGAGAATCCAGGATGTGTCCCCTCCCTGCTGCCAGGCTCAAGGATGTCACTGAGTGTCTGCAGAGCATCCTGAAGGGGGAGGGTGAACAGCCAGCAGTCGTGGTCCACATCAGAACCAACAACATAGGTAGAAAGAGGGATCTGGTCTTGCAGTCAGAATTTAGGGAGCTCGGTAGAAAATTAGTAAACAGGACCTCAAAAGTAGTAATCTCCAGATTATTCCCAGTACCACGTGCAAGTGAGTACAGGAATAGGAGGATAAGTCAGATGAGTGGCTGGAAAGTTGGTGCAGGAGGGAGGGCTTTAGATTCTTGGGACATTGGGACCTGCTCTGGGCGAGATGGGACCAGTATTGCAGGACATTTTGCTAATGTTGTTGGGGAGGGTTTAAACTAGTTTTGAAGTGGGATGGAGACTTGAGGGCAGATTCAATTGGGACAAAATCAGAAATGAAAATGGAAGGCAGAAAATTAGTGGATGAGTCTGAAAGACAGAGGAAACAAAGGTTAGAAAATTTTAAAAATGGATTTGGCAATGCTCAAGAGTATAAATTGCAAAGCAAGGAGTATGGCAAATAAAGCAGATGAGCTGAGGGCACAGATAGAAGAGTGGCAGTATGCTATCATAGCTATTACAGAAACATGGCTGAAGGAGGGACAGGAATGGCAGCTTTTATAGGGGAGGTGCTGGTGTAGTGGTAATGTCACTAGCTAATGCTCTGGGAATATGGGTTTGAATCCCACCATAGCAAATGGTGGAATTTGAATTCAAATAATAAGTTTGGAGGTTAAAAAACTAGTCTAGTGGTGATCACAAAGTCATAGTAGATGTGACAAGTGGAGTCCTGCTGGGGACTCGACTTCTTACAATTTATGTCAATGACTTAGATGAGGGGAGCGATGGCATGGTAGCTAAATTTGCAGATGACATAAAGATAGGTAGGAAAGTATATTGTAAAGAGGACATAAGAAGATTGCAGACCTATATAGATAGGTTGAGTGAGTGGGCAAAAATCTGGCAGATGGAGTATAATATGGGAAAATGTGAAGTTGTTCACTTTGGCAGGAAGAATAGAAAAGCAGAGTGTTACTTAAATGGGGAACGCCTGCAGAATTCCACGGTGCACAGGGATCTAGGTGTTCTAGTGCATGAGTCACAAAAAGTTAGTATGCAGGTACAGCAAGTAATAAAGAAGGTTATTGAAATGCTATAATAAAAGCAAAATACTGCAGATGCTGGAAATCTGAAATAAAAACAAGAAATGCTGGAAATACTCCGCAGATCTGGCAGCATCTGTGGAGAGAGAAGCAGAATTAGCATTTCAGGTCAATGACCCTTCATCAGAACTGGCAGAGGCTAGAAATGTAATAGGTTTTAAGCAAGTAAAGCAGGGGTGGGACAAGAGATAACCAAAGAGGTGTTGAAAGGACAAGGTCACAGTGAATAACTGCCCAGAAGGTCATGGAGCAAAGGCAAACAGTATGTTAATGGTGTGTTGAAAGTCGAAGCGTTAGTGCAGAGAGGGTGTTAATGGACAGAAAAATAGAACCTGGCCAAAAGCACAAACATGACAAAAAAAGCAGTGGGCAGGCACGTGGTAAAAAAAATGAATGATGAAACAAAATGAAATAAAATAAACAAATAAAAAAGAAAAAAGAAGTAAGTAAAAATAGCTGAAAATAAAAAGGGGGGCCCATCATGCTCTGAAGTTATTGAAAATGTTCAGTCCAGCAGGCTGTAGTGTGCCTAATCAGTAAATGAGATGCTGTTCCTTGAGCTTGCGTTGATGTTCACTGGAACACTGCAGCAATCCCAGATAAGATATGTGGGCATGAGAGCAGGGGGATGTGTTGAAATGGCAAGCAACCGGAAGCTCAGGGTCATGCTTTCGGACTGAGCTATCCTTTATGCAAGAGGAATTGTTTTTTGGCCGACACAGACCCGATGGGCCAAGTGGACTCTTCCTGTGCCTTAAACTTTCTATTATTTTTATTTCTATGATTCTCGGAACTGAAGATAAAAGTAAGGATGTTATGCTTCAGTTATACAGGGCATTGGTGAGGCCACATCTCAAATACTGTGTGTAGTTTTGGTCTCCTTATTTAAGGAAGGATGTGAATGCATTGGAGGTGCTTCTAGATTGGAGGATTACTAGATTGATACCTGGAATGAGCAGGTTCTCTTGTGAGGAAAGGTTGGACAGACTGGGCCTGTTTTCACTGCAGTTTAGAAGATTGAGGGGAGATTTGATTGAAGTTTATAAGATCCTGAACAGTCTTGACAAGGTGGATGTGGAAAGGATGTTTCCTCTTGTGGATGAGCCCAGAACTAGGGGGCACTGTTTTAAAATTATGGGTCGTCCTTTTAGGACAGAGATGAGGTGTGCGACTTTGGAACTCTCTGCCTCAGAAGGTGGTGGAGGCGAGGTCATTGAATATTTTTAAGGTGGAGGTAGCTAGATTCTTGTTCGGCAAGGAAATCAAAAGTTATCGCGGGTAGATGGAAGTGTGGAGTTCCAGACACAAACAGATCAGCCATGATCTTATTGAATGGCGGAGCAGGCTTGAGGGGCCGAATGGCCTACTTCTCCTAATTCGTATGTTCGTATTGTCAATTGTTCTAAAAACCCAACAATGTCCTTTAGGGAAGCAAATCTGCTGGCCAACATGTGACTCCAGACCCACAGCAATGAGGTTGACTCTGAAATTGCCTTGCAAGCCATTCAGTTGTATCTAACCGCTACAAAGTCTAAGCAAAGGAATGAAACCACACAGACCACCCAGCATCAATCTAGTCACTGGAAATGACAACAGCAATCCTAGACCTGTCGACCCTGCAAAGTCCTCCTTACTAACATCTGGGGGCTTGTGCCAAAATTGGGAGAGCTGTCCCACAGACTAGTTAAGCAACAACCTGATGTAGTCATACTCACAGAATCATACCTTGCAGACAATGTCCCAGACACTACCATTACCATCCCTGGGTATGTCCTGTCCCACCAGCAGGATAGACCCACCAGAGGTGGTGGCACATTGGTATACAGTCGGGAGGGAGCTAACCTAGAGCCCTTAACATTGAATCCAGACCCTGTGAAGTCTCATGGCACCAGGCCAAACATGGGCAAGGAAACCTCCTGCAGATTATACCTACCTCACTCTTACCACACCCCCCACCCCCCACCCACTACCCTTGGCTGATGAATCAGTACTTCTCTATGTTGAACAGCAATTGGAAGAAGCACTAAGGGTAGCAAGGGCACAACATGTTCTCTGGGGTAGGAATGGACTTCAATGTCCATGTAGCACCACAGCTGGCCGGGTCCTAAAGGGTCCTAAAGCTGTTAGACTGGGTCTGCGGCAGGTGGTGAGGGAACCAACAAGAGAGAAAAATATACTTGACCTATGGCATTGCTGTCACTGAATCCCCCACTATCAACATCCTGGGGGTCATCATTGACCAGAAATTGAACTGGACTAGCCACATAAATGCTGTGGCTACAAGAGCAGGTCAGAGGCTGGGAATTCTGTGGTGAGTAACTCGCCTCCTGTCTCCCAAAGCCTGTCCACCATCTACAAGGCACAAGTCAGAAGTGTGATGGAATACTCTCCACTTGCCTGGATGGGTGCAGCTCCAGCAACACTCAAGCAGCTCAACATCATCCAGGACAAAGCAGCCCACTTGAATGGCACCCCATCCACCACCTTAAATAATCACTTCCTCCACCACCAACGCACAGTGGCAGTAGTCTTTACCATCTACAAAATGCACTGCAGCAACGCACCAAGGCTCCTTAGACAGCACCTTCCAAACCTGCAACCTCTACCACCTAGAAGGACAAGGAAAGTTTATGTATGGGAACACCACCACCTGCAAGTTCCCCTCCAAGTCACACACCATCCTGACTTGGAACTAAATCACCGTTCCTTCACTGTCGCTAGGTCAAAATCCTGGAATTCCCTTCCTAATAGCACTGTGGGTGTACCTACATCCCAAGGACTGCAGTGGTTCAAGAAGGCAGCTCACCGCCATCTTCTCAAGGGAAATTAGGGATGGGCAATAAATGCTGGCCCACATCCCCCAAAAGAAAGAAAAATGTTTTCAGACACAATAGAGAGGGGGATAAAAAAGGTGGGGGGGGGGGGGTGGGTCACAATTTTGATCAAAGAAACAATTACAGCTGTGAGGAGGTTAGAAGGATCATCAAATGAGGCCACATGGATTGAGCTAAGGAACAAAAAAGGGGCAATCATACTGCTGGAAGTGTTCTATCGACCCCCAAACAGTCAGAGGGAGATAGAAGAGCAAATATTTAGGCACATCTCTGAGAAGTGCAAGAACAATAGGACAGTAATAGTTGGGGATTTTAACTACCCAAATATTAACTGGGATAGTTTTAGTGTGAAAGGAATTGAGGGAGCAGAATTCTTGAGGTTCATTCTGGAGAACTTTTTTGGCCAGTATATAGTAAGTCCAACAAGAGTGGATGCAGTTTTAGACTTCGTTTTAGTAAATGAAGCTGGGCAGGTGGAAGGAGTGACAGTGGGAGAGCATTTTGATGGTAGTGATCATAATTCAGTCAGTTTTAACATAATTATGGAAAAGGACAAAGATAGAACAGGAGTTAAAGCTTTCAATTGGGACAAGGCCAATTTTACTAAACTGAGGAGTGATTTAGCAAAAGTGGACTCGAGACAGCTACTTGAAGGTAAATCAGTGTCAGAGCAGTGTGAGGCATTCAAAGGGAGATTCAAGGGGGTCAGAGTAAACATGTCCCCACAAAGTAAAAGGTGGGACAGCCAAATCTAGAGCCCCATGGATGTCAAGAAGCCTACAGGGTAAGATAAGGCAGAAAAGGAAAGCTTATGTCTGACACTGAGAACTCAATACTACAGAAAGCCGAGAGGAGTATAAAAGGTGCAGTGGTGAAATCAAAAAGGAAATTAGGAAAGCAAAGAAACGACATAGAAGAATATTGGCAAGCAAAATCAAGATGAACCCAAAGATGTTTTATCAATACATTAAGAGTAAGAGGATAACTAATGAAAGAGTAGGGCCCATAAAAGACCAAAAAGGTAACCTATGTGCAGGGATGGAAGATGTTGGTATGCAGGTATTGTAGTTAAGGAGAAGGAGTGTGAAGTATTGGATGCGATAAACATAAGGAGAGAGGAATTATTAAAGGGATTAGCATCCTTCCAAGTGGATAAATCACCAGGGTCAGATGAAATGTACGCAGGCTGTTAAAAGAAGCTAGGGAGAAAATAGCAAAGGGTTTGTCCATCGTTTTCCAGTCCTCACTGGATACAGATGTGGTGCCGGAGGACTGCGAACGTTGTACCTCTGTTTAAAAAGGGACCGAGGGACAGACCAAGTAATTACAGGTCATTCAGTCTAAACTCAGTAGTGGCCAAATTATTGGAATCAGTTCTGAGAGACAGGATAAACTCTCACTTAGAAAGGCATGGATTAATCAAGGATAGTCAGCATGGATTTGTTAAGGAAAGATCTTGTTCGACCAACTTGATCGAATATTTTGAAGTAAAAGGAGGCTTGATGAAGGTAGTTCAATTGATGTCGTCTACATGGATTTTAGCAAGGCATTTGGTTAAAAAAAATAAAAGTCCATAGGATCCAGGGAAATGTAGCAAGCTGGATGCAAAATTGGCTCAGTGACGGGAAACAAAGGGTAATTGTTGACGGGTGTTTTTGCGACTGGAGGGCTGTTTCCAGTGGTGTTCCGCAGGGCTCAGTACTGAGTACTTTTTGTGGTATATCGTAACGATTTGGTTGTAAATGTAGGGGGCATGATCAAGAAGTTTGCAGACAACACAAAAATTGACCGTGTGGTGGATAGCAAGGAGGATAGCTGGAGGCTGCAGGAAGATATTGATGGACTGGTCAGGTGGGCAGAAAAGTGGCAAATGGAATTCAACCTGGAGAAGTGTGAGGTGATGCATTTGGGAGGCAAAGGAATACACGATTAATGGGAGAATACTGCAAGGTGTAGAGACAGTCGCCCAGTGGTTAGCACTGCAGCCTCACAGCTCCAGTGACCTGGGTTCAGTTCTGGGTGCCGCCTGTGCAGAGTTTGCAAGCTCGTCCTGTGAATGTGTGGGCTTCCACTAAGTGCTATGGTTTCCTCCCACAGCCAAAGACTTGCAGGTTGATAGGTAAATTGGCCATGGTTAATTGCCCCTAGTGTAGGTAGGAGAATTGTGGGGATATGGGATTAATGTAGGATTAGTATAAATGGGTGGTTGATGGTCAGCAAAGGCTCAGTGGGCCAAAGGACCTGTTTCAGTGCTGTATCTCTCTTAAAACGTGAGGGAGCTTGGAGTGAATGTCCACAGATTCATGGGGGTAGTAGGACAGCTCTTCTTTTTCTTTTGGGCCTCCTTATCTCGAGAGACAATGGATACGCGCCTGGAGGTGGTCAGTGGTTTGTGAAGCAGCGCCTGGAGTGGCTATAAAGGCCAATTCTGGAGTGACAGGCTCTTCCACAGGTGCTGCAGAGAAATTTGTTTGTTGGGGCTGTTGCACAGTTGGCTCTCCCCTTGCGCCTCTGTCTTTTTTCCTGCCAACTACTAAGTCTCTTCGACTCGCCACAATTTAGCCCTGTCTTTATGGCTGCCCGCCAGCTCTGGCGAATGCTGGCAACTGACTCCCACGACTTGTGATCAATGTCACACGATTTCATGTCGCGTTTGCAGACGTCTTTATAACGGAGACATGGACGGCCGGTGGGTCTGATACCAGTGGCGAGCTCGCTGTACAATGTGTCTTTGGGGATCCTGCCATCTTCCATGCGGCTCACATGGCCAAGCCATCTCAAGCGCCGCTGACTCAGTAGTGTGTATAAGCTGGGGATGTTGGCCGCTTCAAGGACTTCTGTGTTGGAGATATAGTCCTGCCACCTGATGCCAAGTATTCTCCGAAGGCAGCGAAGATGGAATGAATTGAGACGTCGCTCTTGGCTGGCATACGTTGTCCAGGCCTCGCTGCCGTAGAGCAAGGTACTGAGGACACAGGCCTGATACACTCGGACTTTTGTGTTCCGTGTCAGTGCGCCATTTTCCCACACTCTCTTGGCCAGTCTGAACATAGCAGTGGAAGCCTTACCCATGCGCTTGTTGATTTCTGCATCTAGAGACAGGTTACTGGTGATAGTTGAGCCTAGGTAGGTGAACTCTTGAACCACTTCCAGAGCGTGGTCGCCAATATTGATGGATGGAGCATTTCTGACATCCTGCCCCATGATGTTCGTTTTCTTGAGGCTGATGGTGAGGCCAAATTCATTGCAGGCAGACGCAAACCTGTCGATGAGACTCTGCAGGCATTCTTCAGTGTGAGATGTTAAAGCAGCATCGTCAGCAAAGAGGAGTTCTCTGATGAGGACTTTCCGTACTTTGGACTTCGCTCTTAGACGGGCAAGGTTGAACAACCTGCCCCCTGATCTTGTGTGGAGGAAAATTCCTTCTTCAGAGGATTTGAACGCATGTGAAAGCAGCAGGGAGAAGAAAATCCCAAAAAGTGTGGGTGCGAGAACACAGCCCTGTTTCACACCACTCAGGATAGGAAAGGGCTCTGATGAGGAGCCACCATGTTGAATTGTGCCTTTCATATTGTCATGGAATGAGGTGATGATACTTAGTAGCTTTGGTGGACATCCGATCTTTTCTAGTAGTCTGAAGAGACCACGTCTGCTGACGAGGTCAAAGGCTTTGGTGAGATCAATGAAAGCAATGTAGAGGGGCATCTGTTGTTCACGGCATTTCTCCTGTATCTGACGAAGGGAGAACAGCATGTCAATAGTCGATCTCTCTGCACGAATGCCACACTGTGCCTCAGGGTAGACGCGCTCGGCCAGCTTCTGGAGCCTGTTCAGAGCGACTCGAGCAAAGACTTTCCCCACTATGCTGAGCAGGGAGATTCCACGGTAGTTGTTGCAGTCACCGCGGTCACCTTTGTTTTTATAGAGGGTGATGATGTTGGCATCGCGCATGTCCTGGGGTACTGCTCCCTCGTCCCAGCACAGGCATAGCAGTTCATGTAGTGCTGAGAGTATAGCAGGCTTGGCACTCTTGAATATTTCAGGGGTAATGCTGTCCTTCCCAGGGGCTTTTCCGCTGTGTTCTGCCTTTATTTAAACCACTGCAAAAAAAACCCTTAGCAAATGTAATCACCTCTAAGTCTGCCAAATGATGCTTCACCTCCCGAAGGACGTAGATGAGCTTTCCGGACGTCGATGGTGGGCACTGAGGAAATGGCTTATTACCTGCACCAGATTCCACCCCCCCTCCCCCCCCCTTTACCCCCCTTCCACCCCCCCCACCCCTGTCCCCTTCCCTGCTCCACCCTCTCAGCTCACCCCCTCACAACCCCGTCCCAGCCCGCCCCCCCCGCACCATCTTCACCCCGCACCCCCTTCCCCTGCACCCCCCCCCCACCCCCTCCCTCTACCCCTCCCCCTTGCATCCCCTCCTCCCACCGGCACCATCCTACACCTGTGTAGGGGCCCCAACAACCCCACTGCCTTGTGGGCGTCTCGGGAGAGACCAAGGCTAAGGGAGTAAACCCTAACAGAAAATCCGGAGCGGAACCCCGTAGGCGGTCATGTGTCACCTTTGGCATGTTTCCGGCAGTTCCTGCAGCCATACTGGTGCCAAACGTCGTGTCCTGCACTCCTTTGGACCCCACCAGAAAGGCCGAGAGGGGGGTTTTGACGACTGGGCAACTCTCAACCTCCATAAATTTGCCCAGGCATGCGCCATGGAGAGGTCACTCCATAGTTGCCTCACAGCGACTGAAACAACACGGAAGGCAGCAGTTACGGGTTATAAGGACAGCTCAATAGGAAGGTATATGGAATCCTTTCCTTTATTAGCCGAGGTATAGAATATAAGAGGAGGGAGGTTATGTTGGAACTGTATAAATCATTGGATAGGCTACAGCTTGCGTACTGTGTGCAGTTCTGGTCATCTCATTACAGAAAGGATGTAATTGCACTAGACAAGGTACAGAGGAGATGAACGAGGATGTTGCCAGGACTGGAAAAATGCAGCTATGAGGAAAGATTAGAATAGAGGGGGGATTTGAATGAAATGTATAAATTTGTGAGGGGCCTGGATTGAGTGGATGTGAAGGGCCTATTTACCTTTGCAGAGAGGGGGCATAGATTTAAAGTGATTGGTAGAAACATTAGAGGGGAGATGAGGAAAAACTTTTTCACCCAAAGGGTGGTGGGGGTCTGGAACTCACTTGTCTGTAACGGTAGTAGAGGCAGAAACCCTCAACTCATTTAAAAGTTGTCTGGATATGCACCTCAAATGCTGTACCCTGCAGGGCTACGGACCGAATGCTGAAAGATGGGATCAGGTTGGGTGGCTCGTTTCTTGGCCAGCATAGACATGATTGGCCAAGTGGCCTCTTTCTGTGCCGTAAATGTCCTATGATTCTATAGCTTCAGATCAACCTGAGAGCCAGTTCAGAGCCACCTGATACTTTGAAAACACATTAGGAAATGAGTATGTTCAATAATTTCTCTCTCTCTCTATGTAGCGTCCTTGTTGTCTGAGGATTGCTAAACATGGCTCATGCCATGATATCACTATGGGGAAAGGCGAGGAGGCAGGCCTCAAGAACTACCTCAGCCAGTACAGGGATGGAATGCACACTGTTGGTGTTATTCTGCACCACGCTCTAGCCATCTAAGCTAACCAACTCCATGATCAATAATGACAGAACTTTATAACGAGAAGATAGGTATTTGTGATTAAAGCTTTTCATACACAGATGGGCTGAGAATTCTTTGGAAAATATACACTGCGTTTTCTTCCCTTTAAAGCATGTTTCTCTAATTCTGTTCTGATCGGTCCACTTGATGGACTGCCTCTTGCTGAGGGCAAGGACTTACTCCGAGGGCTCTGCCTGGGCTATTCTTTAATTTGCCATTAGAAGCAGCCCAGTTTCTCTTCCTTTGATTTCTCCACATCCCTAGGGACTTTGCCTCAGTGAACTTGGTTCTTTTCCTGATTGTGGATAGGTAACTGATGATTTGGTGAATGCCTCACAACTGGAAATGTATTTTACAGCCCACGACATGATTCGTTGGATACCCAATTTGGTGGGATGCGATCACCTCTCAAATGGCTCTAAAACTGAAAACTTTTCTGCTGTTTCCTTAGCTTGAAGATTCACTTTACAAAACCACATAGCAGTTCACCAGCACAGGATTCAGAGGTAAATCCAAGCTTCAAAAATCTGTTTGTATCACAATTTGTAGTAAACACATTCTTGTTCTGAAATTCTAATAAATATTCTTATTCTGTTCCTCCCTTCTAGCATTTGACAATGCCCATGTGCCTTTGGGGAGGGAACATTAATGAGAAGTTTCCATGTGTCCACAAAATGAAATTATCCCTAATTCAGCACTAAATTTTGCCATGGAGAGTTAATGTGGGAAATGGAAATGTCACAGGGGGCGTCAGAAACATTTCATTTTGTTCAGGGCATTTTGGTCTCTGAGTTAGAATGTATGTGTTCACTCCTCACTCCAAGAGTAAGTTTCAGTATGGTACTGAGGGAGAACTACATTGCTAGAGGTGTCATCATTTGGATGTTAAATTGAGATCTCAGCTGCCTTTCTTGGTAGTTCAGGCAGAGATTAAAGATCCCATTCCACCTATCTGGCGAGATGGTGGTATAGTGGTAATGTTACTGGACTAGTAATCTAGGAGCTTGATGAGTACCCTGGGGGTGTGGGTTCAGATCCCATTGTAGTAGTGGGTGGAATTTAAAATTCAATTAATTAATTTTTAAGAATCCAATTGAAATCTAGTCTCAGTAATGGTGCCATGAGATTATCATCAATTGTTGTTAAAAACCCATCTGGTTCACTAATGTCCTTTAGAGAAGGAAATCTGTTGTCCTTGCCTGGTCTGGACTACATGTTATTCCAGAAATGTATTATGATTCATAACTGCCTCCTGAAATGGCCTAAGAAGCCACTCAGTTATCGAGGGCAATTAGGGATGGGCAGCAAATGCTGGCCTTGCCGGTGGTGCCACATCCCATGAAAGAATTTTTAAAAAGCCTGAAGAAGCGAAGAATGGCCTGATTTAACTTTCTTCCCTCAAATAACACAGTCAGAAGTAGGTTAACCAGTCATTTGTCTCCTTCTCTTTCCACAGATGCTGCCAGACCTGCTGAGTGGTTCCAGCATTTCTTGTTTTTATTTGTCTCCTTGATATTTGTTGGCAAAGTTTTAATTTGTGAAATGGCTTCTGTAATTCTCTATAGAAAATAGTGGCAATGATTTATTGCTTTGTGAAGTTCTGTGGGATATTTCTGAGAGATGTTCTCAAGTGCTGTATATCCTTTGTTTCTGATTTGGAATTTACTTACTTTGGGTATTGGTTGTCTTCTGAGTTCATGATGGTTGAACTGCAGTGCCTTCTAGAATTCCAATAATTGTCTTCATAAATTAGGCCTGAACTGACTGAAACAAATAATTGAATAAACAATACTGTTGAATTGGCAGAACAATGTAATTTAATCCTCAAAACACTTAAATAAAGTGTTATGGATCCATAACATTATTGTAATGACACCTATTATTGGAATGCGAAAACCATCATTTTACAATATCCACTATACAAATAGGTTCAGACTCCTTACTGAAGCGTGAAATCAGAAGAGCTGAGTTGTGCACTTTTTAAAACAAATAGGGTCCAATTTTCATCTCTCTAGTGCCACTGGAGGCAGTGTTCCAGAAGTCGATCCCTCTCTGGCAGTGGGGGTGTGCTCTGTGCTGGCAGCTGCTTCTGGCATGGTCGCAGCGTGCACCAGAAGCAGCTGTTATCCTGACATCACACAGCCCAGCTAGCTGATGTGACAGCCACGGCCCAAATTTGGACCATACAGGTCCATTGCATAAATTCACACAAGAGACAGGCATTCAACTGCAAGAGGATAAAAGCAAAATACTGCAGATGCTGGAAATCTGAAATAAAAACAGGAAATGCTGGAAATACTCAGCAGGTCTGGCAGCATCTGTGGAGAGAGAAGCAGAGTTAACGTTTCAGGTCAGTGACCCTTCATCAGAACTGGCAAAGGCTAGAAATGTAACAGGTTTTCAGCAAATAAAGCAGGGGTAGGGCAAGAGATAACAAAAGTGAAGGTGTTGATAGAACAGGATCACAGGGAACAACTGACCAGAAGGTCATGGAGCTAAGGAAAACGGTATGTTAATGGTGTGTTGAAAGACAAAGTGTTAGTGCAGCCAGGGTGTTAATTGAAAGAAAAATGAACAACCCTGGCCCAAAGCACAAACATGAAAAAAACAGTGGGCAGGCACATAGTAAGAAAAATGAATGATGAAACAAACTGAAATAAAGTAAAAGAAAAAGAAAAAAGAAAACAATAACTGAAAATAAAAGTGGGGGTGGGGGGTGTCATGTTCTGAAATAATTGAACTCAATGTTCAGTGTTCAGTCCGGCTGGCTGTAGTGTGCCTAATCGGTAAATGAGATGCTGTTCCTCAAGCTTGCGTTGAGGATCACTGGAGCACTGCAGCAAGCCCAGGACAGATATGTGGGCATGAGAGCGGGAGGGCGTGTTGAAATGACAAGCAACCGGAAGCTCAGGGTCCTGCTTTCAGACTGAGCGGAGGTGTTCCACAAAGTGGTCACCCAATCTGTGATTGGTCTCCCCAATGTAGAGGAGACCACATTGTGAGCAGTGAATACAGTAGACTAAATTGAAAGAAGTGCAAGTAAATTGCTGTTTCACCTGAAAGGAGTGTTTGGGGCCTTGCAAGAGGACCTTAGCACTAGCTTTACTTAATGAGCCAGGCTCCCAACTTGCAGGTAAGGTGAATTTTAAGAATGTCTGCCATTGCAAAGTGCCTGGAAGCACCGTGGAGTATTTTGGAAGTGCTGTGGTGAGTTCCTGGATTTGGCAGGCAATGTTGCTGCATCCTCACAGAGAGGGCAGAGGATTAAGTGACATGTCCATACAAAGGTATGGGGCCAGCAGAGTCAATGCCTCTGCGTCTTCTACAGCATCATGGAACGGATGCTGCAGAGAGGACAACGTCTACGCGATGCCCCTGCCAAGTTGGAGTCAGATTCCTCCATGCTCCTTGACAGGGACAGGAGGCTATCTGGAAGGTCAGCCAATACACCCAGCATCTCGGTGTGCATGCCCACCAGCATTCTCCTGTATGTGGGCCCATCATGGTCCTCATCTGAATTCCCAAGGCAGGACTGGTCTGCGACCTTGCCCTTCGACAAGCTGGCAAACGTACCATCCTTTATCCCTGGCTTGGCTGCACCCCACTCTTGTACAGTGACTCATCACGTGCTGATCCCAACTCTTATACTAGCTTCCAACATACACGAAGTGCCACAAACTGGTGGTCAAAGTGATGGATGACTTCGAATCAACATGACAAAAAACTCAGAATTTCTTGCAGCATATTTGAAAAACAAATACTGCCAAGTAAAAGGGGTCATAGATTCAAGGTCTTGGGCAAGAGGTGCAGGGGGATGTGAGGAAGAACTTTTTAATGCAGTGAGTGTGCCATCGTTTTTAAGTTGAAAATTACTCCACCTCCCCCCTACCCAGTTATCTCTGTTTCCTGGCTTATGCTTTTGAACCCCAGCTAATTAATTTATTGATCCTTTAAAGAACAATAGATACCTTTTTAGTACATTCCAAGCAGATAGGAGAAGCGATCTCATTGCTGACTGGTGTGGGAGGAGATAAACTTGCAGATGCACGGGTTAGAAATTGCATAGCACGTACGAGTTGAAGGGAGTGATCGTTACACTGAAATGGCTAGGCTCACGGCCTGATCGAAATTGAACCTTGGAACAGCAAGGTGACATTGGAATTTTAGTGGGCATGTCACTAAAACCATCAGTACAATGTTCCCAAGTTGTTAAAACAGCAAACCAAATGTTGGGATGCATATCAAGGGGCACAACATATAAATCCAGAGGAAAACTGTTTTTGGCCCTAGTGAGACCACATCTGATAGTTTGGTCTTCCTATTTTGAAAAGAATATTCAGCTCTTGGACAGGATAAGAGAAGAGCGATACAGTTGATAACAAAACTTGAGGGAATAATGTATGAGAAGAGATTTACTAATCTGGGTTTTTTCCCTTGAAAACTCTGGGAGGGAATATTGCAGAAGTGGTTAAAATTAGGAAAGGTTTGGATAAATTGGATCCATGTATGTTTTTCTGTTGTGTTCAGTATTTAAACACAAGGGATCATATTTACAAATTAAGGACAGTGAAAAAGGTGGGAAATATTGGAGGAAACTTTATACTAAAAGGCGAGTAAATATGTGGAAGTGATTACTGGCATAGATGGTGGAACAAGCAACCTTAATAGATTTTACAAAGAAACTAAACAGGGTCTTGCCAACAAATGGAATTCAAGGTTATTAGAGATGCACACAGGAAATATTGTGGATAAACGGGTTATGGACTGAGGGTCTTCACCTGCCTGAAACTGTTACTAAGGTATTATGATAATTCCTCAATTTTGGTAGATATCAATGGTTTATGCTCGCAAGGTACGTAGAATTACATAGAATTTACAGCACAGAAACAGGCTGTTTGGCTCAACTAGCCAATGCCAGTCTGTGCTTCACATGAATTTCCTCCCACCCTATTCCATCAAACCCAATCAGTATATCCTTCTTTCCTTTTCTCACTAGCTTCCTTTTATATGTATCCATGCTATGATAGCAAGTTCCACCATCTAACCACTTTCCAGGTGAAGAAATTACTCCTGAATTCCTCATTTAATTTATTAGTGACTACCTTATATTTATGGCCTCTAGTTCAGGACCCCAAAAATGGGAACGTCTCGATATCTACTCTATGAAACCCCTTCATAATCTCAAAGATGTCTATCAGGTCTCCTCTCAGCCTTCTCCTTTCTAGAGAAAAGAGTCCCAGCCTGTTCTGACTTCCCTGATATTTATAATGGGCTGAATTATTGTTCTGGGATTGGGACCCCAATGTCAGGTGAGTTTCCAGGTCCCGACCCTGTGTCGCCATTAAGAGGCCCTCCAGCACTGACATGTCAGCAGTCCCACTGTCAAAAGTGGGTGCTGCTGATGTAGGTAGGAGAGAGAGGGAGAGGCGGTGCCTCCATCCTGAGGCGCCCTCTGAAGAGATTTAAACATTTTTACCACTAAAAAGGCCACAGGTACCAGGACGTCTTCGTGGAGGGGCAACACCTCTACTAGACGGCCAGTGGACCCAGCTGTGGCCCGATGGCTATGGTGAGTACAGGGGGTTCCCTAGTGGGATAGGATGCTGAATCCCCCTCCCTGCTCCCCTCCCCACCCTGGTCTGCTGCTGGGAGGCTGCGCCATCCCTTGGCAGTGTTTTGTCCTCAATAAGGGAGCCTGCATGCCAACTGGAAATTTCCAGTCAGTGTGTGGAGAGTGGCGTTAATAGGCCCTTTAATTGGCCTAATAGGCCACCTGCTGCTTTTGGAAAGGTAGCCATCACCTCTGCACTCCACCACCACCACCACCACCACCACCCCCACCCCCACCGCATCTTCCAGGAATAAAAATCACCTAGAAGTGGGAGGACCAGCATGCCGGCCAGTGGCGGGAAATTGGGGCCCCAGCCACCTCCAGTCCTGCCTCCATGGACATTTGAAAATTTGGCCCAACCTCTCAGTTCTGGTATCACCAGTTTTTGCACGTTATCTATTGCAAAATATATATTTTTTTAAGATGAAGATCAGAACTGTGCTCTGTGCCTTAAGTTATATCTGCACTGAGCCTTGTTGTAGTTTTTTTAAATTCATTTCATGGAATGTGGGCTTCACTGGTTAGGCCAGCATTTGTTCCCTATCCCTAATTGCCCTTCAGAAGGTGGTGGTGAACTGCCTTCTTGAACGACTGCCGTCCTTGGGGGTAGAGGTACACCCACAGTGCTGTTAGGAAGGGAGTTCCAGGATTTTGACCCAGCGACAAGTGAAGAATGTATATATAGTTCCAAGTCAGGATGGTGTGTGGCTTGGAGGGGAGCTTGGTGTTCCCACGCATCTGCTGCCCTTGTCCTTCTAGGTGGTAGAGGTTGCAGGTTTCGAAGATGCTGTTGAATGAGCCTTGGTGAGTTGCTGCAGTGCATCTTGTAGATCTTCACACTGCTGTCACTGTGCTCCAGTGGTGGAGGGAGTGAATGCTTAAGGTGGTGAATGGGGTTCCACTCAAGTGGGCTGCTTTGTCCTGCATAGCGTTGAGCTTCCTGAGTGTTGTAGGAGCCGCACCCATCCAGGCAAGTGGAGAGTATTCCATCATACTCCTGACTTGTGCCTTGTAGATGGTGGACAGGCTTTGGGGAGTCAGGAGGTGAGTTATTCACCACAGGATTCCTAGTCTCTGACCTGCTGTTGTAGTCACAGTATTTATGTGGCTGCTTCAGTTCAGTTTCTGGTCAATGTTAACCCCCTAGGATGTTGATAATGGGAGACTCAGCGATGTCAATGCCATTGAATGTCAAGAGGAGATGGTTAACTTCTCTCTTGTTGGAAATGGTCATTGCCTGGCACTTGTGTGGTGCGAATGTTACTTGCCACTTGTCAGCCCAAGCCTGAATGTTGTCTGAGTCTTGCTGTATATGGACATTGTCTGCTTCAGTATCTGAGGAGCTGCGAATGGTGCTGAACATTGTGCAATCATCAGTGAACATTCCCACTTCTGACCTTATGATGGAGGAAAAGTCATTGATGAAGCAGCTGAAGATGGTTGGGCCCAGGACACTACCCTGAGGAACTCCTGCAGTGATGTCCTGGGCCTGAGATGATTGGCCTCCAATAACCACAACCATCTTCCTTTGAGCTTGGTATGACTCCAACCAGTGGAGGGTTTTCCCCTGATTCCCATTGACTTCAATTTTGCTAGGGCTCCTTGATGCCATACTCAGTCAAGTATTGCCTTGATATCAAGGGCAGTCACCTTCACCTCACCTCAAGTTCAGTTCTTTTGTCCATGTTTGGATCAGGGCTGTAATGAGGTCAAGAGCCGAGTGACCCTGGTGGAACCCAAACTGTGCATCAGTGAGCAGGTTTAAGTGGTGTTTTTTGAGCACCATCGATGACAGCTTCCATCCCTTTGCTGATGATTGAGAGTAGACTGATAGAGCAGTAATTGGCTGGATTAGATTTGCCCTGCTTTTTGTGTACAGGACATGCCTGGGCAATTTTCCACATTGTTGGGTAGATGTCATTGTTGTAGCTATACTGGAACAGCTTGGCTAGGAGCATGACCAGTTCTGCAACATAAGTCTTCAGTGCTACAGCCGGGATGTTGTCAGGGACCATAGCCTTTGCAGTAGCCAGTGCCTTCAGCCATTTCTTGATATCACGTGAATTGAATCAAATTAGCTGAAGACCGGTATCTGTGATGCTGGGGACCTCAGGAGGAGGCCGATTTGGATCATCCACTCGGCACTTCTGGCTGAAGATGGTCGCAAATGCTGCAGCCTTATCGTTTTCAGTGATGTGCTGGGCTCCTCCATCATTGAGGATGGGGATAATTGTGAAGCCTCCTCCTCCTGTTAGTTGTTTAATTGTCCATCACCATTCACGACTGGATGTGGCAGGACTGCAGAGCATTGGTTGTGGGATCGCTTATTAGGAGAGTTTTTCTGTGAGCCAAGCATTCCCAATGTATGTCCTGTTTATTTTCATATGCTTATTAAGTAGAGCGAGAATTTACATTCTTATCTTACAGCATTTTTTTACCCGTTTCAGACTCTTTCACTCCATAGTCTCTTCTGTACTTGCACCACAAGCCAATTCAAAATCAATAACAAAAAAAAAATTAAAAATTAATTTATATTCTTAATAAAAAATATTTTGTAAAAACAGTTCATAATGCAAATATACCAGGGGTGGAAGTTTATGCAAAATAAACCATACATAACGGGGAAGAAATGGCTCGATGCCAGTAGCACAAAACAAGCTCATAGCAAATCGACAGCCCGTTTTCCACTTCAATGTGTGGGTAAATCAGGCTGCCGGTTCACTGTGAGCCTCATTCCCAATACTTTCGAAGACCAGTTTTACCCCCATACTTTATATGTATAGGATTTAAAAAAGTATACTTGATTTCTGCTACCAACCCCAGAGAGCTGCTATTCTAGAGAGAATTTATAATAGAAAGCATTATCAGCCATTGTCTTTTATTTTGCAGCTTATTTTAAAATATTGGTATGGTTAATTTATTACTTCATTTGCTGTAGTAGATAATCACTTCCAGATAATGTTCAACGACCTTGGAAATGCAATCAACGTATTTGTACTTTAAAAATTCATGATGCCTGACAACATCCTCAGCTACAACGACTTCATAGTAATCATTTTTCCACCATATCTTCTAATAATCTGTCAATGTATTATTCTGCTAATGTTTCCTATACGACTGATGAAAAATACATAGTATTTCATCTGTAATTTAAAAAAATTAAAATAATGCTTTAACAATATTAATTATTCTGTCGAGTAAAATAACGAGACATGCAGCGTTCCATCAAAACACCTAATATTCTCCAAACGAAGCCACACTGGTAGTTTCTGTTTTCCCTTTCCCCTTACCTAAAATCTCCCATATAACTCAGATCCAAGTCTTAGATACCTCCAGGTGCGCACAGCAAATTCTCAGGATTAAATTCTCTAGAAGTACTCAGCTGACCAACACAGAATATTGGTGAGAATCCCAATGATTGTCCAGCCACAATCATCCTGTGACTGGGCCAATAATTCGTGTCCACATATTGACTGCTTTCTTCCTGTCAAGGTAGATATGGGGTTAAAAAATCATAAAATGGCCCAGTTCCTTTAGGATGCAAAGCTGCAGAATATAGACACTGGCCGGATTTTACGCCGTCCCAACGGGTCGCATGGTGGTGTGGGGGCGGCGTAAAATTGAACGGCAGACTCTGGGAGGCCTGCCTGCCCCTATTCCGTCTCCAGCCAGGTTTATGGCAGTCAGGCGGAGCGTGAGGGAGGTGGGAAACAGCCCACCCGCCTGAGGCCAATCAAGACCTTTAAGTGGCCACTTAACGGCCACTTAAGGGCCCTCGCCCGCCTCCATGGGTATTTTACCCGTGGCAAGCGGGTGTGCTGGGGACGTGAAAGGGTGCCCAGCGATAGCTGCCAGCCTTTCCGCGCCCAGGGGGTTGGGGGGGTGGCGGTGGCATGGCAGTGATAGAGAGATACAGCACTGAAACAGATCCTTCGGCCCACCGTCTGTGCCAACCAACAACCACCCATTTATACTAATCCTACATGAATCCCATATTCCCTACCACATCCCCAGCATTCTCCTACCACCTACTTACACTAGGGGCAATTTACAATGGTCAATTTACCTATCAACCTGCAAGTCTTTGGCTGTGGGAGAAAACCCGGTGGAAACCCATGCAGTCACAGGGAGAACTTGCAAACTCTGCACAGGTAGTACCCAGAACCGAACCTGGGTCACGGGAACTGTGAGGCTGTGGTGCTAACCACTGTGCCACTGTGCCACCCACAGGGTTTTTTTTAATTCATTCATGGGATGTGGGCGGCGCTGACCAGGCCAGCATTTATTGCCCATCCCTAATTGCCCTTCAGAAGGTGGTGGTGAGCTGCCTTCTTGAACTGCTGCAGTCCATTTGGGGTAGGTATGCCCACAGTGCTGTTAGGAAGGCAGTTCCAGGATTTTGACCCAGCGACAGTGAAGGAACGGCGATATAGTTCCAAGTCAGGATGGTGTGTGACTTGGAGGGGAACTTGCAAGTGGTGGTGTTCCCATGTATTTGCTGCCCTTGTCCTTCTAGGTGGTAGAGGTCGCGGGTTTGGAAGATGCTGTCGAAGGAGCCTTGGTGCATTGCTGTAGTGCATCTTGTAGATAGTACACACTGCTGCCACTGTGCGTCGGTGGTGGAGGGAGTGAATATTTGTAGATGGGGTGCCAATCAAGTGGGCTGCTTTGTCCTGGATGGTGTCGAGCTTCTTGAGTGTTGTTGGAGCTGCATCCATCCAGGCAAGTGGGGAGTATTCCATCACACTCCTGACTTGTGCCTTGTAGATGGTGGACAGGCTTTGGGGAGTCAGGAGGTGAGTTACTTGCCTCAGGATTCCTAGCCTCTGACCTGCTCTTGTAGCCGCGGTATTTATATGGCTACTCCAGTTCAGTTTCTGGTCAATGGTAGCCCCTAGAATGCTGATAGTGGGGGATTCAGCAATGGTAATGCAGTTGAATGTCAATTGGAGATGGTTAGATTCTCTCTTGTTGGAGATGGTCATTGCCTGGCACTTGTGTGGCGTGAATGTTACTTGCCACTTATCAGCCCAAGCCTGAATATTGTCCAGATCTTGCTGCATTTCTACACGGACTGCTTCAGTATCTGAGGAATCATGAATGGTGCTGAACATTGTGCAATCATCAGCGAACATCCCCACTTCTGACCTTATGATTGAAGGAAGGTCATTGATGAAGCAGCTGAAGATGGTTGGGCCCAGGACACTACCCTGACGAACTCCTGCAGTGATGTCCTGGAGCTCAGATGATTGACCTCCAACAACCACAACCATCTCCCTTTGCGCTAGATATGACTCCAGCCAGCGGAGGGTTTTCCACCTGATTCCCATTGCCCTCAGTTTTTCTAGGGCTCCTTGATGCCATACTCGGTCAAATGCTGCCTTGCTGTCAAGGGCAGTCACTCTCACCTCACCTCTTGAGTTCAGCCCTTTTGTCCACGTTTGAACCAAGGCTGTAATGAGGTCAGGAGCTGAGTGGCCCTGGCGGAACCTAAACTGAGCGTCACTGAGCAGGTTATTGCGAAGCAAGTGCCGCTTGATGGCACTGTTGATGACACCTTCCATCACTTTTCTGATGATTGAGAGTAGGCTGATGGGGCGGTAATTGGCCGGGTTGGACTTGTCCTGCTTTTTGTGTACAGGACATACCTGAGCCTCACAGCTCCAGCGACCCGGGTTCAATTCTGGGTACTGCCTGTGTGGAGTTTGCAAGTTCTCCCTGTGTCTGCGTGGGTTTTCTCCGGGTGCTCCGGTTTCCTCCCACAAGCCAAAAGACTTGCAGGTTGATAGGTAAATTGGCCATTATAAATTGCCCCGAGTATAGGTAGCTGGTAGGGAAATATAGGGACAGGTGGGGATGTGGTAGGAATATGGGATTAGTGTAGGATTAGTATATATGGGTGGTTGATGGTCAGCACAGACTCGGTGGGCCGAAGGGCCTGTTTCAGTGCTGTATCTCTAAAACTAAAAAAACTAAAACTAAAAAATTTTCCACATTGCAGGGTAGATGCCAGTGTGTAGCTGTACTGGAACAGCTTGGCTAGGGGCGCGGCAAGTTCTGGAGCACAGATCTTCAGTACTATTGCCGGAATATTGTCAGGGCCCATAGCTTTTGCAATTTCCAGTGCCGTCAGTCGTTTCTTGATATCACGCCGAGTGAATCGAATTTGCTGAAGTCTGGCATCAGTAACGCTGGGGACTTCAGGAGGAGGCCGAGATGGATCATCAACTCGGCACTTCTGGCTGAAGATTGTTGCAAATGCTTCAGCCTTATCTTTCGCACTGATGTGCTGGGCTCCCCCATCATTGAGGATGGGGATATTTGTGGAGCCACCTCCTCCAGTTAGTTGTTTAATTGTCCACCACCATTCATGGCTAGATGTGGCAGGACTGCAGAGCTTAGATCTGATTCGTTGGTTATGGGATCACTTAGCTCTGTCTATCGCATGCTGCTTACGCAGTTTGGCACGCAGATAGTCCTGTGTTGTAGCTTCACCAGGTTGACACCTCATTTTGAGGTATGCTTGGTGCTGCTCCTGGCATGCCCTCCTGCACTCTTCATTGAACCAGGGTTGGTCTCCTGACTTGATGGTAATGGTAGAGTGGAGGATATGCTGGGCCATGAGGTTACAGATTGTGGTTGAGTACAATTCTGCTGCTGCTGATGGCCCACAGCGCCTCATGGATGCCCAGTTTTGCATTGCTAGATCTGTTCGAAATCTATCCCATTTAGCATGGTGATAGTGCCACACCACACGATGGACGGTATCCTCAATGTGAAGGCGGGACTTCGTCTCCACAAGGACTGTGCGGTGGTCACTCCTACCAATACTGTCATGGACAGATGCATCTGCAGCAGGCAGATTGATGAGGACGAGGTCAAGTATGTTTTTCCCTCGTGTTGGTTCCCCTACCACCTGCCGCAGACCGAATCTCGCAGCTATGTCCTTTAGGACTCGGCCAGCTCGGTCAGTAGTGGTGTTACCGAGCCACTCTTGGTGATGGACATTGAAGTCCCCCACCCAGAGTACATTTTGTGCCCTTGCCACCCTCAGTGCTTCCTCCAAGTGGTGTTCAACATGGTGGAGTACTGAGTCATCAGCTGAGGGAGGGCGGTAGGTGATAATCAGTAGGAGGTTACCTTGCCCATGTTTGACCTGATGCCATGAGACTTCATGGGGTCCGGAGTCGATGTTGAGGACTCCCAGGGCAACTCCCTCCCTACTGTCTACCACTGTGCCACCACCTCTGCTGGATCTGTCCTGCCGGTGGGACAGGACATACCCGGGGATGGTGATGGCAGTGTCTGGGACATTGTCTGTAAGGTATGATTCCGTGAGTATGACTATGTCAGGCTGTTGCTTGACTAGTCTGTGGGACAGCTCTCCCAACTTTGGCACAAGCCCCCAGATATTAGTAAGGAGAACTTTGCAGGGTCGACAGGGCTGGGTTTGCCGTTGTCGTTTCCAGTGCCTAGGTCGATGCCGGGTGGTCCGTCCGGTTTCATTCCTTTTTATTGACTTCATAGCGGTTAGGTACAACTGAGTGGCTTGATAAACCATTTCAGAGGGCATGTAAGAGTTAACCACATTGCTGTGGGTCTGGAGTCACATGCAGGCCAGACTTACCCCTACTTGCCCCTACTTCCCTTCCCTCCTCGATCCATGGCGTCGGCTGGCCTGCAGTATCAGCAGTGGCCATTGCTCCTGGTGGCGCTGCTGGGACTAAGAGCTGCCAGCCCGCTGATTGACCACCAGCTCACTGAGGCGGGACCTCCTCCTTCAAGTGGGTGTCAGTCCTGCCGCGGGACAATTAAAGCCTGGAGACCCGTAAAATACGGGCCGGATCTCCGGGCTGGGTGGAAGCGGGTTTGCCACCGACTTTCACTTTGGAGTCCGTCTCCCGTCCATCCACCGTAAAATTCCAGCCACTGGCTCTGAAAATCCATGAGTCATGCCAAATCGCTGACCCTGATTGAGTTGGCAAGCATCCTGTGGGTTTGTTTGTATGTATATTTGTTTGGCAGCCGTTTTGAGTCCTGGGCCATGTTTAAATTATCTGGGGTTGAATTTCTTTGGTCACTCAACTGGACTCCCTTCCTCTAGTGGGAGTTCATCAGAACGGCCTGGAAAAAACTGGGACTCGTATACCTTAAAAAAAATTATTGAAGTATTGACCACTTACACATGGCCCAATAGGGTCACAGAAGGAGGCTCGGGAAGGGCGCATGGCCGAGGTAGACCCTGTCCCAGATAGGTGGTAAATGCAAGAGTTTCTGGCAGCATGGAGCAGGTGACACAACACCGTGTGGCTACCTGGTTGGAGGAAGGGTCCATTTAAATAAATGTCAAGTGCTCCTATTGACCCCCTATAATTAGCAGGAACATGAACTATTAATGTTTTTCCCCTCTCTGTTAAATCGGCAAGATAACATCTATCTGTGGACATATAGGAGCAAAAATCCGCTTGAGGATTAATATTCAGGGACCTTGTCTGCAATACAGTTACTGTTCATAATATAGTTTTACACAGTCGATACATTCTTTTTAACTTTTCAAGGAGAGATAGTTAATCTGATGACTATTGTAAATCTATATTATTATTTCTGTTCATTTATCCATTTTCTGTTCAATAGATGTGTTTGGCAGTTTATAGCCTCAGCTATGGTCTAGTGAAATGTTTATTCTACTGCCTTTCAAAGTCAAGGAGGATCACAATCATTTTCTGTGCAATCGCTGGACTCGTGACAAATTACTTAGATGTTGGTCAGATCATAGGCAGTGAGAGCTTGCCTTTGTGAGTGAATGCAAAAAAAAAAGTCTTACATAACAATCCAAAAATGTAACATTGTTAACTAGATAGATGTCATGCTATTGGAGCTGAGTGGGGAGAATTCTAACTTCCAGTGACAGATCCATCCATCGCATTCTTGTTAATAAGCCAGATATGGTGGTCAATCATCAATGGTACCCTAAGTACTGTAGACATCACAGGGAATTGACTAAGGTTCACTCTTTCATCACCATCTGGAGCCAACCTAACCCCAAATAGTTCCAGTTACCTTCACTCCACCAAGGAAAATCAAAAAAGGTTGATGTTGTAAACCTCAAAATATTTTACACATAGCTAAAACAAATCCAGTGTTCATCCTGTGAAATTAATCCATTTTACTGATAATGTGTTTACTACATAATATCAAAAAATCCAATAAATTATAGATTATCTTTTATAATTACAATATTTTGTAGTATAGTGGATTAACACGCTGTACTTTCACCTCTGGGAACTGAGCTTGAATCCAGCCCAGTCTAATGGGATGAATGCTTCTCTCTCTGATGGAAATGAACATGCTACACAAAATGAGCTTTAACATCTAAAATCCAATTCATAGTAGGCCTGAGTCCATAGCACAAAGCTGTCCAGAAATTAATATTGAATTATCAATCCCATTTAGAAAGCTGGAGTATTATGCCACACCAATGTAGTAGCTCCTTGAAGATCGCAACTGAAACATACGGGGAGTTTTAGAGTCATAGAGCACTGAATTAGGCCCTTCGGCCCACCGAGTCTGTGCCGACCATCAACCACCCATTTATACTAATCCTACATTAATCCCATATTCCCTACCACATCCCCTCCTACATTAATCCCATATTCCCTACCATTCTCCTACCTACACTTTGGGCAATTTACAATGGCCAATTTACCTATCAACCTGCAAGTCTTTGGCGGTGGGAGGAAACTGGAGTACCCAGCGGAAATCCACGCTGTCACAGGGAGAACTTGCAAACTCCACACAGGCAATACCCAAAACTGAACCTGGGTCGCTGGAGCCGTGAGGCTGCGGTGCTAACCACTGCGCCACTGTGCCGCCCCTAACATGGAGGAACATGTGTGTTTGGGTGTGTGCGTGCATTTCACTCAAGCACATTTGTCTGTACAGACACAAGCTCGAGGGAGAGGTGGGTTGCCACTTAACATATGTTAAATGCTCAATTAGAGCGATATTTACACAGACTTTTGAGTTTAACGTAAGGTGCGTGGATGCCTTGGGCTTCCTGAAACTTGCCAGTGGCAATTGAAGGGGACAATCTATCCCATGGAAATATGGCAATAAATACTCAGTGCACACAGTTCCTTTCTTACCTGCTTGTGGGAAAGAATGGGAATGGGTGCTCACTGTACTTTTACTGACAGCTTACTTCCTACAATTAGCAGGATCGTTCTATCAGATTAGGATGGATGGCACTTTCAGATGATGAGCAAGATGACCAGCAACAGCAACAGCCTGCTGGTCAGACTTACAGCTGCACAGCAAAGAGGGGGGCAGCAGAGAGAGGAACAGCAGTGAGAGTAACAGAGAGAGGAACAGCAGTGAGAGTAACAGAGAGAGGAACAGCAGAGAGAGCAGTAGAGAGAGGAACAGCAGTGAGAGTAACAGAGAGAGGAACAGCAGAGAGAGCAGTAGAGAGAGGAACAGCAGTGAGAGTAACAGAGAGAGGAACAGCAGAGATGGCAGTAGAGAGAGGAACAGCAGTGAGAGTAACAGAGAGAGGAACAGCAGAGAGAGCAGTAGAGAGAGGAACAGCAGTGAGAGTAACAGAGAGAGGAACAGCAGAGAGAGCAGTAGAGAGAGGAACAGCAGTGAGAGCAGCAGAGAGAGGAACAGCAGTGAGAGCAGCAGAGAGAGGAACAGCAGAGAGAGCAGTAGAGAGAGGAACAGCAGTGAGAGTAACAGAGAGAGGAACAGCAGAGAGAGCAGTAGAGAGAGCAGCAGAGAGAGGAATAGCAGAGAGAGGAACAGCAGTGAGAGTAACAGAGAGAGGAACAGCAGAGAGAGGAATAGCAGAGAAAGCAGTAGAGAGAGCAGCAGAGAGAGGAATAGCAATGAGAGCAGCAGAGAGAGCAGTAGAGAAAGCAGCAGAGAGAGGAATTGCAGAGAGAGCAGCAGAGAGAGTAGCAGAGAGAGGAACAGCAGAGAGAGGAACAGCAGAGAGAGCAGCAGAGAGAGCAGCAGAGAGAGTAGCAGAGAGAGGAACAGCAGAGAGAGGAACAGCAGAGAGAGCAGCAGAGAGAGCAGTAGAGAGAGTAGCAGAGAGAGGAACAGCAGAAAGAGGAACAGCAGAGAGAGCAGCAGAGAGAGTAGCAGAGAGAGGAACAGCAGAGAGAGGAACAGCAGAAAGAGGAACAGCAGAGAGAGCAGCAGAGAGAGTAACAGAGAGGAACAGCAGAGAGAGCAGCAGAGAGAGCAGTAGAGAGAGGAACAGCAATGAGAGTAACAGAGAGAGGAACAGCAGTGAGAGTAACAGAGAGAGTAACAGAGAGAGGAACAGCAGTGAGAGTAACAGAGAGAGGAACAGCAAAGAGGGGAGCAGCAGAGAGAGGAACAGCAGTGAGAGCAGCAGAGAGAGGAACAGCAGAGAGAGCAGTAGAGAGAGCAGCAGAGAGAGGAATAGCAGAGAGAGGAACAGCAGTGAGAGGAATAGCAGAGAGAGCAGTAGAGAGAGCAGCAGAGAGAGGAATAGCAATGAGAGCAGCAGAGAGAGCAGTAGAGAAAGCAGCAGAGAGAGGAACAGCAGTGAGAGCAGCAGAGAGAGGAACAGCAGTGAGAGCAGCAGAGAGAGCAGTAGAGAGAGTAGCAGAGAGAGGAACAGCAGTGAGAGCAGCAGAGAGAGGAACAGCAATGAGAGCAGCAGAGAGAGCAGTAGAGAGAGTAGCAGAGAGAGGAACAGCAGTGAGAGCAGCAGAGAGAGCAGTAGAGAGAGCAGCAGAGAGAGGAACAGCAGTGAGAGCAGCAGAGAGAGGAACAGCAGTGAGAGCAGCAGAGAGAGGAACAGCAGTGAGAGCAGCAGGGAGAGCAGTAGAGAGAGTAGCAGAGAGAGGAACAGCAGTGAGAGTAACAGAGAGAGGAACAGCAGAGAGAGCAGTAGAGAGAGCAGCAGAGAGAGGAATAGCAGAGAGAGCAGCAGAGAGAGCAGTAGAGAGAGTAGCAGAGAGAGGAACAGCAGTGAGAGCAGCAGAGAGAGCAGTAGAGAGAGTAGCAGAGAGAGGAACAGCAGTGAGAGCAGCAGAGAGAGCAGTAGAGAGAGTAGCAGAGAGAGGAATAGCAGAGAGAGCAGCAGAGAGAGTAACAGAGAGAGGAACAGCAGTGAGAGCAGCAGAGAGAGCAGTAGAGAGAGTAGCAGAGAGAGGAATAGCAATGAGAGCAGCATGAGAGTAGCAGAGAGAGGAATATCAGTGAGAGCAGCAGAGAGAGCAGTCGAGAGAGGAATAGCAGAGAGAGCAGCAGAGAGAGCAGCAGAGAGAGGAATAGCAGAGAGAGCAGCAGAGAGAGGAATATCAGTGAGAGCAGCAGAGAGAGGAATAGCAGAGAGAGCAGCAGAGAGAGGAATATCAGTGAGAGCAGCAGAGAGAGGAATAGCAGAGAGAACAGCAGAGAGAGCAGTAGAGAGAGCAGCAGAGAGAGGAACAGAGAGAGGAACAGCAAAGAGAGCAGTAGAGAGAGCAGCAGAGAGAGGAATAGCAGAGAGAGCAGCAGAGAGAGCAGCAGAGAGAGGAATATCAGTGAGAGCAGCAGAGAGAGCAGTAGAGAGAGTAGCAGAGAGAGGAATAGCAATGAGAGCAGCAGAGAGAGCAGCAGAGAGAGGAATAGCAGAGAGAACAGCAGAGAGAGCAGTAGAGAGAGTAGCAGAGAGAGGAATAGCAATGAGAGCAATAGAGAGAGCAGTGGAGAGAGCAGTAGAGAGAGGAATATCAGTGAGAGCAGTAGAGAGAGCAGCAGAGAGAGGAATAGCAATGAGAGCAGCAGAGAGAGTAGCAGAGAGAGGAATATCAGTGACAGCAGCAGAGAGAGCAGTAGAGAAAGCAGCAGAGAGAGGAATAGCAGAGAGAGCAGCAGAGAGAGGAATATCAGTCAGCAGCAGAGAGAGCAGCAGAGAGAGGAATAGCAGAGAGAACAGCAGAGAGAGGAATAGCAGAGAGAGCAGCAGAGACTGTAGCAGAGAGAGGAATAGCAGAGAGAGCAGCAGAGAGAGTAGCAGAGAGAGGAACAGCAGTGAGAGCAGCAGAGAGAGCAGTAGAGAGAGGAACAGCAGTGAGAGCAGCAGAGAGAGGAACAGCAGTGAGAGCAGTAGAGAGAGTAGCAGAGAGAGGAACAGCAGTGAGAGCAGCAGAGAGAGGAACAGCAGTGAGAGCAGCAGAGAGAGCAGTAGAGAGAGCAGTAGAGAGAGTAGCAGAGAGAGGAACAGCAGTGAGAGCAGCAGAGAGAGGAACAGCAGTGAGAGCAGCAGAGAGAGCAGTAGAGAGAGTAGCAGAGAGAGGAACAGCAGTGAGAGCAGTAGAGAGAGCAGCAGAGAGAGGAACAGCAGTGAGAGCAGCAGAGAGAGGAACAGCAGTGAGAGCAGCAGAGAGAGGAACAGCAGTGAGAGCAGCAGAGAGAGCAGTAGAGAGAGTAGCAGAGAGAGGAATAGCAATGAGAGCAGCATGAGAGTAGCAGAGAGAGGAATATCAGTGAGAGCAGCAGAGAGAGCAGTCGAGAGAGGAATAGCAGAGAGAGCAGCAGAGAGAGCAGCAGAGAGAGGAATAGCAGAGAGAGCAGCAGAGAGAGGAATATCAGTGAGAGCAGCAGAGAGAGGAATAGCAGAGAGAGCAGCAGAGAGAGGAATATCAGTGAGAGCAGCAGAGAGAGGAATAGCAGAGAGAACAGCAGAGAGAGCAGTAGAGAGAGCAGCAGAGAGAGGAACAGAGAGAGGAACAGCAAAGAGAGCAGTAGAGAGAGCAGCAGAGAGAGGAATAGCAGAGAGAGCAGCAGAGAGAGCAGCAGAGAGAGGAATATCAGTGAGAGCAGCAGAGAGAGCAGTAGAGAGAGTAGCAGAGAGAGGAATAGCAATGAGAGCAGCAGAGAGAGCAGCAGAGAGAGGAATAGCAGAGAGAACAGCAGAGAGAGCAGTAGAGAGAGTAGCAGAGAGAGGAATAGCAATGAGAGCAATAGAGAGAGCAGTGGAGAGAGCAGTGGAGAGAGGAATATCAGTGAGAGCAGTAGAGAGAGCAGCAGAGAGAGGAATAGCAATGAGAGCAGCAGAGAGAGTAGCAGAGAGAGGAATATCAGTGACAGCAGCAGAGAGAGCAGTAGAGAAAGCAGCAGAGAGAGGAATAGCAGAGAGAGCAGCAGAGAGAGGAATATCAGTCAGCAGCAGAGAGAGCAGCAGAGAGAGGAATAGCAGAGAGAACAGCAGAGAGAGGAATAGCAGAGAGAGCAGCAGAGACTGTAGCAGAGAGAGGAATAGCAGAGAGAGCAGCAGAGAGAGTAGCAGAGAGAGGAACAGCAGTGAGAGCAGCAGAGAGAGCAGTAGAGAGAGGAACAGCAGTGAGAGCAGCAGAGAGAGGAACAGCAGTGAGAGCAGTAGAGAGAGTAGCAGAGAGAGGAACAGCAGTGAGAGCAGCAGAGAGAGGAACAGCAGTGAGAGCAGCAGAGAGAGCAGTAGAGAGAGTAGCAGAGAGAGGAACAGCAGTGAGAGCAGCAGAGAGAGGAACAGCAGTGAGAGCAGCAGAGAGAGCAGTAGAGAGAGTAGCAGAGAGAGGAACAGCAGTGAGAGCAGCAGAGAGAGCAGTAGAGAGAGCAGCAGAGAGAGGAACAGCAGTGAGAGCAGCAGAGAGAGCAGTAGAGAGAGTAGCAGAGAGAGGAACAGCAGTGAGAGTAACAGAGAGAGGAACAGCAGAGAGAGCAGTAGAGAGAGCAGCAGAGAGAGGAATAGCAGAGAGAGCAGCAGAGAGAGCAGTAGAGAGAGTAGCAGAGAGAGGAACAGCAGTGAGAGCAGCAGAGAGAGCAGTAGAGAGAGTAGCAGAGAGAGGAACAGCAGTGAGAGCAGCAAAGAGAGCAGTAGAGAGAGTAGCAGAGAGAGGAATAGCAGAGAGAGCAGCAGAGAGAGTAACAGAGAGAGGAACAGCAGTGAGAGCAGCAGAGAGAGCAGTAGAGAGAGTAGCAGAGAGAGGAATAGCAATGAGAGCAGCATGAGAGTAGCAGAGAGAGGAATATCAGTGAGAGCAGCAGAGAGAGCAGTCGAGAGAGGAATAGCAGAGAGAGCAGCAGAGAGAGGAATAGCAGAGAGAGCAGCAGAGAGAGGAATATCAGTGAGAGCAGCAGAGAGAGCAGCAGATGGAGCAGCAGAGAGAGGAATAGCAGAGAGAGCAGCAGAGAGAGGAATATCAGTGAGAGCAGCAGAGAGAGGAATAGCAGAGAGAACAGCAGAGAGAGCAGTAGAGAGAGCAGCAGAGAGAGGAACAGAGAGAGGAACAGCAGAGAGAGCAGTAGAGAGAGCAGCAGAGAGAGGAATAGCAGAGAGAGCAGCAGAGAGAGCAGCAGAGAGAGGAATATCAGTGAGAGCAGCAGAGAGAGCAGTAGAGAGAGTAGCAGAGAGAGGAATAGCAATGAGAGCAGCAGAGAGAGCAGCAGAGAGAGGAATAGCAGAGAGAACAGCAGAGAGAGCAGTAGAGAGAGTAGCAGAGAGAGGAATAGCAATGAGAGCAATAGAGAGAGCAGTGGAGAGAGCAGTAGAGAGAGGAATATCAGTGAGAGCAGTAGAGAGAGCAGCAGAGAGAGGAATAGCAATGAGAGCAGCAGAGAGAGTAGCAGAGAGAGGAATATCAGTGACAGCAGCAGAGAGAGCAGTAGAGAAAGCAGCAGAGAGAGGAATAGCAGAGAGAGCAGCAGAGAGAGGAATATCAGTCAGCAGCAGAGAGAGCAGCAGAGAGAGGAATAGCAGAGAGAACAGCAGAGAGAGGAATAGCAGAGAGAGCAGCAGAGACTGTAGCAGAGAGAGGAATAGCAGAGAGAGCAGCAGAGAGAGTAGCAGAGAGAGGAACAGCAGTGAGAGCAGCAGAGAGAGTAGCAGAGAGAGGAATAGCAGAGAGAGCAGCAGAGAGAGTAGCAGAGAGAGGAATATCAGTGACAGCAGCAGAGAGAGCAGTAGAGAAAGCAGCAGAGAGGAATAGCAGAGAGAGCAGCAGAGAGAGGAATAGCAGAGAGAGCAGCAGAGAGAGTAGCAGAGAGAGGAATATCAGTGACAGCAGCAGAGAGAGCAGTAGAGAAAGCAGCAGAGAGAGGAATATCAGTGAGAGCAGCAGAGAGAGCAGTAAAGAGAGCAGCAGAGAGAGGAATAGCAATCTCAGGGGGAATGCAGCCAGATTCAAGTCTGTGGCACCACGGGTGGCTCAGCTGCACAGGAGGGGAGGAAAAGGGGTGTAAGAGCTATAGTGATGGTGGATTCTATCGTAAGGGGTACAGATAGGCATTTCTGTGGCCGCAAACATGACTCCAGGATGGTATGTTGCCTCCCTGGTGCTAGGGTCAAGGATGTCATGGAGCGGCTGCAGGACATTCTGAAGGGAGAGGGTGAACAGTCAGAGGTCGTGGTTCACAATGACATAGGTAGAAAGAGGGATGAGATCTTGCACCAAGAATTTAAGGAGCTAGGTAGCAGATTAAAAAGCAGGACCTCAAAGGCTGTAATCTCTGCATTACTCCCGGTGCCAAATGGTAGTGAGTATAGGAATAGGAGGATAGATCAGATCAATGCGTGGCTGAAGACATGGTGCAAAAGGGAGGGCTTTAATTTCCTGGATTACTGGGTCTATTTCTGGCAAAGGTGGGACCTGTACAAGTGGGGCGGGTTGCACCTGAACTGGAACGGGACCAACATCCCTGCAGGGAGGTTTGCTAGTGTTCGGGGTGGTTTTATACTAATTTGGCAGCGGGATGAGATACAGAGTGGAGGTACAGTAGCCAAATATAGAAGAGAAACTAAGTCAGTCTGGAAGGTAGAGCAAACATAGACCTGTTAAGACACAAGCGAATAAGGCAAGGCTGGATTGCATCTAATCTTCGGGAATGAAGCCGGACAAGTGGTAGAAGTGTCAGTGGGGGAGCATTTCAGGGATAGTGACCATAACTCTAAGATTTAAGGTAGTTATGGAAAAGAACAATGATGGAGCAGAAATAAAGGTACTGAATTGGGGTAACGCTGATTTCAATATGATAAAACAGGATCTGGCCAAAATGGACTGGGAGCAGCTACTTGTAGAAAAGTCTACATCAGACCAGTGGGAGTCATTCAAAAAAGAAATAGTGAGAGTTCAGAGCCAACATGTTCCCGTAAAGGTGAAGGGTAGGACCAATAAGTCCAGGGAACCCTGGATGACAAGGGATATAGAGGATTGAATAAGGGGAAATAATGAGGCTTATGGCAGATTCAGAGCGCTGAAAACAGCGGAGACCCTAGAGGAGTATAGACAGTGTAGGGGGGTACTTAAAAAAGTAATTAGGAGAGTGAAGAGGGGGCATGAATAAACACTGGCGGGCAAGATAAATGAAAATCCTAAGGTGTTTTATAGGTATGTTAAGGGAAAGAGGATAACCAGGGAAAAAGTAGGGTCCATTGAGGACCAAAGTGGCAATCTGTGTGTGGAACTGGAGGACATAGGTGAGGTTTTAAATGATTACTTTTCATCTGTGTTCACGATGGAGAAGGACAATATAGGTGTAGAGATTAGAGAGGGGGATTGTGATATATTTGAACAAATTAGCATTGAAAGGGAGGAGGTATTAGTGGATTTAGCGGGGTTAAAGGTGGATAAATCCCCAGGCCCAGATGAGATGTATCCCAGGCTGCTAGGTGAGGCAAGGGAGGAGCTAGCAGGGGCTCTGACACAAATTTTCAAATCCTCTCTGGCCACAGGAGAAGTGCCAGAGGATATGAGGACAGGGAATGTGGTACCATTATTCAAGAAGGGTAGTAGGGATAAATCAGGTAATTATAGGCCTGTGAGTCTAACATCAGTGGTAGGGAAATTATTGGAAAACATTCTGAGGGACAGGATTAATCTCCACTTGGAGAGGCAGGGATTAATCAAGGATAGTCAGCATGGCTTTGTCAGGGGGAGATCATGTCTAACAAATTTGATTGAATTTTTCCAGGAGGTGCCTAGATGTGTAGATAAGGGTAAAGCAGTTGATGTAGTCTACATGGACTTCAGTAAGGCTTTTGATAAGGTCCCGCATGGAAGATTGCTCAAGAAGGTAAGAGCCCATGGGATCCAGGGCAATTTGGCAAATTAGATCCAAAATTGGCTTTGTGACAGGAGGCAGAGGGTGGTGGTCGAGGATTGTTTTTGCGATTGGAAGCCTGTGACCAGTGGTGTACCCTAGTGCTGGGACTCTTACTGTTTGTAATGTACATTAATGATTTAGATGTGAATATAGGAGGTATGATCAGTAAGTTCGCAGATGTCACAAAAAATGGTGGTGTCGTAAATAGTGAGGAGGAAAGCCTTAGATTACAGGACAATATAGATGGGCTGGTAAGATGGGCAGAACAGTGGCAAATGGAATTTAATCCTGAGAAGTGTGAGGTGATGCATTTTGGGAGGACTAACAAGGCAAGGGAATATACAATGGATGGTAGGACTCTAGGATGTACAGAGGGTCAGAGGAACCTTGGTGTACTTGTCCATAGATCACTGAAGGCAGCAGCACAGGTAGATAAGGTGGTTAGAAAGGCATATGGGATACTTGCCTTTATTAGGTGAGGCACAGAATATAAGAGCAGGGAGGCTATGATGGAGCTGTATAAAATGCTAGTTAGGCCACAGCTGGAGTACTGTGTACAGTTCTGATCTTCACACTATAGGAAGGATGTGATTCCACTGGAGAGGGTGCAGAAGAGATTCACCAGGATGTTGCATGGGCTGGAGCATTTCAGCTATGAAGAGAGACTGAAAAGGCTAGGGTTGTTTTTGTTAGAGCAGGGAAGGCTGAGGGGGGTTCTAATTGAGGTATACAAAATTATGAGGGGCATAGATAGGAAGAAAATTTTTCTCTTAGCGGAGGGGTCAATAACCAGGGGGCATAGATTTAAGGTAAGGGGCAGAAGGGGATTTGAGGAAAAAATGTTTTGGATCTGGTTTGAATCGGGAACACACTGCCTGAAGGGGTAGTAGAGTCAGGAACCCTCACAACATTTAAGAAGTTTTTAGATAAGCACTTGAAACGCCATGGCATACAAGTCTATGGGCCAAGTGCTGGGAAATGGGATTAGAATTGATAGACTTGATGGCCGGTGCAGACACAGTGGGCCGAAGGGCCTGTTTCTGTGCTGTATAACTCTATGACTCTATGAGATGTGTGATTGAATAAGCCATCGGCATGCTGAGGATGCGCTTTTGGTGCCTGGACAGATCTGGAGGTGCCCTTCAGCACGTACCACCCAGGGACTCCAGAATGGTCATGGTTTCCTGTGTTATGCACAACATATCATCCTGGAGTTACGTCTGAGGCTCCAGAATCTCCTGTCTGTTCCCCTCACTATCGAATGCCCTACCACTATTGCTCTTCCATTCATTTTCCGCATGCTCCATGTAGTTGAGCCATCTATGGTGCTGTGAATTTGGCTCTGCCTGCACTCCCCAGAGAAACCATCACTCTCACCAGTATTCAGAACTGAATACCAGTTGGACAGCGAGATGCATTCATGGGATCCCTGCCCTGCCTGCCTGGTCCTCCTTGTCCTTCTGGCAGTTACCCATTCCCTCTCTGCCTGCGCATCTTTATGCTGCAAGGTGACCAGCTCCAGAACGTGCTATCCCTGAAGCTCTTAGCCTCACGGATGCCCCATACTGACTCCAGCTGCTGCTAAAGCTCTGAAACCCTGCTTTAACTGCTGAAATGATCTTGGCTGATGTCCTCTGAGTTTTGGAGCCCATGAGGGCCTCACCAAAGACTGTTACACTTGCTCCAATGTTGGGGCAGACTCTGCCATCAGGAGATAAGGCAGCATGTGGGTTCCTGACTGAGGTACAGCGATGGGTGGCAATGGATGAGAAGTGGAAGTGGAGTCCCCATCATCCCTCTCATGGCCCAGCCATATTTCACTGCTTCCACAATGCTAGAGACCGCATTGGTGTAGATCAGAGGAATGCTGTAAGGCCAAGGCTGAGACATCTGTCATCTATTTAAGGCAGCAGAAATGTTGACAACCAGAGTCTACATGACCATGGTCAAGGCATGAATGGACTTATTTAATTGGGGCTTTTGATGTTCCACAGCTCTGGTCATTCTATCCATGGAAGGAAACATCACCTCAGTGTCCTGAGACATTAACTCACTCATTTTTCAGCTGGACTTCATCCTTTTTTGTATAATAGTGGTGAGTGGGATTGGAAGACCTGTGAGCCACCAGGTGAAACCCAACTGTCCATCTATGAGGTCCCACCGAGTTGTAAGCATCTGAGCTGATGCAAGTTTATGTAAGAGACCTGTGACGGTTCACCCTCAGAAGGATTGACTTCCTCTGAGGAATTGCCATCCATTACATCCAGCAACTCCTGCTGCATGCATGCAGGCCTTGTCGGAGATAAAAGATATGAATTAACATTGCCAAGGTAAGAAATTTGCTTGTTATTATCACAAAAATGTTCACATTTCACGCGCTGTTGAAACCAAGTCAAGATGACTGTGTGCCATATGACATGCGGCTGGCTGATATTTAATTGTGTCACCAGGTATCTGGGAGCTTCCCATCTCCCCATCTGCAAAAGCCAGGCAAGCTGAAACTCCAGCACCTCCTCCTCTGCACTTGTAAGTTGTGCAGTGCATGGAAGGACACTGCCAGTTGTCTCCCTTTCCCTGGTGATCTGTGCTCTCTTCTGCTACAATGTGCAGACCTATGAGAGACTGCAATGGCATGTGCCCAACAGGTGGACGGAATGCATTTGCTAAGGGTCACTATGAGGGAGAGGCATGAAATTGCATAAGGATGAGGGTGGGTGGGGGTGGTTGATGGATAAATGAGGATAAAGAAAAAATACTTACATTTATATAGTGCCTTTCACAACCCCAGGATATACCAGCCAATTAAGTATTTTTGAAGTGAAGTCACTGATATAAAATAGGAAATGTGGCAGCCAATTTGTGCACAGCAAGCTGTCACAAAGAGCAATGTGATTGTGAGATAATGACCAGATCATCTGTTTAAATGATGTTGATTGAGGGATGAATATTGTCCAGGACATGGAGATAACTCACCTGCTCTTCTTTGAAATTGTACTATGGGATCTTTCCATACACCTGAGTGAGCAGAACGGGCCTCGGTTTAATTAATTAATTAATGGAATTCACTACCCGGATCGGTGGTGGAGGCAGAAACTCCCAACTCATTTAGAAAGTACCTGGACCTGCACCTGAAGTGCTGTAACCTGCAAGGCTATGGACCAGGTGCTGGATGGTGGGATTAGGTTGGGCAGATGGTTTTTTTAGCCGCCGCAGACATGATGGGCTGAATGGCTTCTTTCTGTCTCATAACTTTTCTACGGTTCTGTGATTCTAATGTCTCATCTGAAAGATGGCACCTCTGACAGTGCAGCACCCGCTCAGTATTGTGCCGGAATGCCAACCTAGATTTTTATGCTCAAGTTTCTGGAATCATAGAAAGTTTAAGGCACAGAAGGAGGCCACTTGGCCCATCATGTCTGTGCCAGCCAAAAAATGATCCACTTATTCTAATCTCCAGCATTTGATCCGTCGCCCTGCAGATTACAGCACTTGAGGTGCATATCCAGAATCCTTTTGAATGAATTGAGGGCCTTTGCCTCAATTACCCTTTCAGGCAGTGAGTTCCAGACCATCACCATCCTCTGGGTGAAAAAACTTTTCCTCATCTCCCCTCTAATTTTTCTACCAATCGCTTTAAATCTATGCCCCCTCATCACTGACCTCCACTCTATCCAGGCCCCTCAAAATGTTGTACATTTCAGTCAGATCCCCCCTCAGCCTTCTCTGTTCCAGGGAGAACAGCCCCAGCCTATCCAGTCTTTTCTCATATCTGCATTTTTCCAGTCCTGGCAACATCCTCGTAAATCTCCCCCACCAGAACTGCACACAGTACTCAAGTTTTGGCCTAACCAGTGATTTATACAGTTCCAGCATAACCTCCCTGCTCTTATATTCTATACCTCAGCTAATAAAGGAAAGGATTCCACATGCCGTGTTAACCACCTTATCGACCTGTCCTGCAACCTTCAGGGATCTGTGGACATTCACTCCAAGGTCCTTTACTTCCTCTCTAGTTCTCAGTATTTTTCCATTAATCGTGTATTCCTTTGCCTTGTTTGACCTCCCCAAATGCACCACCTCACACTTCTCCAAGCTGAATTCCACTTGCCACTTTTCTGCCCATCTGACCAGACCATCAATATCTTCCTGCAGCCTACAGCTATCCTCCTCGCTATCTACCACACAGCCAATCTTTGTGTCGTCTGCATACTTCTTGATCATGCCCCCTACATTTATGTCCAAATTGTTAATATACACCAGAAAAAACAGGGGACCCAGTACTGAACCCTGCATAACGTCACTGGAAACAGCCCTCCAGTCGCTAACACAGCCGTCAACAATTACCCTTTGTTTCCTGCCACTGAGCTTATTTTGTATCCACCTTGCTGCATTTCCCTGGATCCCATGGGATTTTATTTTTTTAACCAGTCGACCTTGTAGGACCTTGTCAAAAGCCTTGCTAAAATCCATGTAGACCACATCAACTGCACTACCCTCATTTATCTTCCTTGTTACTTCTTCATAAAATTCAATCAAGTAAGTCAAACAAGATCTTCCCTTAACAAATCCATGCTGACTATCCTTGATTAATCTGTGCCTTTCTAAGTGACAGTTTATCCTGTCTCTCAGAATAGATTCCAATAATTTGCCCACTGCTGAGGTTAGACTGACTGGCCTGTAATTATTCGATCTATCCTTCGCTCATTTTTTAAACAGAGGTACGACATTAGTAATTCTCCAATCCTCTGGCACCTCACCTGTATCCAGTGAGGACTGGAAAATGATGGTCTGACCTTCTGCTATTTCCTCTCTTGCTTCTTTTAACAGCCTAGGATGCATTTCATTTGGCCTTGGTGATTTATCAACTTTCAAGGATGCTAATCCCATTAATATTTCCTCTCTCCCTATGTTTATCACATCCAATACTTCACACTCTTCCTGCTTAACTACAATATCTGCATCATCCCCCTCTTTAGTGAAGACGGGCGCAAAGTCTTCATTAAGAACTATACCAAATCTTCCGCTCCTACACATAGGTTACCTTTTTGGTCTTTTACGGGCCCTATACTCTCTCCTTAGTTATTGATAAAACGTCTTTGTGTTCACCTTGATTTTGCTTGCCAATATTCTTTCATGCCCTCTCTTTGCCTTCCAATTTTCCTTTTTGATTTCACCCCTCCACTTTCTATACGCCTCTCGGTTTTCTGTAGTATTGAGTTCTCGGTGTCAGACATAAGCTTTCCTTTTCTGCCTGATCTTACCCTGTTAGCTCCTTGACATCCATGAGGATCTAGATTTGGCCACCTCAGCCTTTTTCTTTGTGGGAATGTGTTTACCCTGAACCCCTTGAATCTCCCTTTGAATGCCTCCCACTGCTCTGACACTGATTTACCTTCAAGTAGCTGTCTCGTGTCTAGCAGAATTTCTCACCCACAGCTGTTACAAAAATTTCTAAATTCACTTGTAACAGCCCTTCAAAACACTCCCACAGGGGATGCTGAGACCAAGTGGGCCCACATCAGAGACGCCATCTATGAGTCAGCTTTGACCACCTACGGCAAAAGTGCGAAGAGAAATGCAGACTGGTTTCAATCTCATAATGAAGAGCTGGAACCTGTCATAGCCGCTAAGCGCATTGCACTTTTGAACTACAAGAAAGCCCCCAGCGATTTAACATCCGCAGCACTTAAAGCAGCCAGAAGTACTGCACAAAGAACAGCTAGGCGTTGCGCAAACGACTACTGGCAACACCTATGCAGTCATATTCAGCTGGCCTCAGACACCGGAAACATCAGAGGAATGTATGATGGCATGAAGAGAGCTCTTGGGCCAACCATCAAGAAGATCACCCCCCTCAAATCTAAATCGGGGGACATAATCACTGACCAACGCAAACAGATGGACCGCTGGGTTGAGCACTACCTAGAACTGTACTCCAGGGAGAATGCTGTCACTGAGACTGCCCTCAATGCAGCCCAGCCTCTACCAGTCATGGATGAGCTGGACATACAGCCAACCAAGTCGGAACTCAGTGATGCCATTGATTCCCTAGCCAGCGGAAAAGCCCCTGGGAAGGACAGCATTACCCCTGAAATAATCAAGAGTGCCAAGCCTGCTATACTCTCAGCACTACATGAACTGCTATGCCTGTGCTGGGACGAGGGAGCAGTGCCCCAGGACATGCGCGATGCCAACATCATCACCCTCTATAAAAACAAAGGTGACCGCGGTGACTGCAACAACTACCGTGGAATCTCCCTGCTCAGCATAGTGGGGAAAGTCTTTGCTCGAGTCGCTCTGAACAGGCTCCAGAAGCTGGCCGAGCGCGTCTACCCTGAGGCACAGTGTGGCTTTCGTGCAGAGAGATCGACTATTGACATGCTGTTCTCCCTTCGTCAGATACAGGAGAAATGCCGTGAACAACAGATGCCCCTCTACATTGCTTTCATTGATCTCACCAAAGCCTTTGACCTCGTCAGCAGACGTGGTCTCTTCAGACTACTAGAAAAGATCGGATGTCCACCAAAGCTACTAAGTATCATCACCTCATTCCATGACAATATGAAAGGCACAATTCAACATGGTGGCTCCTCATCAGAGCCCTTTCCTATCCTGAGTGGCGTGAAACAGGGCTGTGTTCTCGCACCCACACTTTTTGGGATTTTCTTCTCCCTGCTGCTTTCACATGCGTTCAAATCCTCTGAAGAAGGAATTTTCCTCCACACAAGATCAGGGGGCAGGTTGTTCAACCTTGCCCGTCTAAGAGCGAAGTCCAAAGTACGGAAAGTCCTCATCAGAGAACTCCTCTTTGCTGACGATGCTGCTTTAACATCTCACACTGAAGAATGCCTGCAGAGTCTCATCGACAGGTTTGCGTCTGCCTGCAATGAATTTGGCCTAACCATCAGCCTCAAGAAAACGAACATCATGGGGCAGGATGTCAGAAATGCTCCATCCATCAATATTGGCGACCACGCTCTGGAAGTGGTTCAAGAGTTCACCTACCTAGGCTCAACTATCACCAGTAACCTGTCTCTAGATGCAGAAATCAACAAGCGCATGGGTAAGGCTTCCACTGCTATGTCCAGACTGGCCAAGAGAGTGTGGGAAAATGGCGCACTGACACGGAACACAAAAGTCCGAGTGTATCAGGCCTGTGTCCTCAGTACCTTGCTCTACGGCAGCGAGGCCTGGACAACGTATGCCAGCCAAGAGCGACGTCTCAATTCATTCCATCTTCGCTGCCTTCGGAGAATACTTGGCATCAGGTGGCAGGACTATATCTCCAACACAGAAGTCCTTGAAGCGGCCAACACCCCCAGCTTATACACACTACTGAGTCAGCGGCGCTTGAGATGGCTTGGCCATGTGAGCCGCATGGAAGATGGCAGGATCCCCAAAGACACATTGTACAGCGAGCTCGCCACTGGTATCAGACCCACCGGCCGTCCATGTCTCCGTTATAAAGACGTCTGCAAACGCGACATGAAATCGTGTGACATTGATCACAAGTCGTGGGAGTCAGTTGCCAGCATTCGCCAGAGCTGGCGGGCAGCCATAAAGACAGGGCTAAATTGTGGCGAGTCGAAGAGACTCAGTAGTTGGCAGGAAAAAAGACAGAGGCGCAAGGGGAGAGCCAACTGTGCAACAGCCCCAACAAACAAATTTCTCTGCAGCACCTGTGGAAGAGCCTGTCACTCCAGAATTGGCCTTTATAGCCACTCCAGGCGCTGCTTCACAAACCACTGACCACCTCCAGGCGCGTATCCATTGTCTCTCGAGATAAGGAGGCCCAAAAGAAAAAAAGAAAAAGAAGCTGTCTCGAGTCCACTTTCACTAAATCACTCCTCAGTTTAGTGACATTGGCCTTGCCCCAATTGAGAACTCTAACTTCTGTTTTATAACTGTCCTTTTCCATAATTATGTTAAAACTGACTGAATTATGATCACTACCATCAAAATGCTCTCCCACTGCCACTTCTTCCACCTGTCCATCTTCATTTCCTAAAACTAAGTCTAAAACTGCCCCCTCTCTTTTTGGACTTGCTTCATACCGGGCAAAAAAATTCTCCTGAATGCACCTCAAGAATTTTGCTCCCTCAATTCCTTTCACAATAAAACTACCCCAGTTAATATTGGGGTAACTAAAATCCCCTATTATTACTGCTCTGTTGTTTTTGCACTTCTCAGAGATTTGCCTACATATCTGCTCTTCTGATTGTTCAGGAGTCCATAGTACACTTCCAACACTGAGCTTGCCCCTTATTTGTTCCTTAGCTCAATCCCTCCTCACAGCTGTAATAGTTTCCTTGACCAGAATTGCCACTCCCGCTCTTGCCTTATCCCCCTCCCTGTCACGTCTGAAAAGCCTGTAACCAGGAACGTTGAGGTGCCATTCCTGTCCCTTCTTAAGCCATGTTTTTGTAATAGCTGTGATATCATACTGCCACATGTCTATCTGTTCCTTCAGCTCATCTGCTTTATTTGCTATACTCCTTGCATTAAAATAGATATCCTTGAGCACTGCCAAACTCTTTTTTTAATTTTCTAACCATCGTTTCCTCTGTCTTCCAGACTCATCCATTAATTTTCCGCCTTCCATTTTCATTTCTGATTTTGTCCCAACTGAGTCTACCCTCAGGTCCTCATTCCCCCTGCCAAAGTAGTTTAAACCCTCCCCAACAGCACTAGCAAAATGTCCCGCAAGGAACTCCATCCCAGCTCTGTTCAGGTGCAACCCATCCGGCCTGTACAGGTCCCATCTTCCCCCAGAGCTGGTCCCAATGTCCCAGGTATCTGAAGCCCTCCCTCCTGCACCATCTTTCCAGCCAAGCAGTCATCTGTCTTCTCCTTCTATTTCTATATTCATTTGCGCGTGGCACTGGGAGTAATCTGGAGATTACTACTTTTGAGGTCCTGCTTGCTAATTTCTTACCTAGCTCCCTAAATTCTGACTGCAAGCCCACATCCTTCTTTCTACCTGTGTCGTTGGTTCCGATGTGGACCACGGCTGCTGGCTGTTTACCCTCTCCCTTCAGGATGCTTTGCTCAAAGGCTTGAATCCACAACAGAGGCGGGAGTACCACCAACAGAGCCATGGCTGACACAAAAAACCCCAGCAACAGCATGACAGCAGCAACTCCCCTGTAGCGCTGATATAATGTCATGTGAGGAAGTACAAAGAGAAAGGGTGACGCACACACCAGGATGTCAGTGAATGTGCAACTGTACTCACCTTTCCTGAGCTGCTTAGGTCATTAAAATGCTTCCTGCACTAACTCCATGAGCGTGGAACCACCAGATCTGACACTTTGGGTAAGATTAAAATCTACTCAAAATCCATCTGCTGGCACAAAGTTAAACTTGGGCCCATTAACTCTGTTTCTCCCTCCACAGATGCTGCCCGATCTGCTGAGTGTTTCTAGAATTTTCTTTTTTATATTTCAGATTTCAGGTTACCAGTATTCACAGTATTTTGATTTTATATAAAACTGCTAAATTGGTAACTTTTGTTTAGAAAAATATTGCATGATAAACTTTCTCTGGTTCCCTGGCATCATATTTGACACACAGGAGGTGAATTATTACAAAATCAATGGATGGAAATCCATGAAATCCATGAAAATCCATGGAAAATGATGTGGAGCCTCAGCCCCTGTGGGGTCTAGTAACATTTCACCTTCCATCTCCTGTTTAACTGCTTACATAAGAACATAATAACATAAGAAATAGGAGCAGGAGTAGGCCATTCATCCCTTCAAAACTGCTCCGCCATTCAGTAAGATCATGGCTGATCTGTCCCAGGCCTAAACTCCTCTTTCAGGCCTGCTCCTCATACCCCTCGACTCCCTGAGATTTCAAAAATCTATCTACCTCATCCTTAAATACATTTAGTGACCTAGGCTCCACAACTCTCTGAGGTAGAGAACAAAGAACAAAGAACAGTACAGCACAGGAACAGGCCATTCGGCCCTCCAAGCCTGCGCCGATCTTGATGCCTGCCGAAACTAACACCTTCTGCACTTCCGGGGACCATATCCCTCTATTCCCTTCCTATTCATATATTTGTCAAGATGTCTCTTAAACGTCGCTATCGTATCAGCTTCCACCACCTCCCCTGGCAGCAAGTTCCAGGCACTCACCACCCTCTGTGTAAAAAACTTGCCTCGCACATCCCCTCTAAACTTTGCCCCTCGCAACTTAAACCTATGTCCCCTAGTAACTGACTCTTCCACCTTGGGAAAAAGCTTCTGACTATCCACTCTGTCCATGCCGCTCATAACTTTGTAAACCTCTATCATGTCGCCCCTCCACCTCCGTCGTTCCAGTGAAAACAATCCAAGTTTTTGCAACCTCTCCTCATAGCTAATGCCCTCCAGACCAGGCAACATCCTGGTAAACCTCCTCTGTACCCTCTCCAAAGCCTCCTCATCCTTCTGGTAGTGTGGCGACCAGAATTGCACGCAATATTCTAAGTGTGGCCTAACTAAGGTTCTGTACAGCTGCAGCATGACTTGCCAATTTTTATACTCTATGTCCCGACCGATGAAGGCAAGCATGCCGAATGCCTTCTTGACTACCGTATCCACCTGCGTTGCCACTTTCAGTGACCTGTGGACCTGTACGCCCAGATCTCTCTGCCTGTCAATACTCCTAAGGGTTCTGCCATTTACTGTATACCTCCCACCTGCATTAGATCTTCCAAAATGCATTACCTCACATTTGTCCGGATTAAACTCCATCTGCCATTTCTCCGCCCAAGTCTCCAACTGATCTATATCCTGCTGTATCCTCTGACAAACCTCATCATTATCCGCAACTCCACCAACCTTTGTGTCGTCCGCAAACTTACTAATCAGACCAGATACATTTTCCTCCAAATCATTTATATATACTACAAAGAGCAAACGTCCCAGCACTGATCCCTGCGGAACACCACTAGTCACATCCCTCCATTCAGAAAAACACCCATCCACTGTTACCCTCTGTCTTCTGTGACCGAGCTAGTTCTGTATCCATCTTGCCAGCTCACCTCTGATCCCATGTGACTTCACCTTTTGCACCAGTCTGCCATGCGGGACCTTGTCAAAGGCTTTACTAAAGTCCATATAGATAACATCCACCGCCTTTCCCTCATCAATCACCTTCGTCACTTCCTCAAAAAACTCAATCAAATTAGTAAGACACGACCTCCCCTTCACAAAACCATGCCATCTCTTGCTAATAAGTTCGTTTGTTTCCAAATGGGAGTAAATCCTGTCCCGAAGAATCCTGTCTAATAGTTTCCCTACCCCTGACGTAAGGCTCACCGGCCTATAATTTCCTGGATTATCCTTGCCACCCTTCTTAAACAAAGGAACAACATTGGCTATTCTCCAGTCCTCTGGGATCTCACCTGTAGCCAATGAGGATGCAAAGATTTCTGTCAAGGCCCCAGCAATTTCTTCCCTTGCCTCCCTCAGTATTCTAGGGTAGATCCCATCAGGCCCTGGGGACCTATCTACCTTAATGCTTTGCAAGACACCCAACACCTCCTCCTTTTTGATAATGAAATGACTGAGACTATCTGCACTGCCTTCCCTAGGCTCATCATCCATCAAGTCCTTCTCTTTGGTGAATACTGATGCAAAGTACTCATTCAGCACCTCGCCCATTTCCTCTGGCTCCACACATAGATTCCCATCTCTGTCCTTGAGTGGGCCAACCCTTTCCCTGGTTACCCTCTTGCTCTTTATGTATGTATAAAAAGCCTTGGGATTTTCCTTAATCCTGTTTGCCAATGACTTTTTATGACCCCTTTTAGCCCTCCTAACTCCTTGCTTAAGTTCCTTCCTACTGTCTTTATATTCCTCAAGTGCTTCATCTGTTCCTAGCCTTCCAGCCCTTACAAATGCTTCCAGAGATTCACCACCCTCTGAGAGAAGAAATTCCTTTGCATCTCAGTTTTAAATGTGTGCTCCCCGTACAGTACACTTTACTTTTCACTGGACTAGTGGCAGTTAAGTTGAAAGTAGTAGCTGGTAAATAACTGGGTCTGAATTGGAGTTGGTGTCAACAAACAATAATCTTCTAGCCCCTATTGATTTGTATTTTGTTAACTCCCATGCATGTAATTCTTGCACATAAAGCAAATAAACTGGACTCACCTTGAGCAAAGGAATTAGGGATTTGAGATCAATGGTGTTGTGACATTCCAATCATTTTACATTTTACACTTAAGATTCCTGTGAAGTATGCATGGCATGAAATGCATGGGGATTGATGAGCTATATGTCAATGGTAATCAAAAGATGGAATCAGAACACAATGTACACCAAGCATTTGTTCCGATTCAATTACAAAGGGAAGAACTGGGGAAGGAAAACAAGTTTTTTTTCATGAAAGCGTATGGGTTAAAGTATCTTACTGATTCTTTATTAATGGTTTTAACTTTACTCGCAAAATGATTAATTGCAGGATCACAGTGATTAACCTGGAAGAGGTGAATGATTCTATTTCTTTTGTTTAATGCTTTCTAAATCTGTGAAAAATATTTAACCTTCAATTGGTAATGCATAGCATCAATTATATACAGAATGTTGAAGCTCATTGTTCTCTTCTTGTTGCAGTTTTCTTGTGGCACTGCAGTACAAGCTCAGTTTCAATTCCCTTTGCTGATCTATGACTTTCATGAATGCTTGCTGGCAATAACTTAGTCTTATTTAATGTCTGGAAGCTATAACAGAAGGAGTAGAGGACAATTGGCCTGAAATTAATTAATATTAGTGAATGTTTGAGGTTGCACAAAAGGGAATGGAAATAAGGAGACTGAAGTTGAAGAGATTCCTTATCAAAAATAGGTAATAGTTGTACTTTAAAGATGAGAGTGTGGAGAATATGGCCCACAGCCTAAGATGTTAATAATGCTCCATGTAAACTCTTCTGATTTCAAACATAGTCAAGCCACAGATGAACTTAATAGTTCTAGTGTAGAATATAGTTTGTTGAGTGGTATATTCCTCTTACCATATTACAACACTTCATTTTGTGTTTTTGTATGTTTCACCCCAATCATTTTCAATTGTATTGGGTATTCTAATATAACAGGTTCAAGTTCACTGGCATTGCCCATGGGTTTAAAATGCACACTTGGGGTAAAGATGCATAATTTTGTTGAATTTTAAGTGTGAGGACAAAAACCTAGGATTTAAAATGAAAAGGAGAAAACAGCCCATGAAAAGAACAGAAAATAACCAGGCAGGGTGATTAATACATTACACTGTGAAATTCTGGAAAATGTCCCAAAAAATATCAAATCAAAATTTCCTGGGCATAATACCCCATGAGACCCTCCCAGAAGATGCATTTTGCATCCGTTGAAATAATTTCTTCCTTCAAAAAATTCTACATCCACCACTGCAAGAATTACACTTTTGTCTACTTCCATTTTATTTTCCTTAGTTGAATTTTGGGTATAGCAACTGCTTAAGTCATGACAAGTTCACATCCCTCTGAAATTTCATTGCAACTATTTGTTTTTGTATTTCATATTTGAGGATGTTGGGTTTCAGGTTTGGCAGCAGACAAACTGAATTGTGGAATGTGATCCCAAAACTATCAGGGTTTGTCACCATGTTTCCAATCATTCAGGATCACATAAAGTATGGCAAGAACCATCTAGCATAACGGTTAGTCAAGCCTTTACACATATATCTGTGCCATTGGATCTGCTGTCACAGCCTACTTCAAGGGTTGGAACCTCTAGTCCTTTCTCTGAGCCATTGTGCCTAAGTGCTGGTGTGCATAGGATAGTAAAAGCAGGAAATCAGCCCTCCTGTTTACAATTTTATCAGACTTATGACAATGATGAGGCTGCACGGAATTGAGGGCTGCTGTTTACTATTACACAAAAGATCTTAGGCTGGGTAACTCATGTGGAGAAAAGCACCAGTGTAGACAGGCCTGTTTATAATTTAACATCCATAATTCTGTTGGAAGCACAAGTACGTTAGTGTGAAGCTATGTTGTTTGTGAGCTCAGTAGTAAGTATAGTCAGCAATATAAGTTGAGTCTGCCCATTCAGTACTCCAGGCTGCAGATGCTCTATAGTTTGAGACTAGTAGCTGTAATATAAATGCATTCTTACATTCTTCTGCTAAAGGTTTTATTTAATATAGCAATAAGTATCAAAAACTTCAATTCAAATGACTACAGTTTATTAATACAACTCATAAAGTACATATATTAAATTCCTTTTTAACCATCAAGTCTTCAGCGATACATAAAGCTGGGTTTATTGGTATTTAAAAATGAGTGAGTTGCCATTGTGAATGGTGGGATTTTATTTAATGGCATTGTAAGATACAGGGTTCAAACCCTGCTCCAGACAATCGGCAAGTGGAGACCAGTTCTGAATTCTTTGGGTGACATCCAGTGGGATACTCACATTTGATGGATATGGGTGACCCCTCCCACCCCCCAGTTTTTCTATGGGTTGTTGGAGACCTTAAAACCCTCCATGAAGGATGAACCACCCCAGTACCTATCAGCTGGTATAAAGACATCATCTTCATGGAAGAAGCGTTCACGTTAATCTACCTGCAAGTCCTTCCATTACTTTACACTATTCTCCAAGGGAAGAGTGTGAAGCTACGGAATCAGCAACTGCCAAGTAGCTTGATAATATTTCTGAGTGATTTTTAGATAGAGAAGCAAACGCCGAGTGCAAATGTAGAGCCCATTTACTGCCGTCACTCGGTCTCTGCTGTGAACAAGTATCAAAGCATAAACAGTATTATCCACTACTTTGTATTGATTAGTTCAAATGTTAGATTAAAGAGCAGCTGATTATATTACATCAAACAATTTAATAGCTCTCTAGTGCTGGTCCTATCAGGAGTTGATTGAAAAAGAGACTCCATTTATTTCATCAAAAAACTAATGAACTTTATTAGGAAACACGGGCAGGCAAAGATAATGCCGCTATGCACAGAATAACTAAGTTTGAGAATATTATTCAAAGGGGAAATATTTGGGCTCTGTTAATTAATAGGATTCTGCTTCAGACTATCTTACAGAATATGTCGACAGAAAAATATAGGGGCCGATTATTTATCCCCACTTTCAGGCAGCAGCACTATGGAAATGAGGGCTCAGAATTGATTGTCCCATTCCCACAAACTTCCATTTTTATTGGAGCACAGATGTAGGTGGCCTGCAATCCTGTCTGAAACAGGTGGGAGCATCATGTGCAAATTGGAGCCCTATAACACCAATAGGACTCCAATACATTTCCATTTTTTTCTTGAGGTGAATGCTCAGTATCTGCCCAGTTGTATAGTCCATTCCTGTGCAATAAAAACAGAAAATGCTGAAAATACTCAGCAGCTCTGGCAGCTTCTGTAGGGAAAGAACTCACTAGTGGGAGTGGCCTACAGATCCCCTAACAGTATCCACAATGTAGGACGAAGTATACAAGAAGAAATATTGGATGCTTGTGAGAAATCATCATGGGTGATTTTAATCTACATATAAACTGGAAAATCAGATTGGCAACAGTAGCCTGGATGAGGAGTTCATAGAATGCTTTCGAGATAGTTTCTCAGAGCAGTACGTTCTGGAACCAACCAGAGAGCAAGTTATATTAGACTTGGTGTTGTGTAATGTGACAGGATTAATTAATGACCTCAAAGTAAAGTTACTTCTAGGTACCAGCGACCACAATATGATTGAAATTTACATCCTGTTGGAAAGAGAGAAGAGTAGGTCTAAGACTAGTATTTTAAACTTAAATAAGGGCAACTATGTGGGCATGAAAGCTGAGCCAGCTGACATGCACTGGGTTACTAGGCTAGAGAGATAGAAGAATAGAGAAGCAGTGGCAGACATTTAAGGGGATATTTCAGAATACTCAGGATAACTATATTCCTACTATAAAGAAAAATTCTTAAGGGAGGACCCACCATCCCTGGTTAACTAAAAAAGTTAAGGAAAGCATCAAACTTAAGGAAAAAGCATACAATTGAGCAAAGATGAGTGGCAGGTCAGATGATTGGTCAGAATATAAAGAACAGCAGAGAATGATGAAAAGATTAATCAGGAGAAAGAAATCAGAATATGAGAGGAAGCTAGCTAGAAATGTAAAAATGGATAGTGAGAGTTTCTACAGGTATTAAAAAGGAAAAGAATAAGTAGAGTGTTGGTCCTCTAGAGAGTGAGAATGGGGAGTTAATAGTAGATAATAAGGAAATGGCAGATGAAATGAACAAATATTTTGCTTCTGTCTTCACTATAGAGGATACAAAAAACATTCCAGTAATAGCTGTAAATCAGGAGGTGGAAGGAAGAGAGGAACTTGGTGAAATTACAATCACCAGGCAAGCGGTACTGAGCAAACTGATGGAGCTGCAGGCTGACAAGTAAAGGCCTGCTCGGGTCTGCAAATGAGACCCGACCCGAGCCCGACAGAACCCCATCTGACCCCAAGTCCGACCTGGCCCGAGTCCTTCCATTCTTTTCCGCGCTCGACCCGACCTGACCCGACCATCAGTTAACCTACCTTCCATTTTTCACTCTGTTCCTTACCTGCATAGGCTTAAAATAACTGTAACAAAACCACCTTTAAAGTCCAAAAAGTAAATTAACGTTAAAGTCACTTACCAGAGGTGGTGAAAGAGCGTGTCCGATCCAGCCCAACCCAACCCGAGCCTGAATGCCGGACCCGGAAGTGTGACCCGAACCCGACACATGTCGTTGGGTCCCGTCGGGTTCAGGTTGGGTAGCAGCCTTTACTGACAAGTCCCTGGGTCCTCATGGGCTTCATCCTATGGTCTTAAAAGAGGTGGCTAATGAGGTAGTAGATGTGTTGGTGTTAATTTTTTAAAATACGCTAGATTCTGGAAAGGTTCCATCAGACTGGAAAGTAGAAAATATAACCCCTCTGTTCAAGAAGGGGGGGGGAAGCATAAAACAGGTAACTACAGGCCTGTTAGCTTGATGTCTGTCGTAGGGAAGATGTTAGAATCAGTCATTAAGGAGGTTCTAGCTGGACACTTAGGAAAACTCAAGGTATCGGGAATAGTCAGCATGGTTTTATGAAAGGGAAATCATATTTAACCAATTTATTGAAGTTCTTTGAAGGAGTAACATGTGCTGTGGATAAAGGGGAGCCCGTTGACATACTGTACTTGGAATTCCAGAAGGCATTTGACAAGGTGCCACATAAAAGGTTATTGGGCCAAGTAGGAGCTCATGGTGTAAGGGGTAACATATTAACATGGATAGAAGATTGGCTGGCTGGCAGAAGTCAGAGTATGCATAAATGGGGCCTTTTCTGATTGGCAGGAATGGGACGAGTAGAGTCCTGCAGGGGTTGTGCTGGGGCCTCAATCTTTTACAATTTATATGAATGACTTAGACGAGAGGAGCAATAGCATGGTAGCTAAATTTGCAGATGATGCAAAGATAGGTAGGAAAGTATGTTGTGAAGAGGACATAATGAGGCTGCAGGCTGATAAAGATAGGTTGAGTGAGTGGGCAAAAATCTGGCAGATGGAGTATATTGTGGGAAAATGTGAAGTTGTTTACTTTGGCAGGAGGAATAAGAAAGCAGAATATTACTTAAATGGAGAATGACTGCAGAATTCCAGGGTGCAGAGGGATCTAGGTGTTCTAGTGCATGAGTTACAAAATATTAGTATGCAGGTACAGCAAGGAATAAAGAAGGCTAATGGAATGCTGTCCTTTATTACGAGAGGTATTGAAAATAAAAGTAAAGATGTTATTCTTCAGTTATACAGGGCATTGGTGAGACCACATCTTGAATACTGTGTGCAGTTTTGGTCTCCTTTTTTAAGAAGGATGGACATGATTTGGAGGCTGTTCAGAGGAGGTTTATTAGATTGACACCTGGAATGAACAGGTTGCCTTATGAGGAAAGGTTGGACAGACTGGGCCTATTTTCACTGGAGTTTAGAGGAGTGAGGAGAGACTTGATTGAAGCTTATAAGATCCTGAATGGTCTTGACAAGCTGGATGTGGAAAGGATGTTTCCTCTTGTGGGTGAGTACAGAACTAGGAGTTATTGTTTTAAAATTGGGGGTCGCCCTTTACAGACAGAGCTGAGGAGAATTTTTTTCTCTCAGAGGGTTGTGCAGCTTTGGAACTCTGTCTCAGAAGATGGTGGAGGCGGAGTCATTGAATATTTTTAAGGCGGAGGTAGATAGCGCTTCTGATATGTCTCCCTTTTTCCTCAACCAAGGATTCCCCCCCACAATGGTTGACAGGGCCTTCAACCGTGTGCAGCCCATTTCCCGTACCTTTACCCTCAGCCTTTCCACTCCCTTCCAGAACTGTGACAGGGTTCCCCTTGTCCTCACTTTCCACCCCACCAGCCTCCACATCCAAAGGATCATCCTCTGCCATTTCCGCCGTGTCCGGCATGATGCCACTACCAAATGCATCTTCTCCTTCCCTCCCCTGTCAGCATTCCGAAGGGATCGTTACCTCCTCGACACCCTGGTCCACTCCTCTATTACCCCCGACACCTCGTACTCTTCCCACGCCACCTTGCCCTGCAATCGGAGGAGGTGTAATACCTGCCCATTTACCTCCTCTCTCCACATTATCCAAGGCCCCAAACACTCCTTTCAGGTGAAGCAGTGATTTACTTGTACTTTCAATTTAGTATACTGTATTCACTGCTCACAATATGATCTTCTCTAGGTTGGGGAGACCAAACGCAGATTGGGTGACTGCTTTGTGGAATACTTCCGCTCAGTCCGAAAGCATGATCCCGAGCTTCCGGTTGCTTGTCATTTCAACACACCTTCCCACATATCTGTCCTGGGCTTGCTGCAGTGTTCCAGTGATCATCAAGGCAAGCTCGAGGAACAGCATCTCATTTACCGATTAGGCACACTACAGCCTGCTGGACTGAACACTGAGTTCAATAATTTCTGAGAATTATGGGTCCCCCTTTTTATTTTCAGTTATTTTGTCTTTTTTCTTTTAATTTTATTTTAGTTTGTTTCATCATTCATTTTTATTTTACTGTGTGCCTGCCCACTTTTTTTTTCATGTTTGTGCTTTGGGCCAGAGCTGTTCATTTTTCTGTCAATTAGTACCCTCTCTGCACTAACGCTTCATCTTTCAGCACACCATTAACATTTGGGAATAGTGATCACAATTCCGTAAGTTTTAGAATACTCATGGACAAAGACAAGAGTGGTCCTAAAGGAAGAGTGCTAAATTGGGGGAAGGCCAACTATACCAAAATTCGGCAGGAGCTGGGGAATGTAGATTGGGAGCAGCTGTTTGAAGATAAATCCACATTTGATATGTGGGAGGCTTTTAAAGAGAGGTTGATTAGCGTGCAGGAGAGACATGTTCCTGTGAAAATGAGGAATAGAAATGGCAAGATTAGGGAACCATGGATGACAGGTGAAATTGTGAAACTAGCTAAGAGGAAAAAGAAAGCATACATAAGGTCTAGGTGGCTGAAGAAAGACGAAGCTTTGGAAGAATATCGGGAATGTAGGACCAATCTGAAGCGAGGAATTAAGAGGGTTAAAAGGGGTCATGAAATATCTTTAGCAAACAGGGTTAAGGAAAATCCCAAAGCCTTTTATTCATATATAAGGAGCAAGAGGGTAACTAGAGAAAGGATTGGCCCACTCAAGGACAAAGGAGGAAAATTATGCGTGGAGTCAGAGAAAATGGGTGAGATTCTGAATGAGTACTTTGCATCGGTATTCACCGAGGAGAGGGACATGACGGATGTTGAGGTTAGGAACAGATGTTTGATTACTCTAGGTCAAGTCGGCATAAGGAGGGAGGAAGTGTTGGGTATTCTAAAAGGCATTAAGGTGGACAAGTCCCCAGGTCCGGATGGGATCTATCCCAGGTTACTGAGGGAAACGAGAGAGGAAATAGCTGGGGCCTTAACAGATATCTTTGCAGCATCCTTAAACACGGGTGAGGTCCCGGAGGACTGGAGAATTGCGAATGTTGTCCCCTGGTTTAAGAAGGGTAGCAGGGATAATCCAGGTAATTATAGACCAGTGAGCCTGATGTCAGTGGTAGGGAAGCTGCTGGAGAAGATACTGAGGGATAGGATCTATTCCCATTTGGAAGAAAATGGGCTTATCAGTGATAGGCAACATGGTTTTGTGCAGGGAAGGTCATGTCTTACCAACTTAATAGAATTCTTTGAGGAAGTGACAAAGTTGATTGATGAGGGAAGGGCTGTAGATGTCATATACATGGACTTCAGTAAGGCGTTTGATAAGGTTCCCCATGGTAGGCTGATGGAGAAAGTGAAGTTGCATGGGGTCCAGGGTGTACTAGCTAGATGGATAAAGAACTGGCTGGGCAACAGGAGACAGAGAGTAGCAGTGGAAGGGAGTTTCTCAAAATGGAGACGTGTGACCAGTGGTGTTCCACAGGGATCCGTGCTGGGACCACTGTTGTTTGTGATATACATAAATGATTTGGAGGAAAGTATAGGTGGTCTGATTAGCAAGTTTGCAGACGACACTAAGATTGGTGGAGTAGCAGATAGTGAAGGGGACTGTCAGAGAATACAGCAGAATATAGATAGATTGGAGAGTTGGGCAGAGAAATGGCAGATGGAGTTCAATCAGGGCAAATGCGAGGTGATGCATTTTGGAAGATCCAATTCAAGAGTGAACTATACAATAAATGGAAACGTCCTGGGGAAAATTGATGTACAGAGAGATTTAGTTTTAGTTTAGAGATACAGCACTGAAACAGGCCCTTCGGCCCACCGAGTCTGTGCCGACCATCAACCACCCATTTTTATACTAATCCTGCACTAATCCCATATTCCTACCACATCCCCACCTGTCCCTATATTTTCCTACCACCTATCTATACTAGGGGCAATTTATAATGGCCAATTAACCTATCAACCTGCAAGTCTTTGGCATGTGGGAGGAAACCGGAGCACCCGGAGGAAATCCACGCAGACACAGGGAGAACTTGCAAACTCCACACAGGCAGTACCCAGAATTGAACCCGGGTCGCTGGAGCTGTGAGGCTGCAGTGCTAACCACTGCGCCACTGTGCTGCCCATGGTGTTCAGGTCCATTGTTCCCTGAAGGTGGCAACGCAGGTCAATAGAGTGGTCAAGATGGCATATGGCATGCTTTCCTTCATCGGATGGGGTATTGAGTATAAGAGTTGGCAGGTCATGTTACAGTTGTATAAGACTTTGGTTCGGCCACATTTGGAATACTGCGAGCAGTTCTGGTCGCCACATTACCAAAAGGATGTAGATGCTTTGGAGAGGGTGCAGAGGAGGTTTACCAGGATGTTGCCTGGTATGGAGGGCGCTAGCTATGAAGAGAGGTTAAGTAGATTAGGATTATTTTCATTAGAAAGACGGAGGTTGAGGGGGGACCTGATTGAGGTGTACAAAATCATGAGAGGTATAGACAGGGTGGACAGCAAGAAGCTTTTTCCCAGAGTGGGGGATTGAATTACTTGGGGTCACGAGTTCAAAGTGAGAGGGGAAAAGTTTAGGGGGGATATGCGTGGAAAGTTCTTTACGCAGAGGGTGGTGGGTGCCTGGAACGCGTTGCCAGCGGAGGTGGTAGACGCGGGCACGATAGCGTCTTTTAAGATGTATCTGGACAGATACATGAATGGGCAGGAAGCAAAGAGATACAGACCCTTAGAAAATAGGCGACAGGTTTAGATAGAGGATCTGGATCGGCGCAGGCTTGGAGGGCCGAAGGGCCTGTTCCTGTGCTGTAATTTTCTTTGTTCTTTGTTCTATACTGTTTGCCTTTGCTCCATGACCTTCTTATCAGTTATTCTGTGACCCTGTCCTATCAACACCCTGCCTTCTGTTATCTCTTGCCCCACCCCCGCTTTATTTGCTTAAAGCCTATTACATCTCTAACCTTTGCCAATATTGATGGATGAAGCATTTCTGGCATCCTGTCTCATGATGTTCGTTTTCTTGAGGCTGATGGTCAGGCCAAATTTATTGCAGGCAGCCGCAATCCTGTCAATGAGACTCTGCAGACACTCTTCTGTGTGGGATGTTAATGCAGCATCGTCAGCAAAGAGGAGTTCCCTGATGAGGACCTTCCGTACTTTGGTCTTCACTCTAAGACGGGCAAAGATGAACAACCTTCCATCTGATCTTGTGTGGAGGAAAATTCCTTCTTCTGAAGACTTGAAGGCATGTGAGAGCAGCAGTGAGAAGAAGATCCCAAACAGTGTAGGTGCGAGAACACAGCCCTGTTTCACGCCACTTAGGATAGGAAAGGGGTCTGATGAGGCACCGCTATGCTGAATTGTGCTTTTCATATTAGTAGCTTTGGCGGACATCCGATCTTTGCTAGTAGTCTGAAGAGACCACGTCTGCTGACGAGGTCAGAGGCTTTGGTGAGATCTATGAAAGCAATGTGGAGGGGCATCCATTGTTCGCGGCATTTCTCCTGTAGATGATGAAGGGAGAACAGCATGTCAATGGTGGATCTCTCTGTTCGAAATCCGCACTGTGCCTCAGGGTAGACACACTCAGCCAGCTTCTGGAGTCTGTTTAAAATGACTCGGGTGAAGACTTTCCCCACTATGATGAGCAGGGAGATTCCACGGTAGCTGTTGCAGTCACCACAGTCACCCTTGTTCTTATAGAGGGTGATGATATTGGCATCGCGCATGTCCTGTGGTACTGCTCCCTCATCCCAGCACAAGCAAAGCAGTTCATGGATTGCTGAGAGTATAGCAGGCTTGGCACTCTTGATTATTTCAGGGTTAATGCCATCCTTTCCAGGGGCTTTTCCACTGGCTCGAGAATCAATGGCATCACTGAGTTCTGATTTTATTTGCTGTTCGTCCAGCTCATCCACGACTGGCAGAGACTGTGCTGCATTGAGGGCAGTATCAGTGACAACATTTTCCCTGGAGTACAGTTCTAGGAGGTGCTCCACTCAGCGGTCCATTTGCTTGCGTTGGTCAGTGTAATCATTTCCCCTGAGTTAGACTTCTTGATGAGCGATCTTCTTGATGGTTGGCCCAAAAGCTCTCTTAATGCCATCATACCCAGAATCGAACCCGGGTCCCTGGAGCTGTGAGGCTGCGGTGCTAACCACTGCGCCACTGTGCCGCAAATGTGGAGTAATCAGTTCAGCCATGAACTTATTGAATGGCGGAACAGGCTCGAAGGGCCGAGTAGCCTACTCCTGCCCCTAATTCTTATGTTCGTATGTTAATTCCCCTTTAATCCTTTCAACAATTACTTTAAATCTATGCCCCGGGTTATTAATCCTGCTAAGGGAAATAGTTCCTTCCTATCCACTTTTTCTAGGCCTCTCATCATTTTATACATGGAAGAAATGCAAAAAAGCATAAACAAAAAGATTAATCACCTCTTCTTCGATATAACATCAACTGTTACATTTTTGCCCAGCTATAATTCTTTATTTTGAAGTTGAGTTGAAGTTGGGGTGTCCCATTCTCCATTGAAACCTCGGTCTTTGCGTTGATTCCTATTTGAATGTTTTCTTGAGACCCCAAATAAAGATTGAAACAAGCTTGGAAACCAATGGAGTAGGATCAGCCGAGTATGGAAAGTCCGTTACTTTCAGCAATGCCTTTAAACTTTGGGTTGCAGCAAAAACTTGGATGCACCATTCTAGTTTTTAAAGCAAGATTTTTTTTAGGTTATCAGCTTTTTTCTCAGAATATCTTTCTTCTTGCAATGTAGAGCTCTTGAATATCAGTTTACCTTGGGCTGACAGTATGTTTTACTGTGTGATTTTTCCGAGATTTTTGGCTGCTTGGTTTAATCCTTTTGCACAATTGGATTTCTTTCCTGAAAGAAGTTTTTAAGTTTCATGACTCAGTGTCTTTTTTCACTTTCCGTTCCACGGTAACTACACACCATACTCTCACTGACATGGTCAGCTTGTTTAGCCCACCCCAACCTCCAAAAAGGAAGAAATCCAACGTAAATAGCTTCCAGAAAAACAAAGGAAGATAAAATCTCTGACTAAGGGGATTGTGGAACATCCAAGGGCTGCATTTTTCCTGTGGGATTCTGAGCCCCGCCATCAGGCTCAAATGGGGGTCAGAAATCGGCACAGTGTGGGGAACAGTCACTCATTGTGATTTGCCCCGGAATGGCCAATTAATGGCCAGAGGGCGGGCTCGCCGTCTGTGTTAAATTAGCTGATGTCAGCTGGGGAGGTGGTAGGGACATTACAATTGGCTTTAGAGTCATAGAGTTATACAGCACAGAAACAGGCCCTTCAGCCCATCGTGTCTGTGCTGGCCATTTTGCAGCACTTGGCCCATAGCCGTGTACGCTATGATGTTTCAAGTGCTCATCTAAATACTCCTTAAATGTTGTGAGGTTTCCTGCCTCTACCACCTCTTCAGGCAGTGTGTTCCAGTTTCCAACCACCCTCTCAGTGAAATTTTTTTTCCTCAAATCCCCTCTATACCTCCTACCCCTTACCTTAAATCTATGCCCCCTGGTTATTGACCCCTCTGCAAAGGAAAAAGTTTCTTCCTATCTATCCTATCAATGCCCCTCATAATTTTGTTTATCTCAATCATGTTCCCCCTCAGCCTTCTCTGCTCTAAGGAATCAACCCTAGCCTTTTCAGTCTCTCTTCATAGCTGAAATGCTCCAGCCCAGCCAACATCCTGGTGAATCTCCTCTGCACCCTCTCCAGTGCAATCACATCCTTCCCATAGTGTGGTGCCCAGAACTGTACACTGTACTCCAGCTGTGTCCTAACTAGCGTTTTACACAGCTCCATCATAACCTCCCTGCACATATATTCTATGCCTTGGCTAATAAAAACAAGTATCCCATATGCCTTCCTAACCACCTTATCTACCTGTGCTGCTGCCTTCAGTGATCTATGGACAAGTACACCAAGGTCCCTCTGACCCTCTGTACTCCCTAGGGTCCTACCATCTATTGTATATTCCCTTGTCTTGTTAGTCCTCCCAAAATGCATCACCTCACACTTCTCAGAATTAAGCTCCATCTGCCACTGCTCTGCCCATCTTACCAGCCCATCTATATCGTCCTGTAATCTAAGGCTTTCTTCCCCACTATTTACGAAACCACCAATTTCCGTATCGCCTGCAAACTTACTGATCATACCTCCTATATTTTCGTCTAAATCATTAATGTACACTCCAAACAATAAGTGTCCCAGCACCGATCTCTGTGGTACCCCACTGGTCACAGGCCTTCATTCGCAAGAACAACCCTCGACCATCACCCTCTGCCTCCTGCTACTAAGCCAATTTTGGATCCAATTTGCCAAATTGCCCTGGATCCCATGGGCTCTTACTTTCTTAACCAATCTCCCTTGCGGGACCTTATCAAAAGCATTACTGAAGTCCATATAGACTACATCAACATCTTTACCCTCATCTACACATCTAGTCACCTCCTCAAAAAATTCAATCAAATTTGTTGGAGATGATCTCCCCCTGACAAAGCCTTGCTGATGATCCTTGATTAATCCCAGCTTCTCCAAGTGGAGATTAATCCCGTCTCTCAGAGTTTTCTCCCAATAATTTCCCTACCACTGACGTTAGACTCACAAGCCTATAATTACCTGGTTTATCCCTGCTACCCGTCTTGAATAATGGTACCACATTCTCTATCCTCCAGTCCTCTAGTACCTCTCCTGTGGCCAGAGAGGATCTGAAAATTTGTGTCAGAGCCCCTGCTAACTCCTCCCTTGCCTCACATAATAGCCTGGGATACATCTCATCTGGGCCTGGGGATTTATCCAAATTTAAGCCTGCTGATTCAGCTAATACTTCCTCCTTTTCAATGCTAATTTGATCAAGTATATCACAATCCCCTTCCCTAATCTCTACATCTACATCCTCCCACAGATGAAAAGTAATCATTCAAAACCTCACCTATGGCCTCTGGCTCCACACACAGATTGCCTGTTTGATCCCTAATGGGCCCCACTCTTTCCCTGGTTATCCTCTTGCCCCAAATATACTTATAAAATGCCTTAGGATTTTCCTTTATCTTGTCTGCTAGTGTTTATTCATGCCCCCTCTTCACTCTCCTAATTACTTTTTTAAGTACCCCCCTAAACTTTCTATACTCCTCTAGGGCCTCTGCTGTTTTTAGCGCTCTGAATCTGCCATAAGCCTCCTTTCTTTTCCTTATCCAATCTTCTATATCCCTTGACATCCACGGTTCCCTTGACTTGTTGGTCCTACTCTTCACCTTTACGGGAACACGTTGGACCTGAACCCTCATTCTTTCCTTTCTTAATGACTCCCACTGGTCTGATGTAGACTTTCCTACAAGAAGCTACCAAATCCTGTTTCATCATATTGAAATTGTCCTTCCCCCAATTCAGTACTCTTATTTCCAGTCCCACTATGTCCTTTTCCACAACAACCTTAAATCTTACTGAGATATGGTCACTATCCCAGAAATGCTCCCCCACTGACACTTCTATCACTTGTCCGGATTCATTCCCTAGGATTAAATCCAGTACCACCCCTGCTCTTGTAGGACTCTCTACGTGCTGGCTCAAAAAGCTCTCCTGAATGCACTTGAAGAATTTCACCCCCTTTAAGCTTTTTGCACTAATACTATCCCCACTAATATAGGGGAAGTTGAAATCCCCGACAATTATTACCCCATCATTTTTGCACCTTTCTGAGATTTGCCTACATATCTGCTCCTCTATCTCTCCCTGACTGTTTGGAGGCCTGCAGTACACTCCCAGCCAAGCGATTGCCCCCTTTTTGTTTTTAAGTTCTACGCATAAGGCCTCATTAGAGGAACCTTCTAAGATATCATCCCTCCTTACTGCATTAATTGACTCCTTAATCAACAGTGCAATGCCACCTCCTCTTTTACCCCCTCCCCTATCACGTCTGAAGATTCTACATCCTGGGATATTGAGCTGCCAATCCTGCCCTTCCCTCAACCATGTCTCACTGATAGCAATAATATCATATTCCCATGTGTTAATCAATGCTCTCAATTCATCTGCCTTACTAGTAAGACTCCTTGCATTAAAATTGATCCAATCTAGCCTTTCATTATTTGCTTGAGCCTTATCAAGTTTATATTTACTCTGCCCTCCAGACTGACTTAGCTTCTCTTCTATATTTGATTGTACATTACCCCCTACTGTGCTTCCACTCTGTATCCCATCCCCCTGTAAATTAGTTTAAACCCCCCACAACAGCACTTGCAAACCTCCCAGCAAGGATGCTGGTCCCATTCTGGTTCAGATGCAACCCGTCCAACTACAAATCCCACCTTCGCCAGAAGCAGGCCCAGTGATCCAGGAAACTAAAGCCCTCCCTCCTGCACCATCTCTTCAGCCATGCATTCATCTGTTCTAACCTTCTATTCCTATACTCACCAGCCCGTGGCACTGGGAGAAACCCAGAGATTACAACCTTTGAGGTCCTACTCTTTAATCTGCTGCTGAGCTCCCGAAATTATTTTTGCAGGACCTCATCCCTCTTTCTACCTTTGTCATTGGTACCAATGTGGACCGCAATCTCCGGCTGTGCACCCTCACCCTCCACAATATTCTGTAACCGCTCAATGATATCCATGACCCTTGCATCAGGGAGGCAACATACCATCCTGGAATCATGTCTGCAACCACAGAAACACCTAACTGTTCCACTAACCATAGAATCCCCGAACACTATTGCCCTCTTGTCCCTTTTTCTCCATCCCAGCGTAGCTGCGTCACCCATGGTGTTCCGGTCATGACTCTCGGTGCAGTCTCCAGAGGAACCCTCTTTCCCATCGGTACTCAGAACTGAATACCGGTTAGAAAGTGGGATGTCCTCTGGGAACTCTTGTACTACCTGCCCTGACTTCTTTGTCCATGGGGCAGCCACTCAGTATCCCCCACCCCGACTGCACTCCCCTCGGCACCGGGTTGACTACCTCCTGAAAACGTGCCATCCACGTAGTCCTCCACCTCGCGGATGTGCCACAGTGACTCCAGCCGCCGCTCGAGCTCTGAAACCCGAAGTTCAAGCTTCTGCAACCGGAGACACTTTCTGCAGACATGTTCGCCAAGGTCACATGGCACGTCCACGACTTTCCACATTGCACAGGAGGTACATTCCGCTTGGCCAAGCTACCCCGCCATTACTTAACTTTATAATGAAAACGTGCGAGTTGAAATAACTTACCAGCTATTTACATCAGTTTTTATCCCCTGTACCTTTGAGGCTGAGAAAGAAAGAGACCAAAGAGCACCTTTTACACCCCCAGCCAGCAAAAATACCCACACACAACTTACAACCTCACTCCGTGCAAACAGCACTAGTACAGCTCGTAATTGCTAATAATTTACAGGAAGCTATCCTCGGGCTTTAATTTAAAAGGAACCTTTTTTTTTACTCCAATCTATTTCAGCTATCCCCAACAATGTCATAACCGGAACATCATGGGTGACTCAGCTGTGCTGGGATGGAGAAAAAGGGACAATGTGGGAAGTCATGGACGTGCTATGTGACCTTGGCGAACATGCCTGCAGAAAGTGTCTCCGGTTGCAGAAGCTTGAGCTTCGGGTTTCAGAGCTCGAGCGGCGGCTGGAATCACTGTGGCACATCCGCGAGATGGAGGACTGCGTGGCTTTAACATCCCCAGATTCGGAAGGGGAAGATTGACCAGTGCTCCCATGCCTGATGGCTAGACAGTGATGCTTGCTGGAGATCCCAATGTATGGACAGTAGGAGAGGATAGGATGAGACTTGGCTCTAAGCAGTCAACTAGCCTGCCAATACTCATCCTATAGAGTCCCCATGTGAACATTGACTGCTTAAGTAAAGTGTTGGAGAGTGACTGGTGTCAGTGGAGATACAGCAATGAGTGAATAGCCTCAAATTTTCATGGAGTTTTCCCAATCTCCGACAGCAACTTCGGAAAATTGGCAGAAACCCTTAGGAGAAGAAAGAAGGAGGGTGAATTGAGAAGATCTAAAATAAATTTTTTTAATAAGAATGACATATATTTGGAGGATCCCGAACTCTCATCCTTTGCTGTGATGAATGGCTCATGGAGAGGAGTTGGGAGTGGGGTAGATGGGGGATAGCCAAAATGGCATGGGGTGGCGTCGAGAGGTGTGCCCAATGTTGTCCTGCCTCCATGCCGTTTTGTTCACTGAGGGCACTGTGGCAGACAGGAAGTTGACTGGGAGGCCAATTAAGCCATTTAAGTGGCCCATTAAGGGCCAGCTCGTGCCTCTGCTGGCACTTGGCCAATATTACAGGGGCCTGCCGCCACATACAGCCACTGCCAGGCGAGACCTCCTAGTGAGGGTGGTTGGGGGGTGGGGGGGGCGGGTGTGGGGGAGAGTTCCCTCCTCTAGGGGCAATCCATGGCCCATGGAGGACCACCGGCGGCGATGGCTGCCCACATGACAAAATCCCCCTCTACCCTCACCAACCATCCCCTCATGCCCTCACTGGGGTCTGCCTAACTGGCCCTGGCAACCCCGAACCCACTTACTTTAGTCCCGAAGCCTCCTCCATCTTTGCTCTGGGACCTCCTGCAGTACCAGCAGTGGCCACTTCTCCCAGTGGTACTGCTGACATTGCTGCGCTGCCGGCCCTCTGATTGGCCGGCAGCTCTTGGGGTGGGATCCTTCCCCTTAAAAAGGACAGCATCCCAGACATTCGGCAGTTAGTTACCTGCCCACCATTGAATTCGGCCAGTCTGATAAAAGGTCAAGGCAGGGTCGCATCCTGCTTTCTGGGCCATTGCCGGGACCCCTGTCGCCGAAATAAAATCTAGCCCAATATTTCTATGTTGCACCCATGATGAGATTCCACTGGTTTCTACTTTAGCTTATTTGTCATGAGGTGTTGCCACAACTTAGAAAGAAAAGGTTAAATATATTTCAGCAGAGCATAAGTAAGAAAGAGAGAGATCTTTAACTCTACAGGAATGGTATTGTTCATCTAAGCAAATGTGGGGGAAGAGGTAAAATCGATGTGAAAGAAAGCAATCATTTGAAGCAAGTCAGCTGGCAAAATTCTTAGCCCAAAATCACTCAAATAGTCAGCAAATAAAATCCAAAATTAAATCTTATGACATCTGCAGATGATTGTAAATTGGATTTTCCACTTGTTGAACCTCAGTGGCTATTGTGCCAGAATCTGCTTTCTCTTCCCGGTACAAGTCGGATTGACATATGTGGCAGACATTTTTACTTGGGTGCCACTGAAATCCAGTGGGTGGAAAAGGCCCTCGAGGATTAAGAGTGATAATTCAGATTGCACACAGTGTAATGCGAATTTTCCAAGATTTTAATTTCTCTTCCAGTTTGTAAACAATATTGAGATACATTTTTGAAATATAAACAAAACTGCTGTGGTTCTGGACTCTGGACAAGAGCCTTTAAATTTCTGAAAAGGCCTAAGTAATCCAAAGAGTTGGCATCAGAGTGTTCTTTATGCAAATGTGCAAGTAACACACGGCCAAAAAGCTCAGACTCTGATGTACAGCATTGATATGTTCTATTTTGCAGCTCTGCAACTCTGGGTCTGAAATTCTGAACTAACCTTAGTTGCATCTCATAACTAAGTGTTGGAAACAGAGGGTGGAAAATAGAGTAAAACATAGTTGCAACGTGATTCTGCCCCATCAGGCTGAGGCAAGAAAATTCCAGTGAGAGGGTAGATCTTCCATCTGCTCCCTTTTTTCAATACAGCATGGCTAAAAGGATCCCCTGGCTTCTTTGACAGGCCCAACAAAACTATTATGCCTGCTAAAGGCTCCAAAATGCAGGAGGGAATCTCTTCCAGAGGTAGTCCAACAGCTCTTTTTGAAAGATGTAGATTTTGTTGCTGTATCTGAAGGGGCCAGTTTTAGGTCTCCTGTGTTGTATCAGAGTGGCTTCTGTCAAGGTGGGCACTGTTAATGCATCCTTACGTGTTCAATGTCCTAACCTGGGTTTGTTTGTGCCCTCATCTCCTACTGCAGGCTCCATGCACGGCTGTTTAATGACAGACTCATTAAATCGAGGGTCTTGTTTTCGAATATTCCAGTTGTGCAAATGCATGTTAAGCAAAATTAAGCTAAAAAGTCCTTAGGATGTGGTTGACGGTGGCAGGTGATGGTCAGCCTTCTCCTTGAACTACTGCTATCCTTGTGATGGTACAGCTCCCATAATGGTGTGGAATTCCAGGATTTTGTCCCAGGTTGATGAAGGAATAACAAAATATTCTGATCAGGATTGTGTGTGACTTGGCGAGTGTGAATTATTCCATCACACTCCTGTCTTGAGCTTTGATTCTGACAAAAAGGATTTTAGAGGTCAGCAGATGAGGCAATGATTGGAAATTACCTCGCCTGTATCTTGTTCATGCAGACAAAGTTTTGATATAGTGGATTCAGTTCAACTTCTGATCAGTGGTGACTCCCCAGGATGTTTATAATGGGGTCTTAACTATTGAAGATCAAAGGGAGATTGATGGGCTTTCCCTTGCTAGAGAGGGCCGTTACTTATGTGGCATAAATATTATCTGCCACTTATCAACCCAGAGCTGGATGTAGGCCAACTTGGACTGCTTCATTAGCAAAAGAGTTGTGAATGGAGGGCAGATCATTGCTGAAACAGAAGAAGATGTTTGGGTCTAGGACACTTCCCTGAGGATCTCCTGCAGTAATGTTCTGATCTGTGATGACTGTTCTCTGACAACCATAACTATCTATCTTTGTGTCAGTGTGACTCCAGTCACTAGCAGCTTTACCCTCCGCTTCTGCTGCCCCTGAATCCACATGAAGGTTTTTGCTTGGGCTGCAAAAGCTGAGTGGAAAAGGCCTGGCACAGGAAGGGGTCTTTAAACAGGCCTCAGGTCCCTCAATAGCAAGGGGCCAAATTCCTGTTTTTGGCATGAGATCAGCCAAGCTAATTTGGCACTGGACATATTTCTGATGCTTTACAGGTGCAGGAAGTTGGTCCCCTAAATTCGACCTTCGTGCCCCCATATCCAATGAGGTATAATTTACACTCCCAAGTTTTTCTAGCCATTCTTCATAATTCAGTATTCTAACACAAGGGATGAGCCATGTGGCCCTTTTCAGCATTGCTTCCATGACTTTAATATTTTCATCTCCCTCGATCATGAGAAATTATCCACAGTACTCAAGGTATGCACGACTAGGGGACTATACAGCTTCAACTGAAGGATTTATACTGCAGTAATTTGCAATGAATGGAGATAGTAGTTTTTGTGTCCATTATCATAGGAACAGGAGTAGGTCATTCAGCCCCTCAAGGTTGTTCTGACATTCAGTGAGATCATGGCTGATTTGTATCTTAATTCCATCCACCCGCCTTTGTTTTGTAACCCTGAATACCTTTGCCTAATAAAAATCTATCAAGCTCAGTTTTCAACTTTTCAATTGACCTAGCTTTAATAGCTTTTGGGGGAGAAAGTTCCAGATTTCCACGACCCTTTGTGTGAAAAAGTACTTTGAGACATCACCTCTGAATGGCCTAACTCTAATTCTAAGGTTATGCCTCCTTGTTCTGGACTCCCTCACAGTGGAAGTAGTTTCTCTCTATGTCCTCTATTCTTTTAATCATCTTGCACAACTCAGCTAGATTGCCCTCTTAATCTTCTATACTCGTGGGACCTGCAACCTACACAACCTGTCCTCATAATTTAACACTTTCAGTCCCAGTACCACTCCCAAATTTCTTTCAACTGGTCCTTTACCAAATTCAAAACTTTTCACTGAGCTAGTACGGTCCCTAGTTTTCTCCCAGTCTGTGATACCTGAGCCCTGAAATTCTACTTATGTCCTGTTAGTCTCCTGCCATAACTCCAGCATGAGGCCAGTGGAACCTGACCTCAGAGAGATGCTGTTTAATTGCTAGGTACAAATCCCTTTCGATTTTGGGCCCACCTTTTTTATTGGGACCAAGCTTGACATAAACCTGCCAAGAATGAGGCAGATTAATTTCCCCACATAGACATTAAATTTCAAATTGTTGCTGGGAAGAAGAGATGGCCTGATACAAGGAGTTGCCAAGCTCCTGGCTGGAAAGACATTTTTGCATATTAACAGACAGTATTTGTAGACAAAGGATCATTTCCTGCCCTACCCAAAACACAAAGCCAAATGTGGTTATACCAGTCACGTGACTACCCTGCTGGCCAACTTGGGGAGTTTTAAATTGTAGAAACAGTGTTTGAACTGGCAGAAAGCTGAATGTTCCGGGACTGAAACAGACCTCCTCTCCTCCTGTCTGCTCCCATCTCTTGCTCACGCAACTCCAAAATCCATTGAAGACACATGAACCCCAAGAGAAAAAAGTGTCCTACAGTGAGCAAGATTTAAGACGAATACTGGGCCTCAACTAAAAGCAAGACCATGGCCGGAATTTTACGCCACCCTAGCGGGTCGGATGGTGGCGGCGGGTGGGGGAGGGCGGCGTAAAATTGAGCGGCAGGCTCCGGGAGCCCTAACCTCCCCGATTCCACCTCCAACCAAGTTTATGGAGGTCCGGCGGGGGGATGGGGGTGTGAGAAGCGGCCTGCCTACCCGAGGCCAATCAAGACCGTTAAGTGGCCACTTAACAGCTACTTAAGGGCCCTCGCCCATCTCCACAGGTATTTTACCCATGGCAAGCGGGTGTGTTGGGGACGTGAAAGGCCGCCCAGCTATAGCTGCCGACCTTTCCGCACCCCGGGGCAGGGTGCCTGGCAATCGGGCCCGATTGAGGGCCGCCCCCGCCTCCCAATCCAACCCCGGGATCCAAGACGCACCCCCCTCCCCCTAAACGACCACCCTAGCCTCACCAGGGCACGACCGATTACCCTGGTGAGGCTGCCCGAACTTACCTTCTGTCCCGGTTCCATTGCATCCTCCTCGGTCGGCTGGGCCACAGTCTCAGCAGTGGCCACCACTCCCAGTGGCGCTCAAGCGGGTGGAAGTCCTGCCTCGGGCCAATTAAAGCCTGGGGATCTGTCCCGTATTTTACGGGACAGGGCGGGAACAGGATCGGCAGTGATATATACGTCGGAGTCCGGCTCCCATCCACCGAGCGTAAAATTCCAGCCCATATCTTCAATCAAGGACTCTACAGCAAGCGCGAAGCACAGTAACAAAAACTCCTCCTCAGAGATTGCCTCAAACTTTTCCACGATATTTTTTCTTCTGCTTTTTTCTGTCCCTATCTGCATGTATGTATCGGTGTATTGTGTATGCATGCTAGCGTGGGCGTGTCACATATTCATATGCATTAACCGAGTTTAAGTTTAATAAAATGTCACCTTTATTCTTTAAACCTAAGAAAGGCTGTTTGTGCTCATTTCTTTACCTTATAATTGGAAAGCGGTGAACAAGGAATCACCAAGGGGGAGCTAAAAACACAGTATGTTAAAAATAAAACCCTGTTACACTAAGACCAGGTGAAGGCTGAAAGGGCGCCCTATACCTCTTTCTCACCTGATCGCAACAACAGTTTTCATGACACATGAACCCAATGTACTAAATTTAATCAGTAATAGGCATGTGATTTGAGCTGCACTCTTATATAGAATTACATTGAATGTGCAACACAGAAGCAGGCCATTGTGCCCAACTGATCCATACTGGTGTTTGTGCTCAACACACACCTCCTCCCACCCCGCGTCGTCTAATGCTATCATAGAACAAAGTACAAAGCAGAAAGAACAGTACAGCACAGGAACAGGCCATTCGGCCCTCCAAGCCTGCGCCGATCTTGATGCCTGCCTAAACTAACACCTTCTGCACTTCCGGGGCCCATATCCCTCTATTCCCTTCCTATTCATATATTTGTCAAGATGTCTCTTAAACGTCGCTATCGTATCAGCTTCCACCACCTCCCCTGGCAGCAAGTTCCAGGCACTCACCACCCTCTGTGTAAAAAACTTGCCTCGCACATCCCCTCTAAACTTTGCCCCTCGCACCTTAAACCTATGTCCCCTAGTAACTGACTCTTCCACCCTGGGAAAAAGCTTCTGACTATCCACTCTGTCCATGCCGCTCATAACTTTGTAAACCTCCACCTCCGTCGTTCCAGTGAAAACAATCCGAGTTTTTCCAACCTTTCCTCATAGCTAATGCCCTCCAGACCAGGCAACATCCTGGTAAACTTCCTCCGTACCCTCTCCAAAGCCTCCACTACCTTCTGGTAGTGTGGCGACCAGAATTGCACGCAATATTCTAAGTGTGACCTAACTAAGGTTCTGTACAGCTGCAACATGACTTGCCACTTTTTATACTCTATGCCCCGACCGATGAAGGCAAGCATGGCGTATGCCTTCTTGACTACCTTATCCACCTGCGTTGCCACTTTCAGTGACCTGTGGACCTGTACGCCCAGATCTCTCTGCCTGTCAATACTCCTAAGGGTTCTGCCATTTACTGTATACCTCCCACCTGCATTAGACCTTCCAAAATGCATTACCTCACATTTGTCCAGATTAAACTCCATCTGCCATTTCTCCGCCCAAGTCTCCAACCGATCTATATCCTGCTGTATCCTCTGACAATCCTCATCATTATCCGCAACTCCACCAACCTTTGTGTCGTCCACAAACGTACTAATCAGACCAGCTACATTTTCCTCCAAATCATTTATATATACTACAAACAGCAAAGGTCCCAGCACTGATCCCTGCAGAACACCACTAGTCACATCCCTCCATTCAGAAAAACACCCATCCACTGATACCCTCTGTCTTCTATGACAGAGCCAGTTCTGTATCCATCTTGCCAGCTCACCTCTGAGGCCGTGTGACTTCACCTTTTGCACCAGTCTGCCATGCGGGACCTTGTCAAAGGCTTTACTAAAGTCCATATAGATAACATCCACTGCCCTTCTTTCATCAATCATCTTCGTCACTTCCTCAAAAAACTTAATCAAATTAGTAAGACACGACCTCCCCTTCACAAAACCATGCCATCTCTCGCTAATAAGTTTGTTTCCAAATGGGAGTAAATCCTATCCCTAATAATCCTCTCTAGTAGTTTCCCTTCCACTGACGTAAGGCTCACCGGCCTATAATTTCCTGGATTATCCTTGCCACCCTTCTTCAACAAAGGAACAACATTGGCTATTCTCCAGTCCTCTGGGACCTCACCTGTAGCCAATGAGGATGCAAAGATTTCTGTCAAGGCCCCAGCAATTTCCTCCCTTGCCTCCCTCAGTATTCTAGGGTAGATTCCATCAGGCCCTGGGGACTTATTTACCTTAATGCTTTGCAAGACACCCAACACCTCCTCTTATTTGATAATGAGATGACTGAGACTATCTGCATTCCCTTCCCTAAGCTCATCATCCACCAAGTCCTTCTCCTTGGTGAATACTGATGCAAAGTACTCATTTAGCACCTCGCCCATTTCCTCTGGCTCCACACATAGATTCCCATCTCTGTCCTTGAGTGGGCCAACCCTTTTCCTGGTTACCCTCTTGCTCTTTATATATGTATAAAAAGCCTTGGGATTTTCCTTAATCCTGTTTGCCAATGACTTTTCATGACCCCTTTTAGCCCTCCTAATTCTTTGCTTAAGTTCCTTCCTACTGTCTTTATATTCCTCAAGGGCTTCGTCTGTTCCTAGCCTTCCAGCCCTTACAAATGCTTCCTTTTTCTTTTTGACGAGGCTCACAATATCCCGCGGTATCCAAGCTTCCCGAAACTTGCCAAACTTGTCTTTCTTCCTCACAGGAACATGCTGGTCCTGGATTCTAATCAGCTGACGTTTGAAAGACTCCCACATGTCAGATGTTGATTTACCCTCAAACAGCCGCCCCTAATCTAAACTCTTCAGTTCCTGCCTAATATTGTTAGAATTAGCCTTCCCCCAATTTCGCACCTTCACCCAAGGACTACGCTTATCCTTATCCACAAGTACCTTAAAACTTATGGAATTATGGTCACTACTCCCGAAATGATCCCCCACTGAAACTTCGACCACCTGGCCGGGCTCATTCCCCAATACCAGGTCCAGAATGGCCCCATCCCTAGTTGGACTATCTACATACTGTTTCAAGAAGCCCTCCTGGATGCTCCTCACAAACTCTGCCCCTTCCAAGCCCCTAGCACTAAGTGAGTCCCAGTCAATATAGGGGAAGTTAAAATCACCCACCACCACAACCCTGTTACCTTTACATCTTTCCAAAATCTGTCTACATATCTGCTCCTCTACCTCCCGCTGGCTGTTGGGTGGCCTGTAGTAAACCCCCAACATCGTGACTGCACCCTTCCTATTCCTGAGCTCCACCCATATTGCCTCGCTGCATGACCCCTCTGAGGTGTCCTCCCGCAGTACAGCTGTGATATTCTCCCTAACCAGTAATGCAACTCCCCCACCCCTTTTACATCCCCCTCTATCCCGCCTGAAGCTTCTGAAGCCTGGAACATTTAGCTGCCAATCCTGCCCTTCCCTCAACTACGTCTCTGTAATAGCAACAACATCATATTTACAAGTACTAATCCAAGCTCTAAGTTCATCTGCCTTACCTGTTATACTTCTCGCATTGAAACAAATGCATTTCAGACCACCAGTCCCGCTGCGCTCAGCAACATCTCCCTGCCTGCTCTTCCTCTTAGTCCTACTGGCCTTATTTATCATGCCCTCCTCATTTATTTCACTAGATGTCCTACTGCTCAGGTTCCCACCCCCCGCCACACTAGTTTAAACCCTCCCGAGTGATGCTAGCAAACCTCGCAGCCAGGATATTAGTGCCCCTCCAGTTTAGATGCAACCCGTCCTTCTTGTACAGGTCCCATCTGTCCCTGTAGAGAGCCCAATGGTCCAGATATCTGAAGCCCTCCCTTCTACACCAGCTGCTCAGCCACGTGTTTAGCTGCACTATCTTCCTATTTCTAGCCTCACTGGCACGTGGCACAGGGAGTAATCCAGAGATTCCAACCCTAGAGGTCCTGTTTTTTTACTTTCTGCCTAACTCCCTAAACTCCCCCTGCAGGACCTCATCACTCTTCCTGCCTATGTCATTGGTCCCGATATGTACCACAACCTCTGGCTGTTCACCCTCCCCCTTCAGAATGCCCCCTGTCCGTTCAGAGACATCCTTGACCCTGGCACCAGGGAGGCAACATACCATCCTGGAGTCTCTTTCACGTCCACAGAAGCGCCTATCTGTGCCCCTGACTATAGAGTCCCCTATAACTATTGCTCTTCTGCGCTTTGTCCCTCCCTGCTGAACAACAGTGCCAGTCATGGTGCCACTGCTCTGGCTGCTGCTGTTTTCCCCTGATAGGCTATCCCCCCAACAGTATCATCATAATCTTCTTATCCTTACTCCCTCATGTACTTCCCTAGCTTTCCCTTAAATGCATCTTTGTTATTTGATTCAACTAACAGTGAGTTCCACATTCTAAGCACACATTCGGTAAAGAAGTTTCTCCTGAATTCTCCATTGGATTTATTCGTGACTTATATTTATGGCCCCTAGTTCTGGTCTCCCCCACAACTAGAAACATCATCTCCATATCTACTCTAATTGGTATGTAAATAACTAGTACAGTGTCATGTTAATGTATAAAAGTGGATATCTTGTACTTTTAGTATTTCAATACCAGTATTTCAACAATGGTTGATGGTCGGCACAGACTCGGTGGGCCGAAGGGCCTGTTTCAGTGATGTATCTCAAAATAAAAAATAAAAAAATAAAAAATATTTACATTAAAATGACCAGGTTAATGACAATGCTGTTATGAACACCTGATGAAAACGAATACATCAAACTGCCTTTAATCACAGCCTCTGCTAAAAGCCGATTTTCAAAAGATTGGTTAATTGTTTTTATTCTGACTTTTGGCAAGTGAAATTGAAAAATCTTGTGGCAATTTAAAAGAGGTTTCACGCAATTCCGGAGCAGTTTTTAGATGTTCTTTGCGATGCGCATTGAGAAAAATAATGGCCAATTTATTACATTCATTCTGGAGAAAAAAGTTTGGTCAATTGTATTTGTTTGAGATATATATTTATTGTGGTATGAGCACCACTTATGCAGATAATTCAAAGTCTGTGCACACACTAGTTTAATAAAGAAACCTATTCTTTCAAAATCCAGCCTGGGTTAGATCCCTGAAGAGTGAAATGTTTTTCCAATCTATGTCTACTAGCTCAAAACATTTGGCTCCCAAAATTCTGCATATCCTAATGCATATAATAAGATTGTCAGTAATCATATATTCATTTCCTTGCTTGGTATTTTATCTAAAATTATGGCACAAAATGGTGGTGTAATGCATAAAAGTCATAGGCCTTTAATAACAGACTGACTAAATATTGATGTTATTCGGGTTGTCAATCAGAATTTTCTTAAAATGTACCCTTGGCAAACCTCTATTTAAAGGTTCAAATATGTCTGCCTCAGGGCAATGGTGGTTTAAAGTTCCTCTGTTTTCTCTTTTCTCACCAATACAAATGTAAGCAGCTCCTGAGGTCAAGAGGATGGAGCAGGCAATTTGGTCCTAAACTGTCCCAAAAGCCAATCTTTACTGCGAGAAGGCACACAGCAGAAACCTGACTATGGCTCCTCTTTGGTTTGCTGTTACCGATGAAGTCAAATTCAGCGGAAGTCATTTAGCTCCTTACAGCAAATCTATTGAGATTGGGAAGTAGCCTGAGTGATATAGGTGTGAGGTGAGTTGGATCAAACCTGCATCTCACACTCCATGGTGCAATACAGTGGTACTACATCTTATAATTTGGGCTATCTCCCAATAGATCTTACTTTTGTTCATTGCAAAAGACAACTGTCATAAATAGGGTCCCACCTCTTAGTAAGTGCAACTTAACCCGATATACAAGTAGGATGTGGTCTGCCTTAGAATTGGCAATCTATCCTTTCACCACTGGAGTATACTAATAGATGGGAAAACAACATGCTGACAGAACATGAGGGGAATTTTCATAGGCAAGGGAATGCAGGTTTGCCTGGGTACAGGAGTTAAATCCCCTAAAATTGATATCGGGTTGGGATCCTGGCATTATCCTGCCCTCTTCCGGATTTCACCGGGGTAGGATTGAAGGCAAGTGAGGAACCCCCTTGCATCTGTCGGGTAAGTAAGGTACTTAAAAAGCCAATTAAAAACTTTTTAACCTTCAATTCTGGATTTCATGGCCAGGTCACATGTTTCCCGATCTGTCAGCAACTTGCCTGGGTCACCGAAAGAAGTGCACAGTGGGGAGAGCTCCTACAGTGAAGTTGACAAGCTGGGAAGGCTTTGATCAGTTCTGCTGAAGAGCTCCAGCCATGGCCAGGTGAGATGCAGCTGTTCAAAGCACTTCTTCTCTCAGAGAGTGCTTTCACTGCTTGACAGGTGATTGCCAATTTTGTGGAAGGCACTTTACCTGTCTAGCACTTCACTCACCTTCAGCTGCACTTACCTGTTGCCAGTCTTCATCATGGCATGGGAGCAGCTTATGCAACTCTACATTACAACTCTGATGAGGGGTAAGAGCAGAAGCAACATTATCAACAGCACCAGCAGCAGCAATGCAACACCAGCAGCAGCAACGCATGCCTTCTCCTTAGCTGCATTCCCCTCCAAAGGACAGAAAGGATGGACACCGAGATCCAGCTGGAAGGAGGCAAAACCCCCCAACACAAGGTCTACAGGCAGAGGATTAGCTCTCCCAACATTTCTGAGCACCAGTTGCTCAGAAGGCTAATGCTGTCATGGCAGGTCACTGTTGACATCTGCAGACTCCTGAATCAAGACCTCCTTCCCAGTGGATCAGGTGGACACACATTGCCAGTGGTTGATAAGGTGCCCGTCACTGGAGAAACATAGAAACATAGAAAATAGGAGCAGGAGTAGGCCATTCGGCCCTTCGAGTCTGCTCTGCCATTCATTATGATCATGGCTGATCTTCCAGCTCAGTAGCCTGTTCCCGCTTTTGCCACATACCCTTTGATCTCTTTAGATCCAAGAGCTATATCTAACTCCTTCTTGAAAGCATACAATGTTTTGGCCTCAACTGCTTTCTGTGGTAGCGAATTCTACAGGCTCACCACTCTCTGGGTGAAGACATTTCTCCTCATCTCAGTCCTGAAAGGTTTACCCTGTATCCTTAGACTATGAACCCTGGTTCTGGACTCCCCCACCATCAGGAAGATCCTTCCTGCAACTACCTTGTCAAGTCCTGTTAGAATTTTATAGGTTTCTATGAGATCCCCCCTCACTCTTCTGAACTCCAGCGAATATAATCCGAACCGACTCAATCTCTCCTCATACGTCAGTCCCATCATCCCAGGAATCAGTCTGGTAAACCTTTGCTGCACTCCCTCTATAGCAAGAACATCCTTCCTCAGATAAGGAGACCAAAACTGCACACACTATTCCAGGTGTGGCCTCACCAAGGCCCTGTATAATTGCAGCAAGACATCCCTGCTCCTGTACTCGAATACTCTCGCTATGAAGGACAACATACCATTTGCCTTTTTTACCGCCTGTTGCACCTGCATGCTTACCTTCAGCGACTTGTGTATGAGAACACCCAAGTCTCGCTGCACATTCCCCTCTCTCAGTTTATAGCCGTTCAGATAATAGTCTGTCTTCCTGTTTTTGCTACCAAAGTGGATAACCTCACATTTATCCACATTATACTGCATCTGCCATGCATTTGCCCACTCACTCAACTTGTCCAAATCACCCTGAAGCCTCTCTACATCCTCCTCACAACTCACCCTCCCACCCAGTTTTGTGTCATCTGCAAATTTGGAGATATTACATCTAGTTCCCTCATCTAAATCATTAATGTATATTTTGAATAGCAGGGGTCCTAGTACCGATCCCTGCGGTATCCCACAAGTCACTGCCTGCCATTCAGAAAAAGACCCATTTATCCTACTCTTAGTTTCCTGTCCGCCAACCAATTTTCTAACCATCGCAATACACTACCCCCAGTCCCATGCGCTTTAATTTTACATGCTAATCTCTTATGTGGGACTTTGTCGAAAGCCTTCTGAAAGTCCAAATAAACCACATCCACTGGCTCCCCCTCATCAACTCTACTAGTTACATCCTCGAAGAATTCTAGTGGATTTATCAAGCATGATTTTCCATGCTGACTCTGCCCAATTCTACCACTGTTCTTTAAGTGTTCTGCTATAAAATCTTTGACAATGGACTCTAGAATTTTCCCCACTACCAACGTCAGGCTGACAGGTCGATAATTCCCTGCTTTCTCTCTACCTCCATTTTTAAATAGTGGGGTTACATTAGCTACCCTCCAATCTGTAGGGACTATTCCAGAGTCTCTAGAATCTTGGAAGATGACCACCAATGCATTCACTATTTCTAGGGCCACTTCCTTAAGTACTCTGGGATGCATACCATCAGGCCCTGGGGATTTATCGGCCTTCAATGCCATCAATTTTCCCAACATCATTTCTCTACCAATACTGATTTCTTTCAGTTCCTCCTCTCTCATTAAGCCCTGTGTTCCCCAACATTTCTGGTATGATATTTGTGTCCTCCTTTGTGAAGACAGAACCAAAGTATGCATTTAGTTGGTCAGCCATGTTTCTGACTGTAAGGGACCTACATTTGTCTTCACCAATCTTTTTCTCTTCACATACCTATAGAAACTTTTACTGTCAGTTTTTATGTTCCCCGCAAGCTTGCTCTCGTACTCTATTTTCCCCTTCTTAATAAATCTCTTGGTCTTCCTTTGCTGAATTCTAATCTGCTGCCAATCCTCAGGTCTGTTGTTTTTCCTGGTAAATTTATATGCCTCTTCCTTGGATCTAATGTTATCTCTAATTTCCCTTGTAAGCCATGGTTTGGCTACCTTTCCCATTTTACTTTTGCGCCAGACAGGGATAAACAATTGTTGCAGTTCATCCATGCGCTCTTTAAATGTTTACCATTGCCTATCCACCGTCATCCCTTTAAGTAACATTTCCCAATCTGTCATGGCCAACTCACACCTCATACCTTCGTAGTTTCCTTTACTAAGATTCAGGATCCTCATTTCAGAATCAACTACATCATTCTCCATCTTGATGAGGAATCAAGGAGGGCCACCCTTCTCAGTCATTGCCTGTTACCAAGTTGTGTGCTCTCTTCTCCTGCAAGGACAGAAAGCAGAGAGGTCATCATAACTTGTGTGGACAGGAGGGAGGGACAACATTTGTGGAGGGTAACTGTGAAGCATGGATGCAAGAGGCAATAGGCTGAGGATGAGTTGGAGTGTTGGAATGTGAGATGCTTGAGAGAGAGGAATGAGTGGAGCTGCAAGATGTGTTGACCTGAGGAGTGCTGAACAGGTGAATGCTTGGAAAGTCAGAGTGTGGGAAGTGGCACCTGACAGTGTTGTACCACTCACCTTTCCCGCCACCACACTCCCCGCCTGAGGTCCAGGATCCTCTTGGTGGCCTGTCTCCAGGTTGGGGGACCACATTCTTATGCTGACTTCCTTGGCCACTTCCATCCATGCCTGCTTGGTTGGAGAGGTTGACCTCTTCCTCCCGTCCCTGGGACAGTTTACCTCACTGCAGCCCCTCAGATCCCGCAGCAGGACCTCCGGGTAAGAGTGAGAGTCCCGGGGGGTGCAGTCTTCCCAGGTCTCCGCTCCATTCCTGTAGTTGCTTCAGCCTCAAAAATCCAAGTGCTGGTGAGCCCCAGTAACCCATGACGTGTGCCCTTTAATTAGAAATCCTTCCTTTGGCAGAACGGATGTGTCATCTTACCAGTCCTCCTGATCGGTCCAGAGGCCAGTTCTCATTAAATTTAACTGAAAGGGCATAACACGGAATTTTTATACCTTGAAACAATAATTTCTCTTGCAAATTCCACATCATTCTCCTGCTTTAGATTGACCTGTTTTTCCTGAATCTGGAAAGAATATAATAGGATATTGGGAAAGAGAAGGGAAATTGGACTGAAATGGATTACTGCAAGAGCAAGGGTTGGCATTGGCACAGTGTGGAAGGCGGGTGTTGGGGTGTGCGGTAGTGCGGGATACCCGCAAGTCTTGTTTTCCCCGCATGCTGTTTTCACTCCACAACGTGTGACTTATGGCCCTGACAGATTCCCCTTTATTCGTTCCTCCCACTAAACCTTTTGCTAGCTCTGTCCATAAAAACTGTTAAATCTCTAACATTTTCCAGATCTGATTAAATATCAACGACCTGAAACATTGACCCTGCTTCTCTCTCCACAGAAGCTGCATGGCCTGCTGAATGTTTCCAACATTTTCTGTTGTTTTTACAGTTTTATTCAGCCAATCTGCCCCCACCCTACAACAGAACACAAAAAAAATTCTCTCGCAGAATTCGCACCATTAACCTAATTTTCAAACCCGGTAATAGAATTATTCATGTTAGTGGTCAAACTACTGCAGAGAGTGGAGGGTGTTGAATTCCACTGAATGCTGACTTGTCATTTACATTTATGACTAGATTTCAGTGAAGGTTGTTGTTGCTTGTATCTACATTTTTAAGTTGGGAACAGTTGGTGCAGTTAGGTTTTAAATGCTTTCTGCCACTAGAAGTTACAGGCTCCGTATAGTGAATAAGAAGCACTTAGTGTGTGAAGAAAGTGTCAAGTACAGTGTGGAGAGAGGAACTGTAAGGATATTGTTCATGTTGTTTATTTTCTATTGCAGCTCTCGGAGATTCCAGCGGCACCATGTCAATCAACAGTTACCAGCAAATAGTGAGTTCTGTTCCACTGCCAAAAGTTAGGATGTTCTGTGTGCAGAGGGGTCAATGGAATGAATACAGCAGGTAATGGGTTGGAAAGGTCCATTTAAGCAGTCAGGATGTATAAAATGAGATGCAACCATTTAGCCTAATGAAGCTCTACTAAAATAAAACAAAGAATTTACATTTACGTAGCTTCTTTATTATCCCCAGGATGCCCCAAAGCGCTTTAGAGACAATGAGTTATTTTTGAAGTGCAGTTCCTGTTGTTCTCTAGTTATCAGCAGCAACCAATTTTTTTTCACAGCAAGATCCTACAAACAGCAAATGTGATAAATGCTGAGTTAATCTGCTTCAATGGTGTTGGTTGGTTATTATTCTGTAGCCAAGAGTCTGAAGTACCCTGGCAGCAATGAGAGAACATACGAACATACAAAGTAGGAGCAGGATTAGGCTATTCGGCCCCTCGAGCCTGCTCCACCATTCTATAAGATCATGACTGATCTGTTTGTGGACTCAACTCTGCTTTTCTACCTACCCCCAATACCCTTTGACTCCCTTGTTTGTCAAGAATCTGTCTACCTCTACCTTAAAAAACATTCAAGGTCCCTACCTCCACCACTCTCCGGGGAAAAGAGTTCCAGACCCATGATCCTCAGAGAGAAAAAATTTCTCCTCATCTCTGTCTGAAATGGGAGACCACTTGTTTTTAAACTGTGCCCCCTTGTTTTAGTCTCTCCCACAAGGAGAAACATCCTTTCAACCTCCACCTTGTCAAGTCCCGTTAGCATCTTATATGTTTTGATAGGATCACAATGAATACAGACCCAACCTGTCCAACCTTTCCTCATAAGATTACCCTCTCATCCCCGATATCAGTCGAATGAACCTTTTCGAAACTGCTTCCAATGCAATTATATCCATTCTTTAAGTAAGGAGACCAAAACTGTACACAATGCTCTAGATGTGATCTTACCAATGCCCTGTACAACTGTAGCAAAACATCTCTACTTTTATATTCTATTCCTCTTGCAATAAATTACAACATTGCATTTGCCTGCTTAATCACTTGCTGTACTTGCATACTAACTTTTTGTGTTTCGTGTACTGTTACACCCAGATCCCTCTGCATCTCAGAGTTCTGCAATCTCTCTCCATTTAAATAATATGTTGCTTTTCTATTTTTCCAGCCAAAGTGGACAAGTTCACACTTTCCCACATTATACTCCATCTACCACATCTTTGCTGACTCACATAATCTATCTATATCCCTTTGCAGACTCCTTATGTCCTCTTCACAACTTAGAGTCATAGAGTTTTACAGCACAGAAACAGGCCCTTCGGCCCAACGCGCCTGCGCCGACCATCAAGCACCCGTCCAAAACTAATCCCACTTCCCCGCACTTGGCCCATAGCCTTGTATGTTATGGCGTTTCAAATGCTCATTTAAATACTTCTTAAGTGTTGTGAGTGTTCCTGCCTCTACCACCACTTCAGGCAGTGTGCTGCAGATTCCAACCAACCTCTGGGTGAAAACATTTTTCCTCAACTCCCCTCTAAACCTCCTTAAATCTATGCCCCCTATTTATTGACCTCTCCGCTAAGGGGAAAAGTTTCTTCCTATCTATCCTATCAATGCCCCTCATAATTTTGTATACCTCAATCATGTCCCCCCTCAGCCTTCTCTGCTCCAAGGAAAACAACCCCAGCCTATCCAGTCTCTCTTCATAACTGAAATGCTCCAGCCGAGGCAACATCCTGCACCCTCTCGATTGCAATCACATCCTTCCTATAGTGCGGTGACCAGAACTGTACACAGTACTCCAAAGAACAAAGAACAAAGAACAGTACAGCACAGGAACAGGCCCTCCAAGCCCGCGCCGATCTTGATGCCTGCCGAAACTAACACCTTCTGCACTTCTGGGGCCCATATCCCTCTATTCCCTTCCTATTCATATATTTGTCAAGATGTCTCTTAAATGTTGCTATCGTATCTGCTTCCACCACCTCCCCCGGCAGCAAGTTCCAGGCACTCACCACCCTCTGTGTAAAAAATTTGCCTCGCACATCCCCTCTAAACTTTGCCCCTCACACCTTAAACCTATGTCCCCTAGTAACTGACTCTTCCACTCTGGGAAAAAGCTTCTGACTATCCACTCTGTCCATGCCGCTCATAACTTTGTAAACCTCTATCATGTCGCCCCTCCACCTCCGTCGTTCCAGTGAAAACAATCCAAGTTTATCCAACCTCTCCTCATAGCTAATGCCCTCCAGACCAGGCAACATCCTGGTAAACCTCCAGCTGCGGCTTAACCAGCAGTTTATACAGCTCCATCAGAACTTCCCTGCTCTTATATTCTATGCCTCGGCTAATAAAGGCAAGTATCCCATATGCCTTCCTAACCACCTGACCTACCTGTGCTGCTGCCTTCAGTGATCTATGGACAAGCACCCCAAGGTCCCTCTGACCCTCTGTACTTCCTAGGGTCCTCCCATCCATTGTATATTCCCTTGCCTTGTCAGTCCTCCCAAAATGCATCACCTCACACATCTCAGGATTAAATTCCATTTGCCACAGCTCCACCCATTTTACCAGCCCACCTATATCGTCCTGTAATCTAAGGCTTTACTCTTCACAATTTACGACACCACCAATTTTTGTGTCGTCTGCGAACTTACTGATCATACCTCCTATATTCACAACTAAATCATTAATGTACACTCCAAACAGTAAGGGTCCCGGCACCAATTCCTGTGGTACACCACCCTCGACCATCACCCTCTGCCTCCTGCCACTAAGCCAATTTTGAATCCAATTTGCCAAATTGCCCTGGATCCCATGGGCTCTTACCTTCTTACCCAATCTCCCATGCGGGACCTTATCAAAAGCCTTACTGAATTCCATGTAGACGACATCAACTTCTTTACCCTCATCTACACATCTAATCACCTCCTCAAAAAATTCAATCAAATTTGTTAGACACAATCTCCCCTGACAAAGCCATGCTGACTATCCCTGATCAATCCTGCCTCTCCAGTGGAGATTAATCCTGTCTCTCAGAATTTTTTCTCAATAATTTCCCTACCACTGATGTTAGACTCACTGGCCTATAATCACTTGGTTTAGCTCTGCTACCCTTCTTGAATAATGGTACCACATTCTCTGTCCTCCAGTCCTCTGGTACCTCTCCTGTGGCCAGAGAGGTTCTGAAAATTTGTGTCAGAGCCCCTGCTAACTCCTCCCTTTCCTCACATAGCAGCCTGGGATACATCTCATCTGGGCCTGGGGATTTATCCAACGTTAAGCCCGCTAATACAGCTAATACTTCCTCCTTTTCAATGCTAATTTGATCAAGTACATCACAATCCCCCTCCTGATCACTACACCAACATCATCCCTCTCCATAGTGAACACAGATGAAAAGTAATCATTCAAAACCTCACCGATGTCCTCTGGCTCCACACACAGATTGCCTCTTAGATCCCTAATGGGCCCCACTTTTTCCCTGGTTATCCTCTTGCCCTTAACATACTTATAAAACGCCTTGGGATTTTCCTTTATCTTGTCTGCAAGTGGCGTTTCATACCCCCTCTTTGCTCTCCTCATTACCTTTCTAAGTACTCCCCTACACTTTCTATACTCCTCTCGGGCCTCTGCTGTTTTCAGCACTCTTAATCTGCCATACGCCTCCTTTTTTTTTCTTATCCAATCCTCTATAACCCTTGACATCCAGGGTTCCCTTGACTTGTTGGTCCTACTCTTCACCTTTACGGGAACATACTGGACCTGAACCCTCGCAATTTCTTTTCTAAATGACTCCCACTGGTCTGATGTAGACTTTCCTACAAGAAGCTGCTCCCAGTTCACTTCGGCCAGATCCTGTTTCATCATATTGAAATTGTCCTTCCCCCAATTCAGTACTCTTATTTCCAGTCCCACTATGTCCTTTTCCACAACAACCTTAAATCTTACTGAGATATGGTCACTATCCCAGAAATGCTCCCCCACTGACACTTCTATCACTTGTCCAGCTTCATTCCCTAGGATTAAGTCCAGTACCGCTCCTCCTCTTGGAGGACTCTCTACGTGCTGGCTCAAAAAGCTCTCCTGAATGCACTTGAAGAATTTCACCCCCTTTAAGCTTTTTGCACTAATACTATCCCCTCTAATATAGGGGAAGTTGAAATCCCCTACAATTATTACCCCATCATTTTTGCACTTCTCTGAGATTTGCCTGCATATCTGCTCCTCTATCACTGCTTGACTGTTTGGAGGCCTGTAGTACACTCCCAGCCAAGTGATATCCCCCTTTTTGTTTTTAAGTTCTATGCATATGACCTCATTAGAGGAACCTTCTAAGATATCATCCCTCCTTACTGCAGTAATTGACTCTTTAATCAACAGTGCAATGCCGCCTCCTCTTTTACCCCCTCCCCCATCATGTCTCAAGATTCTATATCCTGGGATATTGAGCTGCCAGTACTGCCCTTCTCTCAACCATGTCTTTGTGATAGCAATAATATCATATTCCCACGTGTTAATCAACGCCCTCAATTCATCTGCCTTACTAGTAAGACTCCTTGCATTGAAATAGATACAATACAGCCTTGCATTATTTGCCTGAGCCTTAACAGGTCTACATTTACTCTGCCCTCCAGACTGACTTAGCTTCTCATCTATATTTGATTGTACAATACTCCCTACTGTGCTTCTACTCTGTATCCCATCCCCCTGCCAAATTAGTTTAAACTCCCCCACCCACCCCCCCCCCCACCACCAATAGCACTAGCAAACCTCCCAGCAAGGATGCTGGTCCCGTCCCGGTTCAGGTGCAACCCGTCCATCTTATAGAGATCCCACCTTCACCAGAAACAGACTCAGTGATCCAGGAAACTAAACCCCTCCCTCCTGCACCATCTCTTCAACCATGCATTCATCTGCTCTAACCTGCTATTGATACACTCACTAGCCTGGGGCACGGGAAGAACCCCAGAGATTATAACCCTTGAGGTCCTACTTTTTAATCTGCTACTTAGCTCCCTAAATTATTTTTGCAGGACCTCATCCCTCTTTCTACCTATGTCATTGGTACCAACATGGACCACGACCTCCGGCTGTGCACCCTCACCCTCCAGAATGTGGCCGATCAGTGATATCCAAGTCTCTTGCACCAGGGAGGCAACATATCATCCTGGAATCATGTTTGCGACCACAGAAATGCCTATCTGCTCCTCGAACCATAGAATCCCCTATCACTATTGCCCTCTTGCCCCTTTTTCTCCAAGTTGGTAGATTGGGGAACTTTACTAAAAGGGTTGATGGTGGATAGGCAATGGATAATATTTAAAGAAAGTGTGCATGAATTACAACAATTATTCATTCCTGTCTGGCGCAAAAATAAAACTGGAAAGATGGCTCAGCCGTGGCTTACAAAAGAAATTAGGAATAGTATTAGATCCAAAGAGGAGGCCTATAAAATTGCTAGAAAAAGCAGCAAGTCTGATGATTGGGAGCAGTTTAGAATTCAGCAAAGGAGGACAAAGAGGCTGATTAAGCGAAGGGAAATAGAGTATGAGAGTAAACTTGTGGGGAACATAAAAAACTGACTGTAAAAGCTTCTATAAATATGTGAAGAGACAAAGATTACTGAAGACAAATGAAGGTCCCTTACAGTCAGAAACGGGGGAAATTATAATGGGGGACAATTAAACACATACTTTGGTTCTGTTTTCACAAAGGAGGACACAAATAACCTCCCAGAAATGTTAGGGAACCAAGGGTCTAATGAGAGGGAGGAACTGAAAGAAATCAGTATTAGTAAAATAATAGTGCTAGGGAAATTAATGGGGTTAAAGGCTAACAAATCCGCAGGGCCTGATAATCTACATCCCAGAGTACTAAAGGAAGTGGCCCTGGAAATAGTGGATGCATTGGTGGTCATCTTCCAAAATTCTACAGACTCTGGAGCAGTTCCTACAGATTGGAGGGTGGCAAATGTAACCCCACTATTTAAAAAAGGAGGGAGAGAAAAAACAGGGAATTACAGACCAGTAGGCCTTACATCAGTAGTGGGGAAAATGCTAGAGTCTAGTACCTGGAAAGCATAAGTGGGATTGGACAAAGTCAGCGTGGGTTTACAAAAGGGAAATCATGCTTAACAAATCTACTGGAGTTTTTTGAGGATGTAACTGGTAGAATAGATAAGAGAACCAATGGATGTGATGTATTTGGATTTTCAGAAGGCTTTTGATAAGGTCCCACATAAGAGGTTAATGTGCAGAATTAAAGCACATGGGATTGGGGGTAATATACTGGCGTGGACTGCGAATTGGTTGACAGACAGGAAACAGAGAGTAGGAATAAACGGGTCTTTTTCCGGGTGGCAGGCAGTGACTAGTGGGGTACCGCAGGGATCAGTGATTGGGCCCCAGATATTCACAATGTATATTAATGACTTGGGTGAGGGAACTAAATGTATCATTTCCGAGTTTGCAGATGACACAAAGCTGGGGGTGTGGGAATGTGAGGAGGATGCCAAGAGGCTCCAATGTGATTTGGACAAGTTGGGTGAGTGGGCAAATGCATGGCAGATGCAGTATAATGTAGATAAATGTGAGGTTATCCACTTTGGTTGTAAAAACAGAAAGGCAGATTATTATCTGAATGGTGATAGATTGGGAAAGGGGGAGGTGCAACGTGACCTGGGTGTCCTTGTACACCAGTCGCTGAAAGCAAACATTCAGGTGCAGCAAGCAGTTAGGAAGACAAGTGGTATGTTGGCCTTCATTGCAAGAGGATTTGAGTACAGGAGCAAGGATGTCTTACTGCTGTTATACAGGGCCTTGGTGAGACCATATCTGGAGTATTGTGTGCAATTTTGGTTTCCTTATATGAGGAAGGATGTTCTTGCCATGAAGGGAGTGCAAAGAAGATTTACTAGGTTGATTCCTGGGATGGCAGGATTGATGTATGAGGAGAGATTGGGTCGACTAGCCCTATATTCACTAGAGTTTAGAAGAATGAGAGGGAATCTCACAGAAACCTATAAAATTCTAACCGGACTAGACAGGCTAGATGCAGGGAGGATGTTCCCGATGGCTGGGGAATCCAGAACCAGGGGTCACAGTCTCAGGATATGGGGTATGCCATTTAGAACTGAGATGAGGAGAAATTACTTCACTCAGAAGGCAGTGAACCTGTGGAATTCTCTATTGCAGAAAGCAGTTGAGGCCAAGTAATTAAATATATTCAAGAAGGAGATAGATATATTTCTTAATGCCAAAGCGATCAAGGGATATGGGGAGAAAGCAGGAACAGGGTACTGAATTAGACAACCAGCCATGATCTTTTGTGCATGGCTGGGCAGGCCCGAAATGCTGAATGACCTATTCCTGCTTTTATTTTCTATGTTTCTATGGAAAGATATGTCAGGAGCGAGAGGCTTTGTTCTGTGCTACTTGTTGCTGAAGGTTCCTGAAGCAGTGTTGCATCTTGCAGCAGACTCCCGACACTTCCTGCAAGATCCAGCACAGATCATCTACTGTAAAAAGAGGACAAGTGCACTCTGGTTTCACCATCCAGATCTTCCAATGAGCTCTGCAGTTGAGTTTAATTATGCCTTTTTCACATATTTACAATCATGGAACTGTTACTTCTTATTGTTCAATTTTGCTGCACCTTTTACACGTTTGTTGTTCAGCTTTGGACAAATGACAATTTACCTTCTCCACAAGAAGAATGGCAGATTGTGTGAAACATTAGAAGTGAATTAATTTTCATTAAGTTGTCCATTATTATTGGAGTATGAGTTCAATATATTTTGCTGCTATATTTGGTCCTTGGTCCCTTGAACATTGTGCACTTTTCCATGTTGGTTGTGGATGTGGCTTATTGCTAAGTGCTCCTCTGGATGAGTGATAGCACCAATGGGTGGAACTGGTGAGCTGGAAAGGATACAGGAAACTTTTTGCCTACAACTGTAATTAACTAGGATGGACCTGCACCAATTCCAGGAATCTCTGTTGCACTGGCAGCTGTGGGCTTAATATTTCAGAAGCAATGCCTAGTAAAATTTGTGCAAGTTTAAGGAATGGTGCACAACTACCGTTGACATGAGTGTCAACCAGCTATTTGTCTGCCACTCGTACTTGCTACTGTCCTATGTCAACATTGTGTGCATTTATGAGTGGTTGTCGACAAGGCACAAGTCAGCAATGTGATGGCATACTCTCCACTTGCCTGGATGGGTGCAGCTCCAACAACACTCAAGAAGCTTGACACCATCCAGGACAAAGCAGCCTGCTTGATTGGCACCCCATCAACAACCATTCACTCCCTCCACCATCGATGCACAGTGGCAGCAGTGTGTACCATCTACAATGAACCATTGCAGCAATGCACCAAGGCTCCCAAGACAGCACCTTCCAAACCTGCGACGTCGACCACCAGGAAGGACAAGGGCAGCAGACGCATGGGAACACCACCACCTGCAAGTTCCCCTTCAAGCCACACACCGTCCTGACTTGGAACTATATCGCCATTCCTTCACTGTTGCTGGGTCAAAATCCTGGAAATCCCTTCCTAACAGCACTGTGGGTGTACCTACACCACATGGACTGCAACAGTTCAAGAAGGTGGCTCACCACAACCTTCTCAAGGACAATTAGGGATGGGCAATAAGTGCTATCCTAGCCAGTGATGCCCACATCCCATGAATGAATTAAAAAAAACAGTTTTATACAGGTTGATTTCAGCTATGACTGCACCTTGGAGTGACCCCAAAGCCATAGCAGTAATAGGAGTATATGTGAGAGATGCTCTTACTGTACTATGGTCTGTATAAGTTGTAGATGCCACTGTTACTCTGTGTAGTCACTTTTATCCCATGTACCAAACATGCTCAAATAATCCACCTACACCAACCCTATGCAGTGCAACTGACTTGTGCTACTCTTATGTTAGGCCACAGCTGGAGTACTGTGTACAGTTCTGGGCATCACACTATAGGAAGGATGTGATTGCACAGGAGAGGGTGCACTGGAGATTCATCAGGATGTTGCCTGGGTTGGAGCATTTCAGCTATGAAGAGAGACTGAAAAGGCTAGGGTTGTTTTCCTTAGAGCAGAGAAGGATGAGGGGGGACCTGATTGAGGTATACAAAATTATGAGGGGCATTGATAGATTAGATAGGAAGAAACTTTTTCCCTTAGCGGAGGTGTCAACAACCAGGGGCATAGATTTAAGGTAAGGGTTTAGAGGGGATTTGAGGAAAAACTTTTTCACCCAGAGGGTGGTTGGAATCTGGAATGCACTGCTTGAAGAGCTGGTAAAGGCATGAACCCTCACAAAATTTAAGAAGTATTTAGATGAACACTTGAAACGCCATAGCATACAAGGCTACGGGCCAAGTGCTGGAAAATGGGAATAGAATAGGTCAGTGCTTGATGGCTGGCACAGACACGATGGGCCGAAGGGCCTGTATCTGAGCTGTATGACTCTAAAGCAATACACTCAGACTACTGCTCACCACCACCTTCTCAATGGCATTTAGGGATGGGCAATAAATGTTGACCTTTCCCGTGATGCTCACATTCCAAGAACAAATGAAAAAAAGCACTGTACAAGATAAGAAGAGACCGTTAATTTTTATATATGTGGTATGAACTCCCCAGACCGATTAAAGAAATACACAAGATTTCACATTTTAAGACTTTTACTATAGCAACTAAACTAAAAATCAACATTAACTAACATTAAAATAAAAGCTAAACATTACTTAGTAGGTAGCTAATACACTAAATTACAGAGAAAGGTATTTCCCATTAACTTGCTGAAGTTGCCTATTTGTTGTCCTTCAGATGTAGCTGGTGGTCCACTTGGCTGTTCTTGCTCTGTGAAGAAAGCTGCTGGTATAATGTTGGTACATATGCACACTTATTCATCTGGGGTATTATATAGTCATTACAGGTACTATTATATGTTTGTGTACAATTGTTGTGTTTGGACGTTGTGGTAATATTCTTTTCTTTTGGGCCTCCTTATCTCGAGAGACAATGGATACGCGCCAGGAGGTGGTCAGTGGTTTGTGAAGCAGCGCCTGGAGTGGCTATAAAGGCCAATTCTGGAGTGACAGGCTCTTCCACAGGTGCTGCAGAGAAATTTGTTTGTTGGGGCTGTTGCACAGTTGGCTCTCCCCTTGCGCCTCTGTCTTTTTTCCTGCCAACTACTAAGTCTCTTCGACTCGCCACAATTTAGCCCTGTCTTTATGGCTGCCCGCCAGCTCTGGCGAATGCTGGCAACTGACTCCCACGACTTGTGATCAATGTCACACGATTTCATGTCGCGTTTGCAGACGTCTTTATAACGGAGACATGGACGGCCGGTGGGTCTGATACCAGTGGCGAGCTCGCTGTACAATGTGTCTTTGGGGATCCTGCCATCTTCCATGCGGCTCACATGGCCAAGCCATCTCAAGCGCCGCTGACTCAGTAGTGTGTATAAGCTGGGGGTGTTGGCCGCTTCAAGGACTTCTGTGTTGGAGATATAGTCCTGCCACCTGATGCCAAGTATTCTCCGAAGGCAGCGAAGATGGAATGAATTGAGACGTCGCTCTTGGCTGGCATACGTTGTCCAGGCCTCGCTGCCGTAGAGCAAGGTACTGAGGACACAGGCCTGATACACTCGGACTTTTGTGTTCCGTGTCAGTGCGCCATTTTCCCACACTCTCTTGGCCAGTCTGGACATAGCAGTGGAAGCCTTACCCATGCGCTTGTTGATTTCTGCATCTAGAGACAGGTTACTGGTGATAGTTGAGCCTAGGTAGGTGAACTCTTGAACCACTTCCAGAGCGTGGTCGCCAATATTGATGGATGGAGCATTTCTGACATCCTGCCCCATGATGTTCGTTTTCTTGAGGCTGATGGTTAGGCCAAATTCATTGCAGGCAGACGCAAACCTGTCGATGAGACTCTGCAGGCATTCTTCAGTGTGAGATGTTAAAGCAGCATCGTCAGCAAAGAGGAGTTCTCTGATGAGGACTTTCCGTACTTTGGACTTCGCTCTTAGACGGGCAAGGTTGAACAACCTGCCCCCTGATCTTGTGTGGAGGAAAATTCCTTCTTCAGAGGATTTGAACGCATGTGAAAGCAGCAGGGAGAAGAAAATCCCAAAAAGTGTGGGTGCGAGAACACAGCCCTGTTTCACACCACTCAGGATAGGAAAGGGCTCTGATGAGGAGCCACCATGTTGAATTGTGCCTTTCATATTGTCATGGAATGAGGTGATGATACTTAGTAGCTTTGGTGGACATCCGATCTTTTCTAGTAGTCTGAAGAGACCACGTCTGCTGACGAGGTCAAAGGCTTTGGTGAGATCAATGAAAGCAATGTAGAGGGGCATCTGTTGTTCACGGCATTTCTCCTGTATCTGACGAAGGGAGAACAGCATGTCAATAGTCGATCTCTCTGCACGAAAGCCACACTGTGCCTCAGGGTAGACGCGCTCGGCCAGCTTCTGGAGCCTGTTCAGAGCGACTCGAGCAATATATATTGTACAAATCATGAAACATCTGATTACAGTGATACATACTATAGATGTTCTCTTCCAGCTTTTTCTGTGACGCTTTATCTTACTTCACACTTTCATTGCATGTTAGGAGCTTATTCTCCGCCACCAAAATGTGTTTGCATCACTTCATCATGGTGCTTCCCAACATTTGCAGAGACGCATTGTTAAGTTCACTTTTACTTTGCTGCAGTTCAGCTACTTACTCCTACAAATGCATTATCAAACCTTTTGAGTTTTCTACTCGTCAGGTGGCTCATTAGCTGATTGAAAAATGTTAAAGTCTTAAGACTGTATATGTATTATGATTCTTCTGATTGCCATTGGCAAAGTTTTATTTTTATAAATCACAAATTTGAAAACCACATGTGTTCCTGCAATGTCATTAACATCCCATTAATTTAAAAACAGGTTTTTCATCTAATTTAATCAAACATTGGAAAATCTAGTAGAAAGTCTTCTGAGCCGCTGTGGGACGAATAGATTGGTTAAGAATAAAATCAGGCTTGAAATCCAAGCTTACTTAGGACTTGTGTGACTGATAGACACTCTTCCTATGTAAATGTTGCCATCGGTTTGTCCTCAGATGTATGCACACCCTTTCTTTCAACAATTCCTCTTTGGAGACAACAGTGCTGGTTGCAGGAAAATGCAGTTGCCAAATGTGCTCTGTTTATTGCTATCCATCTAGTCTGTTGATGTAAATTAAAACCAGATCTGAGTGTTACTTACAATGCCAGCTGAGTACATCACGTAACAATTTGGAATTTGCGGTTCATCTGAAGCTGGTTGAATCTGCACAGCAATATTTGGCCTGACTGATGTTTTTTGGCTCGCTATCTTAAAACAGTTACCTTTTAAACCTTTGTTGGAATTTATGAGCTGCAGTAAGTACAACCCAGAGCCTGGTGGAAGTGAGTCAGTGTAAAAAACTACTACCGCAATGTTGCTCCCCTGCACCCACACTTGAATACTGACAAATATTATAAGTTGACACTAATGATGAAAAAGTTCTTATTTAACAGTAAGCTGCCTTAAGACGTTTTGGGGAGGAGAAAAGTCCTTGTCAGAGAAGCATTTGCTTTATTAGCAGAATTTCCAACATCAAGTTTCTGCGATGTGCAGAAATTGGAAAAGCAGCTTAAATTTAAGTTATAAACTGAACAGTGGTTTAAAGAAAATATAATTATTTTGTAATTTGTTGCACTGATTTGTTGAAAAGTAGCTGGCTACTAATGGTTGCTGTTTTTCAGATAAGAAAATCACTATTATTAATCACTGAAATACAATTTATTTGACACAATGTGATACAATGGATGCCGATAGAATATCAGCCCTAACCACAGTTAAGTAATTTTTGTGTTTATCACCGATAATGTCTCTTTCAGTCTGTCCAACTGCCTGCTAGCTTGTTTCTGATCCACGCCATTGTGGAACCATTTGGTAGCCTGTGCCCACTTTCCAGCTACACAAAAATAAACCATCTGGTATCGCCCTGCCAAGGAGGATTCAGATCGAGGAAATGAGCTACAAGGCACTTATTTTGGATAAGCAGTATCTTTACTGTGCAGTTTTTGGAAGACAGTACCAAACCTCGACTGATTCCATTGGAGTAATAAAAATTTATTGCATCTCTTGAGCTTTTTATGTCAATCAGCAAACCAGCAGCAGTGGGTGTCACTGATTTTCAATTTTTCAATATTAGAACTCCATCAATGATGAAGGCAACTCAAACCCATGCTCATCAATTACCTATATATCCATTTAAAATATTATCCGAGAAACAACTGGAATTTTGACAAGAGTGGGATAGGACTCCAGTTGTGCCAAATACTGGGTGGAATGAAGGAAGTGTGGGCAGTGGGGGAGGGGAGGAATTTCAGAATATAAAACAAATGTATTTGGGCCATGTTTGAATATGGCACAATAGGAGGTCATTTGGCCTCTTGTGCCTCTGTAAGCTCTCCGAAAGAGCTAAAAATTAGTAACACTCTATTAGCCGCACAAAGATTTCCTTTTCAAGTACGTATCCAATTCCTTTTCGAAAGTTCTTATTGAATCTGCTCCCTTTCAAGCAATGCCAGCTACATCATAACAACTCCTTGAGTATAAAGAAATCTCCTTCCCCCCCCTGCAGCTTTTTTGCCAATTATTGTAAATCTGTGTCGCCTGGTTACTGACCCTCCCTATTTATTCATCAAACCCCGACACCACCCCCCACTGACCCCCGTGACTGCTGCAGCACATGAGTAGCCTATCAGTTTTTGGGCAACAGCATTTTATATTTCCAAAAAATGTATCATTTGTGTTCAGCCCTAAGACAGCAAGCACTGTGACAATGTATCTGATGTGTTTAGTTGCAGAGGGAGAGGGGGGGTGGGGGGGGGGCGGGAGTAGAATTTAACTCTTAGCTAGCCAACTGATGGAACTCACCCTCCCACCCAACCACCTGTGCTGGGTGCAAATAGGAGAAAGGATGGAGCCATTTCGAGACCTGGGCCATATTTAAATCGGTCTGGCAAGCTGCAGGCGCCGAATAGACTGCCTGATGCAGCTCGCTGGAGTCAGAATGGGGCAATATTAGGATGCCTTCGCTAGCAGTGAGAACTGGCAATACAGATTATTTTTGCGGGTCCCGCTCCTCACAGATAATTCAAAATTTAGAACTTAGAATAACTTAGAGGTTATAATAGGGTGAAGTGAAAGAGATCAAGGAAAAAGCTACAGGTACATTAGTAATGACCATGTGGGCAATGGAGAAGAAGCCGCTGGTCAATTCTTAAGGGTTCTTTTATGAGACTACCCCGACTGTGGATTGCCTCACCTTCTGGCAGCACATATTAGAAATTTGGTGTATCCTGATCATAATCTTCAATCAATTATGCAATGTTAGCTTTGGGACAAGTAGAATGAGGAGGAAGCAGCAGCACACAGGCAAGGGGAGACATTGGAGGATGATGGAATAATCAATGTTGGTAAAGACAGAATTGCAATTAAGAAGAATATAGCGAGAACACAAGAATACAAGAAATAGGAGCAGGATTAGACCATATGGCCCACTGAGCCTACTCCGCCATTCAAAGTTGTCATGGCTGATCTAAAGATTCAACTCCACTTTCCCGCCTGCTCACCATATCCCTTGATTCCCTGACAGACCAAAAATCTGTGTTTCCCAGCCTTAAATTTATTCAATGATGGAGCACCCACCACCCTCTGGGGTAGAGAATTCCAAAGATTCACAACCCTTTGAGTGAAGTAATTCTCCTCATCTCAGTCGTAAATGATCGGGCCCTTATCCTGAGATTGTACTCCTGTGTTTTAGATTCCCCGACCAGCGGAAATAATCTCTCAGTGTCTACGCTATCCAGCCCATTTATAATTTTCTATGTTTCAATAAGATTACAAGATAGCTATAGTCACAGTCACAGAAGATGTCATTCTTGATTTTGATTAGAGTAGTCATTATGCTATCGGACGGGTGGAAGCCTCATTGCAGGGTCTCAAAGAGGGAATAGTAAGAGAGATGTGCACATAATTATGAGGCAACAATGCATTGCAGGACTTTGGACAGGAAGAGAAGATTTGAAATAGGGCGATAATTAGAGTGAGTGGAGGCATTCAAACTAAAACTTGACAAAAGTTTTAAAGGAGGTAGGAATGATGACTCAAAGGTTGATGTTGCAGGCAAGCAGGGTTTCAGGAGCATACATTTGGTGGTAAGAATCTTGGAGGATAGTTGGAAATCAAGACAGGCTTAACGAGCAAGATCAGTTTGCTGAAAACTGGAATAAGGGTGAGGTGGGAAAGGGAAGAGGGAAGGAGCAAGTCCTCGGAATTAGGATGTTAGCAGGAAACAGAGATAGAGGTGTAATTGTGAGCAGATGGTCTCAATGTTAGAGCTGAAGAACTCCAAACGAATGTTAAGAAAGTGGGAGGGACATAGTAGGGACAGAAAATGAAACAGATGCTCACGACTGAAGAATATGATCTTTAAATTGTTTTAGTTCTCTTAAATAAATTTACAGTAGTAGAAACATTTAGCCAGGGAGAAGGGGTAGTGGTTAATCTGCAGATGTTGTAGCCAGATCTTCTAGGACATTTGAATATTGGGTATGTTTGAGCTTACCGAGGTAGCTGTTGCACCAAGGGGAATAACACGGTGAGAGGAGAGGCGGTGGCATAGTGGTATTGTCTCTAAACTATTAACCCAGAGCCCCAGGCTAATGCTCTGGGGACATGGGTTTGAATCCCACCGTGGCAGATGCTGGAAATGGAATTCTATTAATAAATCTGGAATTAAAAGCTAGTCTAGTGGTGCCCATGAAACCATTGTCGATTGTTGTAAAAATCCATCTGGTTCACTAATGTCCTTTAGGGAAGGAAATCAGTCGTCCTAACATGGTCTGGCCTACATATGACTGCAGACCCACAGCAATGTGATTGACTCTGAAATGGCCTAGCAAGCCTATGAGTTTTATCAAACCTCTACAAAGCTGAAGCAATGGAATGAAACTGGACGGACCACCCGGCATCGACCGAGGCACCGGAAATGACAGAGGCAAACCCAATCCTGTCGACCCTGAAAAGTCCTCCTTACTAACATCTGGGGGCTTGTGCCAAAAGTGGAGAGCTTTCCCACAGACTATTTAAGCAAAAACCTGACAGAGTCATACTCACAGAATCATACCTTGCAGACACTGTCCCAGACACCACCATCACCATTCCTGGGTATGGCCTGTCCAACCGGCAGGACAGACTCACCAAAGGTGGCGGCACAGTGGTATACAGTCGGAAGGGAGTTGCCCTGGGAGTCCTCAACATTGACTCTGGACCCCATAAAGTCTCATGGCATCAGGCTAAACATGGGCAAGGAAACCTCCTGCTGATTACCACCCTACCCCCCCATCCTTGGCTGATGAATCAGTACTTCTCCATGTTGAACTTCAACTGGAGGAAGCCATGAGGGTAGCAAGGGCACAAAGTGTACTCTGGATGGGAGACTTCAATGTCCATCACCAAGAGTGGTTCAGTAGCACCACTACTGACCAAGCTGGCCGAGACCTAAAGGACATAGCTTCTAGACTGGGTCTGCAGCAGGTGGTGAAGGAACCAACAAGAGGGAAAAACCTATTTGACCTCGTCCTCACAAATCTACATGCTGCAGATGCATCTGTCCATGACAGTGGCCACTGCACAGTCTTTGTGGAGACATAGTCCCATCTTCACATTGAGGATACCCACCATCGTGTTGTGTGGCGCTACCACCGTGCTAAATGGGATAGATTTCAAACTGCCCTGTACTGCGCTGTAATGTTCTAATTCTAATTCTAATACTTCAGAGAAGATGGTAAAAGAGGGGGGGGGTGTGGCATTGTTAATCAAGGAGAGTATTACAGCGACAGAAAGGACGTTTGAGGACACATCTACTGAGGTAGTATGGGCCGAGGTTAGAAACAGGAGAGGTGAGGTCACCCTGTTGGGAGTCTTTTATAGACCTCCAAATAGTTCCAGAGATGTAGAGGAAAGGATAGCGAAGATGATTCTCGACAGGGGCGAGAGTAACAGGGTAGTTGTTATGGGGGACTTTAACTTTCCAAATATCGACTGGAAATACTGTAGTTCGAGTACTTTAGATGGGTCAGTTTTTGTCCAGTGTGTGCAGGAGGGTTTTCTGACACAGTACGTAGACAGGCCAACCAGGGGCGATGCCACATTGGATTTGGTACTGGGTAATGAACCCGGCCAGGTGTCAGATTTAGATGTAGGTGAGCACTTTGGTGATAGTGATCACAATTCGGTTAGGTTTACCTTAGCGATGGGCAGGGACAGGTATATACCGCAGGGCAAAAATTATAGCTGGGGGAAAGGAAATTATGATGCGATTAGGCAAGATTTAGGATGCGTAGGATGGGGAAGGAAACTGCAGGGGATGGGCACAATCGAAATGTGGAGCTTATTCAAGGAGCAGCTACTGCGTGTCCTTGATAAGTATGTACCTGTGAGGCAGGGAGGAAGTTGTCGAGCGAGGGAGCCGTGGTTTACTAAAGAAGTTGAAGCGCTTGTCAAGAGGAAGAAGAAGGCGTATGTTAGGATGAGACGTGAAGGCTCAGTTAGGGCGCTTGAGAGTTACAAGCTAGCCAGGAAGGATCTAAAGGGAGAGCTAAGATGAGCAAGGAGAGGACACGAGAAGTCATTGGCGGATAGGATCAGGGAAAACCCTAAGGCTTTCTATAGGTATATCAGGAATAAAAGAATGACTAGAGTTAGATTAGGGCCAATCAAGGATAGTAGTGGGAAGTTGTGTGTGGAATCAGAGGAGGTAGGGGAAGTGTTAAATGAATATTTTTCGTCAGTATTTACAGTAGAGAAAGAAAATGTTGTCGAGGAGAATACTGAGATTCAGGCTACTAGGCTAGATGGGATTGAGGTTCACAAGGAGGAGGTGTTATCAATTTTGGAAAGTGTGAAAATAGATAAGTTCCCTGGGCCAGATGAGATTTATCCTAGGATTCTCTGGGAAGCTAGGGAGGAGATTGCAGAGCCTTTGTCCTTGATCTTTATGTCGTCATTGTCGATAGGAATAGTGCCGGAAGACTGGAGGATAGCAAATGTTGTCCCCTTGTTCAAGAAGGGGAGTAGAGACAGCCCTGGTAATTATAGACCTGTGAGCCTTACTTCGGTTGTGGGTAAAATGTTGGAAAAGGTTATAAGAGACAGGATTTATAATCATCTTGAAAAGAATAAGTTCATTAGAGATAGTCAGCACGGTTTTGTGACGGGTAGGTCGTGCCTCACAAACCTTATTGAGTTTTTCGAGAAGGTGATCAAACAGGTGGATGAGGGTAAAGCAGTGGATGTGGTGTATATGGTTTCAGTAAGGCGTTTGATAAGGTTCCCCATGGTAGGCTATTGCAGAAAATAGGGAAGTATGGGGTTGAAGGTGATTTAGAGCTTTGGATCAGAAATTGGCTAGCTGAAAGAAGACAGAGGGTGGTGGTTGATGGCAAATGTTCATCCTGGAGTTTAGTTACTAGTGGTGTACCGCAAGGATCTGTTTTGGGGCCACTGCTGTTTGTCATGTTTATAAATGACCTGGAAGAGGGTGTAGAAGGGTGGGTTAGTAAATGTGCGGATGACACTAAGGTCGGTGGGGTTGTGGATAGTGCCGAAGGATGTTGTAGGGTACAGAGGGACATAGATAGGCTGCAGAGCTGGGCTGAGAGATGGCAAATGGAGTTTAATGTGGAAAAGTGCGAGGTGATTCACTTTGGAACGAGTAACAGGAATGCAGAGTACTGGGCAAATGGGAAGATTCTTGGTAGTGTAGATGAACAGAGAGATCTTGGTGTCCAGGTGCATAAATCCCTGAAGGTTGCTACCCAGGTTAATAGGGCTGTTAAGAAGGCATATGGTGTGTTAGCTTTTATTAGTAGGGGGATCGAGTTTCGGAGCCACGAGGTCATGCTGCAGCTGTACAAAACTCTGGTGAGACCGCACCTGGAGTATTGCGTGCAGTTCTAGTCACCGCATTATAGGAAGGATGTGGAAGCTATGGAAAGGGTGCAGAGGAGATTTACTAGGATGTTGCCTGGTATGGAGGGAAGGTCTTACGAGGAAAGGCTGAGGGACTTGAGGTTGTTTTTGTTGGAGAGAAGGAGGAGGAGAGGTGACTTAATAGAGACATATAAGATAATCAGAGGGTTAGATAGGGTGGATAGTGAGAGTCTTTTTCCTCGGATGGTGATGGCAAACACGAGGGGACATAGCTTTAAGTTGAGGGGTGATAGATATAGGACAGATGTCAGAGGTAGTTTCTTTACTCAGAGAGTAGTAGGGGCGTGGAACGCCCTGCCTGCAACAGTAGTAGATTCGCCAACTTTAAGGGCATTTAAGTGGTCATTGGATAGACATATGGATGAAAATGGAATAGTGTAGGTCAGATGGTTTCACAGGTCGGCGCAACATCGAGGGCCGAAGGGCCTGTACTGCGCTGTAATGTTCTAATTCTAAAAAGATCTAGCAACTCAAAACTGGGCATCCATGAGGTGCTGTCAGCAGCAGAGAATTGTACTCAACTACAATGTATAACCTCATGGCCCGGCATATCCCCCACCACTCTACTATTACCATTAAGCCAAGGGCTCAACCCTGGTACAATGAAGAGTGCAGGTGTGTTGTCAGGAGCAGCACCAGGCATAACAAAAACTGAGGTGTCAACCTGGTAAAGCTGCAAGACAGGAGAACTTGCACGCCAAACAGCAGAAGTAGCATGTGATAGACAGAGCTAAACAATCCCAAGATCAACGGATCAGATCTAAGCTCTGCAGTCCTGCAACATCCAGTCGTGAATGGTGGTGGACAATTAAAAACTGAAAGGAGGAGGTGGCTCCACAAATATCCCCATCCTCAATGATGGGGGAGCCCAGCACATCAGTGCAAATATGAAGGCTGAAGCATTTGCATCCATCTTCAGAGAGAAGTGCTGAGTGGATGATCCATCTCGGCCTCCTCCTGAGGTCCCCAGCATCATAGATGCCAGTCTTCAACCAATCCGATTCACTCCAGGTGATATCAAAAAATAGCTGAAGGCACTGGCTCCTGCAAAGGCTATGGGTCCTGACAACATTCCAGCAATAGTACTGAAGACTTTTGCTCCAGAACTAGCCATACCCGTAGTCAAGATGTTCCAGTGTAGCTGCAACACTGGCACCTACCCGGCAATGTGGAAAATTGCCCAGGTATGTCTTGTGCATAAAAAGCAGGTCAATTCCAACCCGGCCAATTACTGCCCCATCATTCTACTCTCAATCAGTAAAGTGATGGAAGGTTTCGTTGGCGATGCTAACAAGCGCCACTTGCTCAGCAATAACCTGCTCAGTGATGCTCATTTTGGGTTCTGCCAAGGCCATACAGAACCTTACCTCATTATAGTCTTGGTCCGAACATGGACAAAAGAGCTGAACACCAGATGTAAGGTGAGAGTGACTGCCCTTGACATCAAGGCAGCATTTGACTGAGTATGGCATCAAGCAGCTCTAGCAAAACAGGAGTCAATGGGAATCAGGGGGAAAACTCTCTGCTGGTTGGAGTCATACCTAGCGCAAAGGAAGATGGTTGTGGTTGATGGAGGTCAATCAACTCAGTCCCAGGACATCACTGCAGGAGTTCCTCAGGGTAGTGTCCTAGGCCCAACCATCTTCAGCTGCTTCATCAATGACCTTCCTTCAATCATAAGGTCAGAAGTGGGGATGTTCGCTGATGATTGCACAATGTTCAGCACCATTCGCGACTCCTCAGATACTGAAGCAGCGCATGTCCATATGCAGCCAGGCCAGGCCAACATCCAGGCTTGGGCTGATGAGTGGCAAGTAACATTTGTGCCACACAAGTGCCAGGCAATGACCATCTCAAACAAGAGAGAATTTAACCATCTTCCCCTGACATTCATTGGCATTACCATCACTGGATCCCCCACTATCGACAAGCTGGGGGGTTACTATTGACCAGGAAGTGAACTGGAGTAGCCACATAAATGCTGTGGCTGCAAGAGCAGGCCAGAGGCTGGGAATTCCATGCCGAGTAACTCACCTTCTGACTCCACAAAGCCTGTCCACCATCTACAAGGCACAAGTCAGGAGTGTGATGGAATGCTTTCCACTTGCCTGGATGGGTGCAGCTCCAACAACACTCAAGAAGCTCAACACCATCTGGGACAAAGCAGCCCACTTGATCAGCACCCCATCCACCACCTTCAACATTCACTTCCTTCACCACTGATGCACAGTGACAGCAGTGTGTACCATCTACAAGATGCACTGCAGCAAATCACAATGGCTCCTTCGACAGCACCTTCCAAACCTGGGCAATTTTCCACATTGCCGGGTAGATGCCAGTGTTGCAGCTACACTGGAACAGCTTGACTACGGGTAAGGCTAGTTCTGGAGCAAAAGTCTTCAGTACTATTGCTGGAATGTTGTCAGGACCCATAGCCTTTGCACCTCTACCACCTAGAAGGACGAAGGCAGTAGATGCATAGGAACACCACCACCTGCAATTCCCGTCCAAACCACACACCATCCTAACTTGGAACTATATCACCGTTCCTTCACTGTCACTGGGTCAAAATCCTGGAACTCCCTTCCTAACAGCACTGTTTTTGTACCTACACTCCAAAGATTGCAGCGGTTCAAGAAGGCAGCTCACCACCACCTTTTCAAGGGCAATTAGGGATGGGCAATAAATGCTGGATTATCCAGTGACACCCACATCCCACGAATGAATGAAAAAAAAGAGACTGTCTGAGATCTGATCAATATCTTCACAGATGGAGCTTCAGGGAAGGCAAAGGTTGGAGTTTGAGGAGGTATTCGTAAGGGAGTTACAAGTGACGGGAAGTGAAATAAAAGTCAGAGGATATATATGACAGCATTACCAACTCAACTGTTACAATATCTATGTATTATATATAACAAGTTTTGTTTTTAGGGATGGAGCTTTCCCGTTTAAATTTTGCAATGTAAGATAGTACCTTGCATTCTGGTCACTGATTTTACAGTAATTAAATATTCAATTAACTAAACACAATTAAAATAAAAGCGGTTTTATTTATCTCGTGTGTTCATTTATTCCAAAGCTTGTTAACTGGTTAGCTATAAATGTTTTGCATAATATAAAGCTTTCTGAGGGAACCCTTCTTTCTGGATCATTTTATCTTGCCCCCACTAAACTTTTCAATTATTTAGACAAGCAGTGATTTCCAGAGATGCGAGGTTGCTTCATTAGATTCTCAGTCTACTCTAATTATTAAATGAAACCAGCCAGTTCATAACCAGATTTTATTGTGGTGTTTATGCTGATTAGAAGGGTAGATATCAGCACACACTCAATGGACTGAATAGCCTCCTTCCCTACAGTACTGTTCTATGATTCTATGACAAAGAAGAAACTATTTCCTCCTATGGGTATATCCAGAACAAGGGGGCATCCCATTAAAAGCTACACCTATGCTGTTCAGGGGTGATGTCAGGAAGCACTTCTTCACACAAAGGGTAGGGGAAATCTGGAACTCTCTATCCCAAAAAGCTGTTGAGGTGAGGTCAATTGAAAACGCCAAAACTGATATAGATTTTTGTTGGGCAAGAGTATCTAGGCTACAGAATGAAAGTAGGTAGATGGAGTTATGGGTTGGATTTTCCCAGCCCCATGGAGACGGAGTTGGAGGTGGGGGGAGGTGGGAAAATAGCAGGGACCTGCATCAGGATGGCCGTCCTGCCTCCGGGGGACTTTCCCAGGGGTGGACTTGTAATTAAATGAATAGTGGAACAGGATCAAGGGGCTGAATGGCCTACTACAGTTCTTATCTTCCCGTGGGAAACAGTACAAAGTACAAAATGAGCTGTCACAACAAGGTACTATACCTGCATGTCATTTCCCTTGATTGCTACAAGGAGTTTTTTTTAACAAAGGCAAATTTACCTCAGATAATGTATAAAAAACATAAACCTATTGAAAGCAGAGAGTTTGCCATAACCAACCCTGTGTTTCTCTGGATATAAAATACTCTCTAGTGAGGTGGACTACAAATACTTGCCAAAAGCATTTCCAGGTTGGGTGAAATTTTACGAAAAGTAATTACATTTTTTAGTGCGTTACCAACCTCAAGAATAATGTCCTTTCTTTTCAGTTTAGATAATCCTATACATGCCTAAATTGTTCCCCTCTCACCATTACTCTTCATTATTGCTATAACAATTAGGGAGCACAATTGCATTTAAAACTCATAAAGATAAATTAGTGTTGTGCACAACCATTTTTACATTCATCCAAAGTCCACACAATTTTATCCTACGTATCCTAGATACAATCTCTGAAAGCTATTGATGTACTGAGTTAACAATGTTAATGCAGCCTCTTCACCGTTACAATGGGATATGGCTTGCCAAATGATTAAGTCAGCATCTTTCTTTTAAAGAGGTATGGTCTCTTAGAAAAATTGTTTGCTTTCTCTCCCCTTTTCTCCTCCTCTCCCAAAGGTTCTCCTACCTTTCTTCATGATATCAAGAAACGGCTGAAGGCACTGGAGATGGGGGAGGTGGTGGTGTAGTGGTAATGTTTCTGGGCTAGTAATCCAGAGCTTAGGCCAATGCTCTGGGGCATGGTTTCGAATCCCACCATGGCAGATGGTGAAATTTGAATTCAATAAAATAAATCTGGAATTAAAAGCTAGTCTAATGGTGACCATGAAACCATTGTCGATTGTTGTAAAAACCCATCTGGTTCACTAATGTCCTTTAGGGAAGGAAATCTGCCGTCCTTACCTGGTCTGGCCTACATGTGACTCCAAACTTGAAATGAGGGGCTGAATGGCAGCAGTCTCATCAGTATCCAATGATGTTTCTGTTACTGGGCATTCTCCCAATAGCTATCTTGATCTGTGTGGGATCAGGTTTCCAGGCAGCAATGAGACCATTAAGCTCATCATCGGGTTGTCTTCAGCCAATTCCCTAAGCTGGAGAAGACACATTTGGGAAATTGGTACTCAAGACTTACATAGCCGCAGTATAGGCATTCAAGGAAGAATGGATTCCAACAAACTGCCATCACTCTTGCAAGGTGCTTGGCAGACTCACTAGATTCTGCAACAATAAAAAACTTCTGGTAGGAAATGCAAGCTCACTGAAATCTTTATCCCAAGGTTCTGAAGCTAAGGATGGACAACTACTTCTGGTCAACTGTTCTTTACATCTCCTCTGATAATTTTAAAGAATGCTCTGAAATTGGGTGGGCTGCTTCACAAGCATGGGATCCTCTCTGCCTGGTCTTTCCTTGATACACTCTGTCCAGGTGCAGGAACAGGATATTCTGCCAACAAAAGCAAAATACTGTGGTTTCTGGAAATCTGAAATAAAATCAGAAAATGCCGAAAATACTCAGCAGTTCAGGAAACAAAGTTAACGGGCTGGATTTTCTGGTGGGCATCGAGAACCTGACGTCAGGCCCATATGGGGGCCCCAGGACTGCCGTACCATCAGTGCAACCGCTAGCGCAACCCTCTAGGAGGCGTCCTCCTAATTGGCTATCTCCATGCTTGCCAACCTTTTAAGGACAGCGGGAGGGCTCTGGAGGCTTCAGGCCCAATCAGAAAGCCCACAGTGATGTCAGACCCTACCAGTCAGGTGGGTGCTGCCCGAGGCAGGCAAGCAAGTGCAAGGGCACCTCAACATGGATATGCCCTCAGTTACTTGCATAGACTTTGTCAAATAAAGCGGCTAAAGCCAGTCGGGCCATTGGGTTAGAGGGGATACCCCTCTGCAGGACTGGTGATGGATAGAGCTGTGGCTTTTTATCCCCACAGCTCTGTCACTGGGGCATGGCGCCTCTGGTTCTGATGGCCACCTGCCATGCTGTTGGGATGCTGCATTGATTAAGCTGGTGGCCTCTGCATATGGTGGGGAGCTGCTCCGACGATGGGAAAATACCAGCGCCATTGCTCCCTCACTGGGGCCTTAATTGCACTAATTGGCTGCCGCCTTCTGGCAGTCTGTCTGGCAGCCTGCCCCTGGGAAAGTACCCCGCAGGCGCAAGTGTGACAAGGAGCTGTCCCAAGTGGCTTTCACCAATTTTCCTGCACCCCCACCACTACTCCCCTGCTTCCAGCCCCATCTCCACAGGGCAGGAAAATCCAGCCCAACGTTTCAGGTTGATGATCTTTCAGCAGGATATTCTATCCCTGTGTTACAATGGTGCTTGCAAAGCATCTCTTAAAGCAGAACTTACATAGTTAATATTATGATGAGCTGCTGCAATATATTCATCCGACTGAACAAGTGAGTGAGTGAATAAAGAAAGAAAAGGAATGTATTAGACCTGTTCTACGATATGTCATCCAGCTTCACTATTGCTGACTCCTTCCTCTCTGTGAAGATGCTAAGTGTGTTCTACCCATGCAGAGTAATGGTTCCAAACAAAGAATACTCGAGAGGCTCAACACCATCGAAGACAAAGCAGCCCACTTGATTGGCACCCCCATCCACATACATTCAAACCGTCCACCACTGATGCACAGTGGCAGCAGTGTGTACCATCTACAAGATGCACTGCAGAAACATACCAAGGCTCCTTAGGCAGCACCTTCCAAACCTGTGACCTCTACCACCTAGAAGGACAAGGGCAGCAGATGCATGGGAACAGCTGCAAGTTCCCCTCCAAGTCACACACCATCCTGACTTGGAACTATATCACCATTCCTTCACTGTCACTGGGTCAAAATCCTGAAACTCCCTTCCAAACAGCACTGTGGGTATAATTACCCCACATGGACTGCAGCGGTTCAAGAAGGCAGCTCACCACCACCTTCTCAAGGGCAATTAGGGATGAGCAATAAATGCTGGTCCAGCTCGTGATGCCCACATCCTATGAATGAATAAAAAAAATTGAGGGTCCTCTGGTCTAGAACTGCTCCTTCTTATTATTTGCAGCTTTGACTGAAGACAGGAAAACAGTTTTGAGTTGCCAGGAGTTTGAAAAGGATGTGGACAAGAGTCAACCAAATAGCCATCCAGGATTCCAGCTTGTGTTGCAGCTGCAGGTCAGTTGCAGGAAATTTGCTTTGTAGGGAAAATTCTTCTTCTTTCCAAATGGTCAAGCAACAATAGTTGCAGCTATAACAGAAATACCATGTCCGGCTGTGGTGTGGGTGTGGATGCTAAATTTGGGAAATATTAGTTCCTGAGGCCTTCATCTACAACCTCAGTTAGGGTTTAACTGGGTGAAAAGAAGCTATTAGTGTCCTGTATACTTTGCCCGTCTCCTTGATATAGTGAAATACTGGCTAGCTTTTCTTGGCAGACTTCCTAAGACTATCTATTAACTTCTTCCTCATCTGCCTCCAGGTTTTCTGAATGTTGGAAACATCATTCACTCTGTTGTCACCTCCTGCCAAGCACCACACACATTTCTTTGTAGAGGAGGGTGCTCTGTCAGGCTGCACATTATCTACAAGAATATCCAGATTTGCATCAGACCTATTTCTTGCTGCAAACACTTCTCCCTCAGTTGCCAGCAAACATTAATCAGGACCTTTAAACAGCAGCTGTCGTTTTTATGAATGTTAAGTTGCCGGATGCTATTCCCCTCCGCCATGTCAGTGAGCTCTCTGCATCAGGCCCTGGCAAACAATATGCTCACCACACTGAGGACAGTCTCTAGGCTGAGCATTACAATGTGTGCGGGATACTAGACACCATTTCCATTGTATAAATGAATTGAAAACAATTATGAATTCATTCAACAATAAGCAATTAGTTGCATTTTATCATTTGATGTTAAAGTACAATTCCTTAAATTTTACTAATTCAAGGATATAGAAATTACATTTTCTGTTAAATATTCCTCAGTTTGGAATTATTTTCTTTCTGGTAATCATCTCCCTCCCCCATACTGTTTAATACTGTTATTCTGTTTAAAATGTTGTGCTCGAACAAAGGAATTCAGAATGAAGAGAGGAATTTGACAGCTAAAATCTCTAAATTACACAGGGAATTAACTTAGAACAACAACAGGCACCTGCACACATGAGATGTGCAACTATAATTGCAAATGAATTGCACTGTAACTTACTCCACAGAAACACCCAATTTTATGAGGTTCTGCCGATGGTGGGAGCAGGCTGAGGATGTGGAATCCACCTGATAATCTCATTCGATGCTTACTGTGGCAAATGGTATGACTTTGCTGCACAACATGAGTCTGTATTTCAGGCAGTTGCAAGCTTCATTTAATTTGAATAATTTGTGCAATGAGGCCCCTCAATGAATTTCACAAACCCTGGTTAAGCTTCACCTCCAATGTCACTGGCCCAAATAAGATAGAGACATGACTGCTTTCTAGCCCCATCCATGCTTGTATAATCCTTAAACTAGTTTGCTGTCCTTTCAAAAGGTGGTGAACTGCTGTCATTTTGGTAGTCAGCATCTACCTAAATTTGTATTTAGCATAGCTTTTAATTTACCCTTGGATTTCTGTATTTTTGCAAAACCTTTCACTTTGCTAGGGAATTCCAGTTACTGGTCTCGAGTTTCAGATAATAAAGGTGATAGGGTGAGAACCTATGGCTATGTTTGCATTGTGCTGCATGAATTAGATGAGGGGGACAACCGGGTGAAAATCTTCAAATTCTTCAGAAGTACACAAACACCCATCAATAACCAAGGAACCATATTTGTAGACCATGCCAAACCTATCTTCAGAGGAGACCAATTCTATTAAGCTATTTGCTCCAAGTTCATTGAATCTTACAGCATTGAAGGAGGCCATTCTACCCATCATGTCTGTGCTGGCTCTTTGAAAGAGCTATCACGTTAGTGCCACTCCCCTGCTCTTTCTTCAAAGCTGAGTGTTGAACGACAGAAAACTTTTGGAACAAAGGCCATTTTTTCCATGGTTGTAAAGGTATATAACACCTACGCTACAGGATACTTCCAGGCCATTGCAGATAAGGCAGTCTGCATCGCATATCATTTACAATGAAGTGACTGATGTCATGTTTGCCAGAGGAAATACACTGCTAACATTTCTACTGGAAAGGTGAAACCAACAACAAAGGGCACAGAAATTTTACTGCCTGGCAAGCTTCCCTAAGAGTTGTAGATGGTACCCACTTGGCCATTAGGCCTTTACACATCAAGACCAGTACAGTATGTGAACAGAAAGGAAATTCACTCCATCAATGGTATCTGAATAGAAAATATTAAACTGCACATTTGTGCCTCTTTATCCAGGCACCTCTCATAATTGTTTTTTAACGTGTTTGAAGAAAATGAACAGGTGATTGTTGGGACACCAGGACTATCCTTTTCATCCATGGTTGATAACCAATCATCCCTCTAACTTCTGTTTGCTGTGTGCAGCTGACTTGTTGTACCACACGGCCCCTTTAAGATTGACGTGCAGCCATGCTTGCGTGTATCTTAAAGGGAACGTTGCTTGTGTGTGGCCTGTTTGTTTTCTGCGTGGTACGTTCCTGATTGCTGCACGTATGCTCACCCATGCTGTTTAGAAGGAACATTGTCATGATAACCGACTTTTAACCTCCCATCTGGCAGTAGGGTATAGATGAGGCTCATGACAATCAAATTACTGTGGAGCACACCATAGAAATATTAAAGTACCAACTGTGCTCTTTGGACTGTTATTATCAGGGTTTTGCTCTACAATCCCACTAAGGTCAAGATAGATATCACTTTTGCCATCCAAGGATGGTGATGGGATGTAGGCCCAAGTGAAGAAGATAATTTCCAGGCTATGAGATTAGTGCAGCACTACCAACTGACACAACTAGCCTCATAACAACTTTGTCATTCAAGTGAGGTAGTTTTAAGTGGTAGTTTTAAGATAAACCACCTGGTGGGAAACTATATGGTTTGCACCAGGCGCCCCTTGTGTGGCACGACCTTAAGAGAGGACCACCTTAAGAAGCTGCAAGTGAAGGTCACTGGAGGAAATGATGTCATGCCACACATGGTCAGGGAGTTGTGGGTGTAGCCCGACAGAGTGAGATGTGTTTAGCTGTGGCTCATGCAGTAACTGTTTATATATATTCTAGTTTAAAGTACAATAAAAACTCATGTGTTCTTTGAATATTACTTGTAGTCCTGAGAGTCTTATAATAGGTCACATATCAAAGGAACAAATAATATGACATGGTGGAAATGTCTGGGATATATTTTTTCTGAAGACCACACTAAGAGAGAACAAGGAACAGCTGATTTCCTATCCGGAGTGGCTGAAGATCTTGGAGAGCAGATGGCATAAGACCCCACAACAGTGCAATGAGCTAGGCTACAGACAGGACTGCTGGAGGTTTTGAAACTCTGTGAGTACACTAGGCAATTTGCCAGGGGATCGGAGCTTTCAGCTAATTTGGTCGAAAAATTTGAACAGCAGTAGCTGAAGCCATTACTATTTTAGTTTTCCCAGTTTATTTGCTTCGTGGATGGGGGCCTAAATTGAAATGAGACGGAAGAACTCAACAGCACCACTGGAGGTCTAGAGCAGTGTGAGAAAGCCTGGTTGTAACAGCTGCCAGTACTGCAGGTGCAGCTGGCCACAGAGAAAACAAACTTCTCAGTTTAAAAAAACAGTCCACAGTTAAAAAAAGACAAGCTATGTAAACAAAGAACTGCTCTCTCTATTTAAAAAATAGATGGATGTTGTAGGTTACAGAGGGACATAGATAGGCTGCAGAGCTGGGCTGAGAGATGGCAAATGGAGTTTAATGCGGAAAAGTGTGAGGTGATTCACTTTGGAAGGAGTAACAGGATTGCAGAATACTGGGCTAATGGGAAGATTCTTGGTAGTGTAGATGAGCAGACAGATCTTGGTGTCCAGGTACATAAATCCCTGAAAGTTGCCACCCAGGTTAATAGAGCTGTTAAGAAGGAATATGGTGTGTTAGCTTTTATTGGTAGGGGGATCGAGTTTAGGAGCCACGAGGTCATGCTGCAGCTGTACAGAACTCTGGTGCAGCCGCACCTGGAGTATTGCATGCAGTTCTGGTCACCGCATTATAGGAAGGATGTGGAAGCTTTGGAAAGGGTGCAGAGGAGATTTACTAGGATGTTGCCTGGTATGGAGGGAAGGTCTTACGAGGAAAGGCTGAGGGACTTGAGGTTGTTTTCGTTAGAGAGAAGGAGGAGAAGAGATGACTTAATAGAGACATATAAGATAATCAGAGGGTTGGACAGGGTGGATAGTGAGAGCCTTTTTCCTCGGATGGTGATGGCAAACACGAGGGGACATAGCTTTAAGTTGAGGGGTGATAGATATAGGACAGATGTCAGAGGTAGTTTCTTTACACAGAGAGTAGTAGGGGCGTGGAACGCCCTGCCTGCAACAGTAGTAGACTCGCCAACTTTAAGGGCATTTAAGTGGTCATTGGATAGACATATGGATGAAAATGAAATAGTGTAGGTCAGATGGTTTCACAGGTCGGCACAACATCGAGGGCTGAAGGGCCTGTACTGCGCTGTAATGTTCTATGTTCTAATACTGATGTAGTCTCACTCTTAAAGAGGCAGGTTACAAAAATGAATCTGTCCAAACAAGAAAAAAAGTGTGCCTGTGAAAAAGAAAACTTGTAAAAAGTCCTATATTTATAAAAAAAAGCAGGATCATTAAGACAATGGCTTTCAGATATCCAGTTATAGATTGGAAGGTGTCAGATACAGGCATCTGAATTTAAACTGTTTTGATAGCAAATTGACCTGTGTTTCTTGGATCAAAGATCCCTTTCTAACCAATTTTCCACTTTGAATACTGTTGGGGAGATAGCTTCTCAGGGGAATGCAGCAAGATCCAAGTCGGTGGCATCACAGGTGGCTCAGCTACACAGGAGGGGAGGAAAAGGAGCGGAAGAACTATAGTGATAGGGGATCCTATCGTAACAGGTACAGATAGGCCTTTCTGTGGCCGCAAACGTGACTCCAGGATGGTATGTTGCCTGCCTGGTGCTAGGGTCAAGGATGTCATGGAGCGGCTGCAGGACATTCTGAAGGGGGAGGGTGAACAGTCAGAGGTTGTGGTACACATTGGTACCAATGACATAGGTAGAAAGAGGGATAAGGTCCTTCAACAAGAATTTAGGGAATTATGTAGCAGATTAAAAAGCAGGACCTCAAAGGTTGTAATCTCTGGATTACTCCCGGTACCACGTGCTAGTGAGTATAGGAATAGGAGGATAGAGCTGATGAATACGTGGCTGAGGAGATGGTGCAGGAGGGCTGTAGTTTCCAGGATCACTGGGTCTGTTTCTGGCAACGGTGGGACCTGTCCAAGTTGGACGGGTTGCACCTGAACTAGAACAGGACCAACATCCTTGCTGGGAGGTTTGTTAGTGCTGATGGGGGGGTTTAAACTAATTTGACAGGGGAATGGGATACCGAGTGGAGTTACAGTAGGGGGTGATGCACAGTTAAATATAAAAGAGAAACTGAGTCAGTCTGGAAAGCAGGGCAAATATAGACCTGTTAAGGCACAAGTGAAAAATGCAAGGCTGGATTGCATCTATTTTAATGCAAGGAGTCTTACTAGTAAGGCAGATGAATTGAGGGCAATGATTAGCACGTGGGAATATGATATTATTGCTATCACAGATACATGGTTGAAGGAAGGGCAGGACTGGCAGCTCCATATTCCAGGGTATAGAATCTACAGGTGAGACAGGGGAGGAGGTAAAGCAGGAGGTGGCATTGCACTATTGATCAAGGAGTCAACGACTGCAGTAAGGAGGGGTGATATCTTAGAAGGTTCCTCAAATGAGGCCATATGGGTAGAACATAAAAACAAAAAGGGGGCAATCACTTGGCTGGGAGTGTACTACAGGCCTCCAAACAGTCAGGAAGAGATAGAGGCGCAGATATGTAGGCAAATCTCAGAGAGGTGTAAATATATCAGGGTAATAATAGTCGGGGATTTCAATTTCCCCAATATCAACAGGGAGAGTCTTAGTGCAAAAGGCTTAAAGGGGGTGGAATTCTTAAAATGCATACAGGAGAGCTTTTTGAGCCAGTGCGTAGAAAGTCCGACAAGAGAAGGGGCAGTACTGGATCTAATCCTAGGGAATGAAGCTGGACAAGTGGTAGAAGTGTCAGTGGGGGAGCATTTTGGAGACAGTGACCATAACGCTGTAAGATTTAAAGTTGTTATGGAAAGGACAAAGATGGACTGGAAATAAAGGTGCTGAGTTGGGGGAAGGTCGATTTCAAAATGATGAAACAGGATCTGGCCAAAGTGGACTGGGAGCAGCTACTTGTAGGAAAGTCTACATCAGATCAGTGGGAGTCATTCAAAACGGAAATAGTGAGAGTTCAGAGCCAACATGTACCCGTTAAGGTGAAGGGGAGGACCAACAAGTTCAGGGAACCCTGGATGTCAAGGGATATAGAGGATTGGATCAGGGAAAAAAAGGAGGCTGAAGGCAGATTCAGAACGCTGAAAACATCGGAGGCACTAGAGGAGTATAAAAAGTGTAGGGGGGTACTTCAAAAAGTAATTAATAGAGCAAAATGGGAGAATGAAAAAAGAATGGCGGACAAGATAAAGGAAAATCCTAAGGCATTTTATAAGTATATTAAGGGCAAGAGGATACCAGAGAAAGAGTAGGGGCCATTAGGGACTAAAGTGGTACTGTGTGTGTGGAGCCGGAGGACATAGGTGAGGTTTTAAATGATTACTTTTCATCTGTGTTCACTGTGGGGAAGGACGATGTAGGTGTAGAGATCAGGGATGGGGATTGTGAGATACTTGAACATATTAGCACTAAAGGGAGTTAGCTGTTTCAGCGGGCTTAAAAGTGGATAAATCCCCAGGCCCAGATGAGATGTATCCCAGGCTGTTATGTGAGGCAGGGGAGGAGATAGCAGGGGCTCTGACACAAATTTTCAAATCCTCTCTGGCCACAGGAGAGGTACCAGAGGATTGGAGGACAGTGAATGTGGTACCTTTATTCAAGAAGGGTATCAGGGATAAACCAAGTAATTATAGGCCGGTGAGTTTGACATCAGTGGTAGGGAAACTACTGGAAAAAATTCTGAGGGACAGGATTAATGTCCATTTGGAGAGGCAGGATTGATCAGGAATAGTCAGCATGGCTTTGTCAGGGGGAAATCGCATCTAACTAACTTGATTGAATTTTTTGAGGAGGTGACTGGATGTGTAAATGAGGGTAAAGCAGTTGATGCAGTTTGCATGGACTTCAGTAAGGCTTTTGATAAGGTCCGCATGGAAGATTTCTCAAGAAGGTAAGAGCCCATGGGATCCAGGGCAATTTGGCAAATTGGATCCAAAATTGGCTTAGTGGCAGGAGGCAGAGGGTGATGGTCGAGGGTTGTTTCTGCGAGTGGAAGCCTGTGACCGTTGGTGTACCACAGGGATCAGTGCTGGTACCCTTGCTGTTTGTAATGTACATTAATGATTTAGATATGAATATAGGAGCTACGATCAGTAAGTTCGCAGATGACACAAAAATTGGTGGGGTAGTAAATAGTGAGGAAAAAAACCTTAGATGACAGGACGATATAGATGGGCTAGTAAGATGGGCGCAGCAGTGTAAAATGGAATTTAATCCTGAAAAGTGTGAGGTGATGCATTTTGGGAGGACTAGCAAGGCAAGGGAATATACAATGGATGATTGGACTCTAGGATGTACAGAGTGTCAGAAGGACCTTGGTGTACTTGTCCATAGATCACTGAAAGTAGCAGCACAGGTAGATAAGGTGGTTAGGAAGGCATATGAAATACTTGCCTTTATTAGCCAAGGCATAGAATATAAGATCAGAGAGGTTATGATGGAGCTGTATAAAATGCTAGTTCGGCCACAGCTGGAGTACTGTGTACAGTTCTGGTCACCACACTATAGGAAGGATGTGATTGCACAGGAGAGGGTGCAGAGGAGATTCACCAGGATGTTGCCTGGGCTGGAGCATTTCAGCTATGAAGAGAGACTGAAAAGGCTAGTGTTGTTTTCCTCAGAGCAGAGAAGGCTGAGGGGGGACATGATTGAGGTATACAAAATTATGAGGAGCATTGATAGGCCAGATAGGAAGAAACATTTTCCCTTAGTGGAGGTGCCATTAACCAGGGGGCATAGATTTAACGTAAGGGACAGGAAGCTTAGAGGGGATTTGAGGAAAAAAATTTTCACTCAGAGGGTGGTTGGAATCTGGAACGCACTGCCTGAAGGGGTGGTAGAGGCAGGAACCCTCGCAACATTTAGCAAGTATTTAGATGAGCACTTGAAACGCTATAGCATACAAGGCTATGGGCCAAGTGTTGGAAAATGGGATTAGAATAGTTAGGTGCTTGATGGCTGGCACAGACACGATGGGCCGAAGGGCCAGTTTCTGTGCCGTATAATTCTATGACTCTATGACTCTAAGAAGTAAACAAACTAGAGGAAAAAGCTATCAAGATTACGATTGTGCTGGGCAACGAGGGCCTGCAACAGATCAATACATCGGGATTATCAACTGAGGATCAGAAGGACCCGAGCAAGCTTTGGATATTCGTAAGCAGCAACTCAAGGTGAAGGTAAATCTCAGAGTGTGCTTGTGCTTATGACCTACTGGAAAAGTCAAAATGAGTCCATTGACCAGTTTGTTGCAAGGTGCCAAGACAAAGCTCAATACTGTGACTGCAGATATCCAATTGTCAGAACGGATTAGAGAGCTACTAATCACGTCTACCCCACTGGAGGCCTTTGAAAAACACCTGTTAGAAAAGAAGAAAGGGCACACCATAAATAATTATGTAAGGAACTTTGAAACTATCATTGTTGGGTGCCAACAGTTACGAGTGTTGGAAGCGACTCCAACAAATTGATATGGTAACCAAGGCTCAGAAGTCTGCTTAGCCATGTGGCAAATGTGGCCTGACTCACCCAATTTGCAGTTGTCTGATGTACCAGGACCTGTGTAAAACTTGAGGCATACGAGGACATTGGGCATGGCAGTGCAGAAGGCAGAGTTCAGATACTGCTCACAGGAATGATGGCAGATGACATGCAGAGAGAACGGCTGCAAGGCAGATGACAAATGCAACAAAAGGTATGCCAACACACGACAAAAACCCAAGCAGGTATATTAGGTCAGCATAGAGACAGAGTGTCCGGAACATAGGAACATAAGAGCAGGAGTAGGCCATTCAGTCCATCAAGCCAGCTCTGCCATTCAATTAGATCATGGCTGATCAGCTACCTCAATGCCACTTACCCGCATTATCCCCATATCCCTTGATGTCATTAGTATCTAGATATCTATCGATTTCTGTCTTGAACATGCTCAATGATTGAGCTTCCACAGTCCTCTGGGGTAGAGAATTCCAAGATTCACCATCCTTATTCTGAGACTATATCCCTGTTTCTAGACTCACCAGCCCGGGGAAACATCCTATCTACATCCACCCTATCATGCCCTGTAATAATTTTGTAAGTTTCAATGAAATCACCTCTCATTCTTCAAAACTCTAGAGAATACAGGCCCAGTTTCCTCAATCTCGCCTCATAGAACAATCCTGCCATCCCAGGGATTAGTCTGATGAACCTCCATTGCACTCCCTCTATGGCAAGTATAACCTTCCTCAGATGAGGAGACCAAAACTGTACACAATACTCCAGGTGCAGTCTCAGCAAGGCTCTATACATTTGCAGCAAGACTTCTTTACTCCTGTACTCAAAACCCCTTGCAATGAAGGCCAACATATCATTTGCCTTCCTAATTGCTTGCTGCACCGGCTATGGGGAGTCAGGAGGTGGGTTACTCGCCACAGAATTCCCAGCCTCTGACTTCCCCTTTTAGCTACAGCATTTATGTGGCTGCTCTAGTTCAGTTTCTGGTCAACGGTAAGCTTGAGGATCTTGATGGTGGAGGATTCAGCGATGGTAATTCTGTTGAATGTCAAAGGGAGATGGTTAGATTCTCTCTTATTGGAGATGGTCATTGCCTGGCACTTGTGCGGCATGAACGTTACTTGCCACTTAGCAGCCCGGGCCTGAATGTTGTCCAGGTCATGCTGCATATGGACACGGACTGCTTCAGTATCTGAGAAGCAGCAAATGGTATTGAACATGGTACAATCATCAGTGAACATCCCCACTTCTGACCTTATGATGGAGGGGAGATCATTGATGAAGCAGCTGAAGATGGTTGGGCCTAGGATACTCCCCTGAGGAACTCCTGCAGCGATGTCCTGAGACTGAGATGATTGGCATCCAACAACCATAACCATCTTCCTTTGTGCTAGGTATACCTACAACCAGTGGAGAGTTTTCCCCCAATTCCCATTGACTTCAATCTGGTTACGGCTCCTTGATGCAGCACTTGGTCAAATGATACCTTGATGTCAAGGGCAGTCATTCTCACCTCACCACTGGAGTTGAGCTCTTTTGTCCATGTTTGGACCAAGGCTATAATGAGTCGCCCTGGCGGACTCAAACTGAGTATCAGTGAGCAGGTTATTGCTGTCTAAGTGGCGCATGATAGCACTGTCGACGACACCTTCCATCACTTTGCTGATGATTGAGAGTAGACTGATTGGTGCGTCACTGGCCAGTTTTTATTTGTCCTGCTTTTTGTGGACAGGACATACCTGGACAATTTTTCACATTGCCGGGTAGATGCCAGCATTGTAGCTGTACTGGAACAGCTTGGCTAGTTCTGCAGCATAAGTCTTCAGTACTACAGCCAGGATGTTATCAGGACCCATAACCTTTGCAATTTCCAGTGCCTTCAGCCGTTTCTTGATATCACATGGAGTGAATCGGATTGGCTGAAGACTGGCATCTGTGATGCTGGGGACCTCAGAAGGAGGCTGAGATGGATCATCCACTCTGACTGTAGATGGTTGTGAATGCTTCAGCCTTTTCTTTTGCACTGATGTGCTGGGCTCCTCCATTATTGAGGATGGGGAAAGTTGTGGAGCTGCCCCTCCTGTTAGTTGTTTAATTATCCATCACCATTCATGACTGGATGTGGCAGGACTGCAGAGATTTGATCTAATCTGTTGGTTGTGGGATTGCTTAGCTCTGTCAATTTCATGCTGCTTCCACTGATTTTTCACTGCTACCCTAGAGACTATCACTACCTTTCTCTTGGGAGTACCTGCGATTAGTGTATTAGCAGAAGTAGGCAAAGTAATTTTCTCAGTCAGTCGGCTCTTACTCTGACCATCAATTACATGTGGCAAGGTGTTGTAATGATATCTGGTATCCTTCCATGCTGGGGTGGGAGAAGAAACTTGAGGTTGGGGCAAAGATGTGGCAATAGGCCTCCCTATTTGTTTTTCTCACATTTTCCACCAATAAACTGCCCAATTTAGGTGATTAAAGCCAAGGAAAGTCCAAGCTCAAATCTAATGCCTTTAACACCCACACCCCTATTCAATTCTTTTATATGACCATGATGAACCATTATTCAGAACTGTTTTTGAACTGTTGGCTTTTTGTCAACATCTGAGATTTTTAAAAATCATTTATCAGCTTCTGCAAGTTTTCTAGAGTAGGATATATGATTACACCTGTACCTATTCCATGCTTCACCAAGTACCCTCCTGTAACTCATTAACTGACCGTAATAGAGTGGATTTAACTGTGTTGGTGATTGCCATTACACTTTTTCCAGAGAATTATGAGACACTGGAATACACTGCCAGTTGAAGTGGTGGGTTCTGACTTTCTAGAGAAAGATGGACAGGTTCCTGACTGGGCAGAGATTGCATCTCATAGAAGGCATAGAAGGTTATAGATAACACTTGGTCTATGCAATCTCCTGGACTGGTTTTGATTATCTGAGAGGATGGAAGGAGAATTTTCCCACAGTATTTTTTTCATTTATTGGCCCTAGGGTTTTTTCTGTCTTTTTGCCTTTCGTAGGAGATTACATGGCTGCGGCGGAGATGAAAGGGAATGAGAGAGGATATGTTCATAATGATCATATGGTCATAATGAATGGCGGAGCAGGCTCGAAGGGCCAAATGGCCTACTCCTGCTCCTATTTTCTATGTTTCTATGTTTAGTCATGACACAAACATGATGGACCAAGTGGCCTCTTTCTGTGCCATAAACTTTCTATGCTTCTATGATGCTCCATCCAACATGGTGTGAGCCAGGCTTGTTGGACCAGCTGGTCTTTTCCTGCCCGCCAATTTTGTATGTTCCATACGGATATCGGGCTATGCTTTTACCTCCTCTTGGATACAGGGGGACACAGAAGAAAATATTTATAAAACTGACAATACAATTTTTTGTATTTTCATAGCAAGACTTCGAGGGCAAAATCTTCTGGTGCCTTTTAATACCAGTAGGATCTTGCATGTGTGAATTCATGGATTGTGATATTCTATCCGTTAATGCCAGTGAATGGAAGATTGTGCCCAGTGACAAGCCACCTATGAAGTACAGCTCTTCATTCCCTCACACATGATTTGTATAGCAAAGCAAGCCTTACTCCCTCACAACAATTAACAATGTACAGACAGCTGATACCCAGCAGTGTTTATAGTGCTCACATGCCTATTAAGAACAACTATATACAGTCTTTCACAACCTCAAATTACAAAGCACTTTACAGCCAAATAAGCATTTTTTTAAGTGTAGTCACTGTTATCATGTTCAGAAACATAGCAGCCAATTTGCACACAACAATCTCTCACAAATAGCAATGAGTTAAATGACCAATTAAGCTGTTTTTTGTACTGATGTTTGCAGAGGGCTAAGTATTGGCCAGGACACTAGGGAAAACTCTCCTGATCTTCTTTGAAATAGTGCCATAGGATCTTTTTTGTCCACCTGAGAGGGCAGACTGGGCCTTGAGTTAACATCTCAACAGAAAGATGGCACTTCCAACAGTACCTCAGGAGTGTCAGCCTCGATGCATGCACTCACATCTCCAGAGTGGGACTTATGACTCAGAGGTGAGTGGGCTACCAGCTGAGCCACAGATGACACTTACGGACATTAACAGATAGTTCAGTGGCATTATTGTAGTTTCTTTCAGATTAGCTGGTCAATTACGCATTAAGTGTAACATATCCTTACTTCAAGTGTGTTAAAACAACTCTCATTTAACGTTTAATCAGTGGATTAGGAAAACAAAGCCGAGTATACATACGCTTTGTATTGTGTGAGTGGTACCAGCTTCCCTCAGTGCAGGTTTCACTCAGCCAGCTGAAAACCAAACGTTAAACTGTCAGGACTTACTAAGGTCGTTTTCAAAAATCCCTTTATTTTAATAAAAGCAAAATACTGCGGATGCTGGAAATCTGAAACAAAAACAAGAAATGCTGGATTCACTCAGCAGGTCTGGCAGCATCTGTGGAAAGAGAAGCAGAGTTAACGTTTCAGGTCAGTGACCCTTCTTCGGAACTTCTTCGGGTTCCGAAGAAGGGTCACTGACCCGAAACGTTAACTCTGCTTCTCTTTCCACAGATGCTGCCAGACCTGCTGAGTGAATCCAGCATTTCTTGTTTTTGTCCCTTTATTTTAAGCTGTCTTTAGGCATGCGAGTTTCAGCAGTTTTACATTTGGCTTGCAGATGGCTGTGCAAAACCTATGCTCAGGAAGCCAGACACTGCTAACTGAAAGTGCTTTACTTTAAAAAAAAATGTTTACATTTATTCATTCACGGGATTTGGGTGTCACTGACTAAGCCAGCATTTATTAACAATCCTAATTGTTCTTGAGAAGGCGATGCTGAGCTGCACTGCTGGTCTAGGTGCACCCACAGTGCTGATAGGGAGGGAGCTCTTGGCTTTTGACCCAGCAACATTGAAGGAACAGTGATATATTTCAAAGTCAGGATGGTGTGTGACTTGGAGGGGAACTTACAGGTGTTGGCATTCCCATGTGCCTGATGCCCTTGTCCTTCTCTAGGTGGTAGAGATCGTGGATTTGAGAGATACTGTGGAACAAGTATTACGACTGATCACTCCAGTCAAAGCCCCCAATCAAAATATACGATTCTGATTGTGGTGGGAGAAACGCACTGTTAATTCAATCCCGTCCCTCCCCAGATCACCTAACATATCATTTTAAACTTTCCAAATTAAAGAAAGACCCAGCCAAATTGTACCATTTATTAACCCCTGAATGAGGCTAACCAAACCAGGTGTCTTTAAATCAACAAATTAACTATTTAATTAGAAAAACTAAATTCTTAAACACTATGAAGATATAAACATTTAAAATAGAAAAATGAGAGTCCTTTCTATTTACGCTTCTGCTGGAGGTGAAAAAAGTCCAAGATTGCTTGGACTCCTCACAACCGTCCAATGGGGAGAAAAAAGGTTCTTCAATAGTAAACAGTCTAATTCCAGCAGTAAGTGATGCTTTTCTTCTCCAGCGATGACCACAGTAGATCAACAACTTGCAACCACTTTCAATAGAATCAAGCTGGCTTTAGAATTTTTGAGGGATAAAAGATTGTCACAGTCTAACTTCCCTTGCTTCAGTTTAAATTATTAGAGATCTCTGTTTTGGCTTGACATTTTAGATTTTTGAGAGAGAATAATAAATAAATTTAGGCGGCACAGTGGTGCAGTGGTTAGCACCGCAGCCTCATAGCTCCAGCGACCCGGGTTGAATTCTGGGTACTGCCTGTGCGGAGTTTGCAAGTTCTCCTTGTGACCGTGTGGGTTTTCGCCGGGTGCTCCAGTTTCCTCCCACAGCCAAAGACTTGCAGGTTGATAGGTAAATTGGCCATTATAAATTGCCCCTAGTGTAGGTAGGTGGTAGGGGAATATAGGGAAGGTGGGGATGTAGTAGGAATATGGGATTAGTGTAGGATTGTATAAATGGGCGGTTGATGGTCGGCACAGACTCGGTGGGTGGAAGGGCCTGTTTCAGTGCTGTATCTCTAAATAAATAAATAGGCCAAATTCTCTTCCTTCAGTTTAAATGGGCTGAGAGTTCTTCTTTCATGTGCTAACACACAGCTGTCTGTCTGTCCTCTGTTAGAACAGGCTGTTTGCACGATAAGCCAGTTCAAAATTAAAATTGTAACAAATGTATCTCTCGATGCTCAGTCCGAGTGGCTACATTCAAGGTAACGAGAATGTACCCTTTGAATCGGAGTCTCCAAATGGCTGTATCCAAGGCAACGAGAATGCATTCTTTGACTCTGTCTTTCGAACTTACTGCTTTAAGCAGTACAGCTCTTTTTCCAGCCTTAAAGGCACACTGCATTCTTCTCGGAAAAAAACTACAGGATCATAACACAAGTCTTAGGAAAGCCTACATTTGTACATTATTCATCCATCTTAATAGTAAGCCAGTTTTCAATCCAGTTGGATAGTTAGCCATTAATTTCAAATGACTGAATCTTCTCTGTAATCCTCAATATGTACAGCTTTATCAAATGCAGTCTCTATTGTCTAACATAATAGGCTGTCTATAGCAAGATTTATGTAGGATTTTTCCCAATGGTGCTGTTTTTAAAGTTTCTGAATCACATAGAATAAAGTTATTATTATTTAATTGATTTCTTGGCTTCAATTAAAGGCAGGGAAATGAAATTGAAGTGCAGGCCAGCCATGATCTAAAAACAGAACAGGTTCAAGGGGCTGAACAGCCTACTCCTGTTCCTGTTATATCCCTGTTAAATCCATTAAACTAAAAACACCCTTCTGATAGGGAGAGGAAATGGACTGTGGATTCTAAATGCTGGACTCCGAGCTTTAGAACTAAACAAAGTGAATAATATTGACTCTTGTGCAGAACCAGCACCACAGAGCATAATATCGAAACTAGCAGGACCCTAGGTGATGGGAGAGACTGGTATGGACTATGCAAATTGCTTATTACTTCTGCACTTTTCTCATTGCAGTCTATTGCAGACCTTGAAATGCCAACCTATTGTAGGCCTTGTTTCAGGAAACCCTGGGAGCAAAATTGCTATTTTGATTAAAAACAAGAATATGACTGTTTTCTTTGTAATTGACTACCCACTAATGGTAACACATTCTCAGAAATCCACACTTGAAAGCTGTGTGTTCTTGTGATTTGGGTAGCAGTCATGCACTCCAGAGAAAAACAGGCATTCTCTGTTTTGGTTGAAAGAGGAATTTCATTCCTCGTTCATTCCTCCTCCCACTTTTTTTTCTCTGTTTGAGGATATTTCTATTATTTTAAGCATTTTCATTTGGGTATACAGCTGAGATGTATTAAAGGGTGCTGTCAATATGCTGACACTTGCTACCTTGTGCTAAAGATTATAGGATTTATGTTTCAGTGTTGGAACTAAAGACGTAGGGATGGAGAACTGCAAGCTATTTTCTTGTCTGAGTTGGGAGGGGGGGACATTAAATCATCTCGCATTGGCCCTTATTTGGTATTCAAAGCAAGCTGCTGGCTTGGATTAGATTTGCAAGCAGAAGCTCATAGGGAGATGGTGGCATAATAGTAATGTCACTGAGCTAATAATCCAGAGGCCCAGGCTAATGCCCTGGGTAGATCCTGTAGATTGTTGTAAAAACCCATCTGGTTCACCATAAGAGCATAAGAACATAAGAAATAGGAGCTGGAGTAGGTCATTTGGCCCCTCAAGCCTGCCCCGCCATTTAATAAGAAAATATCTGATCTGCCCCAGACCTCAACTCCTCTTTCGTGCCAGCTCCTCATAGCCCTCAACTCCCCGATATTTTAAAAACCTATCTACCTCCTCTTTAAATACTTCCAGTAATGTAGCCTCCACAACTCTCTGGGGTAGAGAATTCCAGACATTCACCACCCTCTGAGTGAAGAAATTCCTTCACATGTCAGTTTTAAATGAGTGTTCCCTTATTCTGTAACTATGTCCCCTAGTTTGAGATTCCCCCACTAGTGGAAACATCTTCTCAGCATCTACCCTGTCAAGCCCCCTCAGAATCTTGTAAGTTTCAATAAGATCTCCCCTCATTCTTCTAAACTCTAATGAATAAAGGCCTAACCTATTTAGCCATTCTTGATAAGACAACCCCTTCATCCCAGCAATCAGCCTACTGAATCTCTTTTGAACTGTGTCCAATGCTAGTCTATCCTTTCTTAAATACGGGGACCAAAACTGTACACAGTACTCCAGGTGTGGCCTTACCAACACCCTGTACAGTTGTAACAAGACTTCCCTATTTTTAAATTCCAACCCCCTAGCAATCAAGGCCAAAATTCCATTTGCCTTCTTAATTACTTGCTGCACCTGCATGCTAACATTTTGTGTTTCATGCACAAGAACACCCAGATCCCTCTGTAATGCACTTTTTTGGAGTCTTTCTCCATTTAAATAATAATCTGCCTTTTGATTCTTCCTACCAAAGTGCATGACCTCACACTTTCCTACATTAAACTCCATTTGCCAAGTTTTTGCTCACTCACTCAACCTATCTATATCCCCTTGCAGATTCCTTATATCCTCATCACAACATGCCCTCCCACCTATTTTTGTATTGTCAGGAAATTTGGATATATTACATTCTGCCCCCTCCTCCAAGTCATTAATATAGATAGTAAATAATTGAGGCCCTAGGACTGATCCTTGTGGCACTCCACTAGTTACGTCTTTCCAACCTGAAAAAGACCCATTAATCCCGACTCTCTGTCTTCTGTGAGTTAACCAATCCTCATTCCATGCCAATACATTACCCACAATACCGTGAGCTCCTATCTTGTGCAATAATCATTTATGTGGCACTTTATCGAATATCTTCTGGAAACCCAAATACACTACATCTCCTTTATCAACTCTGCTTGTTATATCCTCAAAGAACTCTAGCAAATTTGTCAAACATGATTTCCCTTTCACATAATCATGTTGACTGTGTTTGATTGTGTTAAACTTTTCTAAGTGTCCTGCTATTTCTTCCTTAATAATGGACTCTAGCATTTTCCCAACGACCGATGTTAGGCTGACTGGCTTATAGCTTCCTGGATTTTGTCTCCCTCCCTTCTTGAACAGGGGCATCACATCAGCGGTTTTCCAGTCCACATGCACCCTCCCGGAATCTAGTGAGTTCTGGAATATTTCGACCAATGCCTCCACTATCTCTGCAGCCACCTCCTTTAAAACCCTTGGATACAAGCCATCAGGTCCTGGCGGCTTGTCTACCTTTAGTCCCATTAGTTTGTCAAATACTTTGTCCCTCGTGATAGAGACTGTTACAAGATCTTTCCTCCCATTGGCTCCTTGCTTATCTGATATCTGTGGGATGTTTATAGTGTCATCCACCAATGCCCTTTAGGGAAGGAAATCTGCCGTCCTTACCTAGTCTGGCCTACATGTAACTCCAGACCCACAGCAATGTGGTTCACTCTTAACTACCCTCTGAGATGGCCTAGCAAGCCACTCAGTTGTCAAGGGCAATTAGGAATGGGCAAAAAATGCAGGTCTTGCCAGTGATACCCATATCCCATGAAAGACTAAAAAAAGGGAAGGGGTGGGAAATAATGTTTGGGGTCTACCCTCAAATGACAGTGCACCAGAACCAAAGGGATGCTGTACTTAACAGTAAGACGTTTCATGAAAAGGTGATTGAAAACCCACCATCCTTCCGGTGCAATGCTGCTGTAACTCTGGCAAAGCACAGAGTTACATGAGGAGCAGAGCTTCTGCTTGCCCCCAACAAATGCTGATGACGTAGGAAGGGCACAGGGCCAGAGAGGAGCGAATCCTGACAGAGAGAGTTCCCATACCCCTGGCCTCTCAGTAGCTGGGTGGATCATTGATGGCTGATACATTGAGTGAGGCCAGGCATACTGGACTGCTGAATGGTGCAAGTGGAGCTCACATGGTGATCCAGGCCTTGATTCCTGAAAAGGAGGGCAATTTCTTTTTTGATTTGACAATTTGACCTCTTTTCAGAGGGGCACCAGTTTCCTCTTTCCAATCTTCTTTGAGAGACAGACACTCAGTTGCACCCCTAGTGACATGCAAAGGAGGGCACTTGGCCCTGATATTTAGAAGGTCATCTTCTGATACCATATGGCACCAAGTTTGTGAAGAGACCAGCTCAGCCTCAGACAGTTGCCAGGGAGAGGGATGGAGTTAGTGGCTAGGGAGCAGGTTTTGTGGCTTGGATCCAAGGCAATGGCTTCACTCTTCCCAATAGTTAGTTGGAAGAAATTTCTGCTCCTCCAATATTGGATGCCAGACGACTTAGAGACCATGGAGGGGTCACGAGACATGTGGTGATGAGGTAGATCTGGGTGCCGTCAGTGTACTTGTGGAAGCTGACGTTGTGTTTTCAGATGATGTCACGGAGGGGGCAGCTTGTAGGTGCAAAATAGGAGGGGGCCAAGGATAGATCCTTGGGGGACATATGAACATACGAGCATTTGAGTTAAGAGCAGTAGACCATTCGGCCCCTCGAGCCTGCTCCACTATTCAAAAAGATCATAGCTGATCTGTTTGTGTTTTGAATTCCACAATCCCATCTACCCCCGATAACTATGATTCCCTTGCCTAACAAGATTTTATCTACCTCCGCCTTAAAAATACTCAATGACCCCGCCTCCACCACCTTCTGAGGCAGAGAGTTCCAAAGTCTCAGAGGTGATGGTGCAGTAGGAGAAAGAGAAGTCATTGCAGTTGATTCTCTGGCTACAACTGGATGGATAAGAATGGAAGCAGGCAAGTGCCCTCCCATACTGCTGGACAACCGTGGAGAGGCACTGGGGGAGGACGGTGTAGTCAGCCATATCAAAGGCTGCAGACAGGTTAAGAAAGATGAAGAGGGATAGTTTACCTTTGGCACAATCATATAAGGTGCCATTTCTAGTAACTTTGATAAGAGCAGTTTTGGCACTTTGGCAAGGGCAAAAAGCTAATTGGAGGGATTCAAACATGGAGTTCTGGGAAAGATGGGCATGTATTTGGGAGGTGACAACTTGCTCAAGGACTTTGGAGAGGAAAGGGAGGTTGGAGATTGGTCAGTAGTTGGTAAGGACAGAAGGGTCAAGGGTTGGTTTTTTGAGAAGAGTGTGATGAGGACAGATTTGAAGGAGAGAGGTCAGTAACTGAGGAGAGAGAACCATTAACAATACCTGCTAACACTGGGACAAGAAAGGGAAGTTGGGTGGTCAATAGCTTAATGGAAATAGGGTTGAGACAGCAGGAGATGGGTCTCATGGACAAGATGAGTGTGGAGAGGGCATGAAGGGAGATAGGAGAGAAATTAGACTAAGATGCGCATTTCAGGGTTGGGCATGGGAGAGCCTTAGAGGCAGTTTGACCCAATGGGCCAGGGGATGGGACGGAAGCAGCAGAGGCAGCTGAATGGATAGTCTCAATCTTAATGACAAAGAAGTCTAAGAGCTCATCACACTTGTTGTTGGAGGTGAGGGAGAAGATGTAGGGGAGATGGGTTTAAGAAGGCAGTTGGCAGTCGAGAAAAGAAGCCGGGGATTATTTTTGCAATCCAGGCTGATCCTGCAGTTTTGGCAGAGGAGTACTGGACCAAATATTGCTTTATGTCTTGTCTCAGCCTTTCCACATATAAAATTCTTAGCTGGTGAGAGATTGTTTCTCCTACTGGAGTGTCGACAACTCAGGGTCATAGTCTTAGGATAAGGGGTCAGCCATTTAGGACTGAGATGAGAAGAAGAGGGGACGATTTTTCACTCAGAGAGCTGTGAATCTTTGGGATTCTTTATTCCAGAGGGCTGTGGATGCCCAGTCTTTGCATATATTCAAGACTGAGATTGCTAGATTTTTGAACACTAAGGAAATCAAGGGATATGGGGATAGGGCAGAAACATTGTCTTGATGTAGAAGATCAGATAAGATCTTATTGAATGATGCAGAAGCCTAGAGGGGTCATTTGGTCTACTCCTGCTGATATTTCTTATGTTCTTAAAGGATGCCAGATTTTGAATTTTTTTCAGGCCTTTCAAAGGTTGCATAAGGTAAAAGCAATAGCTGATGAAAAAAAATGGCAAAATATTATTTCTTATTTGCTTTCAGGATGTGGGTGGGATTGGCAAGGCAGTATATATTTCCAATCCTATTCAGAAGATGGTGTTGGGCCTTCATCACTGTAGTGACTGTTGTTACATTTGAGTCACTGGCCAAGGTACTTCAGAGGGCATTAAAGGCCAACCACATAGAGTGGGACTGGAGCTATGCATAGGCCAGACTAGGTCGGGGTTGGAAGATTCCCTTCATTGAAAAACATCAAATGGTGCTTTTTTTTTACAGCAATCTGGCAACTTTTATAGTTAAAAAAAAAAAATTTATTGAATTCAATTTCACAACTTGAGATTTGAATTCACGAATGCTGGGTTCAGTACCAAAACCATTAGACAAGATCTGTTTGACCCATCTTAATTCACCCATCCAGGGAGATCCCTAACATCGTCCTATCGTAGCATCTCATTGTTTCATAAATAATTGCAGAGGTTTTCACAATTTAGCACAAATTTTCAAATCCTCTCTGGCAACAGGAGAGGTGCCAGAGGACTGGGGGGACAGCGAATGTGGTACCATTATTCAAGAAGGGTAGCAGGGATAAACCAGATAATTATAGGCCAGTGAGTCTGACATCAGTGGTAGGGAAACTATTGGGAAACATTCTGAGGGACAGGATTAATCTCCACTTGGAAAGGCAGGGATTAATAAAGAATAGTCAGCATGGATTTGTCAGGGGAAGATCATGTCTAACAAACTTGATTGAATTTTTCGAGGAGGTGACTAGATGTGTAGTTAAGGGTAAAGCAATTGATGTAGTCTACATGGACTTCAGTAAGGCTTATGATAGGTCCTGCATGGGAGATTGGTTACCGCATGGGAGATTGGTTAAGAAGGAAAGAGCCTATAGAATCTAGGGCAATTTGGAAAATTGGATCCAAAATTGGCTTAGTGGCCGGAGGCAGAGGGTGATGACCGAGGGTTGTCTTTGCGAATGGAAGCCTGTGACCAGTGGTGTACCGCAGGGATCGGTGCTGGGACCCTTGCTGTTTGTAGTGTACATTAATGATTTAGATGAGAATATAGGGAATATGATCAGTAAGTTCGCAGATGACATGAAAATTGGTGGTGTCGTAGATAGTGAGGCTCCCGAATGGTATGTTGCCTCCCAGGTGCACGGGTCAGGGATGTCTCAGATCGGCTGCAGAACATTCTAAAGGGGGAGGGTGAACAGCCAGTTGTCATTGTGCACATAGGCACTAATGATATAGGTAAAAAACGGGATGAGGTCCTACAAGCAGAGTTTAGGGAGTTAGGAGCCAAGTTAAAAAGTAGGACCTCAGAGGTAGTAATCTCAGGATTACTACCAGTGCCACGTGATAGTCAGAGTAAAAATGAAAGAATAGTCAGGATGAATGCGTGGCTTGAGAGATGGTGCAGGAAGGAGGGGTTCAGATTTTTGGGACATTGGGACCGGTTCTGGGGGAGGTGGGACTATTACAAATTGGACGGTCTACACCTGGGCCGGACTGGAACCAATGTCCTTGGAGGTGCTTTTGCTAACGCTGTTGGGGAGGGTTTAATGTGGCAGGGGGATGGGAACCAATTGAGGTCAGTTGACAGTAAGGAGGTAGTAACAAAAGCCTGTAAGGAACTAGATAATGAAGTCAGTGTGACTAAGGGGAAGAACAGGCAGGGAGCAGATGATGAATATAAAGGGACTGGTGGTCTGAGGTGCATTTGTTTTAATGCAAGAAGTGTAGTAGGTAAGGCAGATGAACTTAGGGCTTGGATTAGTACCTGGGAGTATGATGTTATTGCTATTACTGAGACTTGGTTGAGGGAAGGGCATGATTGGCAACTAAATATCCCAGGATATCGATGCTTCAGGCGGGATAGAGAGGGAGGTAAAAGGGGTGGAGGAGTTGCATTACTGGTCAAAGAGGATATCACAGCTGTGCTGAAGGAGGGCACTATGGAGGACTCGAGCAGTGAGGCAATATGGACAGAACTCAGAAATAGGAAGGGTGCGGTAACAATGTTGGGGCTGTACTACAGGCCTCCCAACAGCGAGCGTGAGATAGAGGTACAAATATGTAAACAGATTATGGAAAGATGTAGGAGCAACAGGGTGGTGGTGATAGGAGATTTTAATTTTCCCAACATTGACTGGGATTCGCTTAGTGTTAGAGGTCCAGATGGAGCAGAATTTGTAAGGAGCATCCGGGAAGGTTTTTTAGAGCAGTATGTAAATAGTCCAACTCGGGAAGGGGCCATACTGGACCTGGTGTTGGGGAATGAGCCCGGCCAGGTTGTTGAAGTTTCAGTAGTGGACTACTTTGGGAATAGTGATCACAATTCCGTAAGCTTTAAAATACTCATGGACAAAGACGAGAGTGGTCCTAAAGGAAGAGTGCTAAATTGGGGGAAGGCCAACTATACCAAAATTCGGCAGGAGCTGGGAAATGTAGATTGGGAGCAGCTGTTTGAAGGTAAATCCACATGTGATATGTGGGAGGCTTTTAAAGAGAGGTTGATTAGCGTTCAGGGGAGACATGTTCCTGTGAAAATGAGGGATAGAAATGGCAAGATTAGGGAACCATGGATGACAGGTGAAATTGTGAGACTAGCTAAGAGGAAAAAGGAAGCATACATAAGGTGTAGGCGGCTGATGAAAGACGAAGCTTTGAAAGAATATCGGGAATGTAGGACCAATCTGAAACGAGGAATTAAGAGGGCTAAAAGGGGTCATGAAATATCTTTAGCAAACAGGGTTAAGGAAAATCCCAAAGCCTTTTATTCATATATAAGGAGAAAGAGGGTAACTAGAGAAAGGATTGGCCCACTAAAGGACAAAGGAGGAATGTTATGCTTGGACTCAGAGAAAATGGGTGAGATTCTAAACGAGTACTTTGCATCGGTATTCACCCAGGAGAGGGACATGACGGATGTTGAGGTTAGGAACAGATGTTTGATTACTCTAGGTCAAGTCGGCATAAGGAGGGAGGAAGTGTTGGGTATTCTAAAGGGCATTAAGGTGGACAAGTCCCCAGGTCCGGATGGGATCTATCCCAGGTTACTGAGGGAAGCGAGAGAGGAAATAGCTGGGGCCTTAACAGATATCTTTGCAGCATCCTTAAACACGGGTGAGGTCCCGGAGGACTGGAGAATTGCTAATGTTGTCCCCTTGTTTAAGAAGGGTAGCAGGGATAATCCAGGTAATTATAGACCGGTGAGCCTGACGTCAGTGGTAGGGAAGCTGCTGGAGAAGATACTGAGGGATAGGATCTATTCCCATTTGGAAGAAAATGGGCTCATCAGTGATAGGCAACATGGTTTTGTGCAGGGAAGGTCATGTCTTACCAACTTAATAGAATTCTTTGAGGAAGTGACAAAGTTGATTGATGAGGGAAGGGCTGTCGATGTCATATACATGGACTTCAGTAAGGCGTTTGATAAGGTTCCCCATGGCAGGCTGATGGAGAAAGTGAAGGCGCTTGGGGTCCAAGGTGTACTAGCTAGATGGATAAAGAACTGGCTGGGCAACAGGAGACAGAGAGTAGCAGTAGAGGGGAGTTTCTCAAAATGGAGACGTGTGACCAGTGGTGTTCCACAGGGATCCGTGCTGGGACCACTGTTGTTTGTGATATACATTAATGATTTGGAGGAAAGTATAGGTGGACTGATTAGCAAGTTTGCAGACGACACTAAGATTGGTGGAGTAGCAGATAGTGAAGGGGACTGTCAGAGAATACAGCAGAATATAGATAGATTAGAGAGTTGGGCAGAGAAATGGCAGATGGAGTTCAATCAGGGCAAATGCGAGGTGACGCATTTTGGAAGATCCAATTCAAGAGTGAACTATACAGTAAATGGAAAAGTCCTGGGGAAAATTGATGTCCAGAGAGATTTGGGTGTTCAGGTCCACTGTTCCCTGAAGGTGGCAACGCAGGTAAATAGAGTGGTCAAGAAGGCATACGGCATGCTTTCCTTCATCGGACGGGGCATTGAGTACAAGAGTTGGCAGGTCATGTGACAGTTGTATAGGACTTTGGTTCGGCCACATTTGGAATACTGCGTACAGTTCTGGTCGCCACATTATCAAAAGGATGTGGATGCTTTGGAGAGGGTGCAGAGGAGGTTCACCAGGATGTTGCCTGGTATGGAGGGCGCTAGCTATGAAGAGAGGTTGAGTAGATTAGGATTATTTTCATTAGAAAGACGGAGGTTGAGGGGGGACCTGATTGAGGTGTACAAAATCATGACAGGTATAGACAGGGTGGACAGCAAGAGGCTTTTTCCCAGAGTGGGGGTTTCAATTACTAGAGGACACGAGTTCAAAGTGAAAGGGGAAATGTTTAGGGGGGATATGCGTGGAAAGTTCTTTACGCAGAGGGTGGTGGGCACCTGGAACGCGTTGCCAGCGGAGGTGGTAGACGCGGGCACGATGGAGTCTTTTAAGATGTATCTAGACAGATACATGAATGGGCAGGAAGAAAAGAGATACAGAACCTTAGAAAATAGGCGACATATTTAGAGAGAGGATCTGGATCGGCGCAGGCTTGGAGGGCCGAAGGGCCTGTTCCTGTGCTGTAATTATCTTTGTTCTTTGTTTTGTTCTTTGAAAGCCTTAGATTACAGAACAAGATAGATGGGCAGAGCAGTGGCAAATGGAATTTAATCCTGAGAAGTGTGAGGTGATGCATTTTGGGAGGACTAACAAGGCAAGGGAATATACAGGGTGGTAGGACCCTAATAAGTACAGAGGGTCAGAGGGACCTTGGTGTTCTTGTCCATAGATCACTGAAGGCAGCAGCACAGGTAGATAAGGTGGTTAGGAAGGCATATGGGATACTTTCCTTTATTAGCCGAGGCATCGAATATAAGAGCAGGGAGGTTATGATGGAGCTGTATAAAATGCTAGTTAGGCCACAGCTGGAGTGCTGTGTACAGTTCTGGTCACCACACTACAGGAAGGATGTGATTGCACTGGAAAGGGTGCAAAGGAGATTCACCAGGATGTTGCCTGGGCTGGAGCATTTCAGCTATGAAGAGAGACTGAAAAGGCTAGGGCTGTTTTCCTTAGAGCAGAGAAGGCTGAGGGGAGACATGATTGAGGTATCCAAAACTATGAGGGGCATAAATAGGGTAGATAGGAAGAAACATTTTCCCTCAGTAGAGGTGTCAATAACCAGGGGGCATAGATTTAAGCTAAGGGGCAGGAGGTTTAGAGGGGATTTGAGGAAAAATGTTTTCACCCAGAGGGTGGTTGGAATCTGGAACACACTGCCTGAAGGGGTGGTAGAGGCAGGATCCCTCACAACATTTAAGAAGTATTTAGATAAGCACTTGAAACGCAATAGCATAAAAGGCTATGGGCCAAGTGCTGGAAAATGGGATTAGAATAGTTAGGTGCTTGATGGCCAGCACAGACACGATGGGCCAAAGGGCCTGTTTCTATGCTGTATAACTCTATGACTCTATGGCTCTATGCATGAAGAAGAATTTCTTGACATCTGTATTGAAAATAGCATTCTCCAATTTCACCTTGCGCTTGCAAAGGCAATTTTCCTTAGACATTCAAAGGTAGGTGTACCTGGGTCTGGAAGCATGGCAACTTAGGCAAGAGCACATCTCAGCAGTCTTCTCTGGTTGAAGCAAACTTGACTGGTATACTTTCTTTCACCCTTTTCATTCTCTTCCAAAAGCATGAGCAAGGAGAAATACATAAAGTGACCTGCATATCGAATTTTGTAACTGGAGCAATCAAAGATCAAAGTAGGATTGCAGTTGAGAAGCAGGAAATGCTCACACAGTGTGGTCTATTGTCACCTCACAGCTTCCAAGTAGGATTCCCACCCCTGCCGCTGGTGGGGCTCTTATCCATATCTGATGCATGGAAAATGGTGCGACCCTGGAAGTTTTCCTACCTGTCCGCCACACTCACCACCGCTTCCTGGGGCTGTCATGAGGAAGGTGATGGCGAACCTTTGGAAGCACTCATAAGAATCTTGTAGCCCCCAATATGGAGGGAGAAGGGCCTTGCAGTGGCCATCTCTGCCTCCAGTCAGCCCCAAACACTTAACTGGTCTTGGCGAAAGATTTCAGTGGAACCCTTGATCTGAGCCTTGGGACAATTTTGCATCTTTAACATCTCCCTCTATGACTTCTGGTTTCCTTTTTATTCATTCTTGGGATGTGAGCATCACTAGCAAGGCCAGCTTGCCCATCCCTAATTGCCCTTGAGAAAGTGATGGTGAGCTGTCTTCTTGAACCACTGCAATACATATGGTGTAGATACACCCAGAGTGCTGTTAGGAAGGGAGTTCCAGGATTTTGACCCAGCAATATATTTCCAAATCAGGATGGTGTGTGACTTGGAGGGGAACTTGCAGGTGGTGGTGTTCCTCTGTGTCTGCTGCCCTTGTCCTTCTAGGTGGTAGAAGTTGTAGTTTAGGAGGTTCTGTCGAAGGAGGCTTGGTGAGTTGCTGCTGTGCAACTTGTAGATGGTACACACTGCTGCCACTGTACACCATTGCTGATCAATCAGGTGTTGAGCCTCTTGAGCGTTGTTGGAGCTGCACTCATCCAGGCAAGTGGAGTGTATTCCATCACATTCCTGACTTGTACCTTGGGGGCGGTGGACAAGCTTTTGGGGAGCCAGGAGGTGAGTTACTCGCCACAGAATTCTCAGCCTCTGAACTGTTCTTGTAGCCACAGTATTTATATGGCTGGTCCAGTTAAGTTTTCTGGTCAATAGTAACCCCAAGGATGTTGCTGGTGAGGGATTCAGCAATGGTAATGCCATTGAATGTCAAGGGGACATGATTAGGTTCTCTCTTGTTGGATATGGTCATTGCCTGATACTTGTGTGGTATGACTGTTATTTGCCACTTATCAGCCCAAGCCTGAATGTTGTCTAGTTCTTGCTGCATGTGGGGAGGGACTGACTCACTATCTGAGGAGTTGTGAATGGTACCGAACACTGTGCAATCATCAGCAAACATCCCCACTTCTGACTTTATGATGAAGGGAAGGTCATTGATGAAGCAGCTGAAGATGGTTGGGCCTAGAACACAACCCTGAGAAACTCCTGCAGTGATGTACTGGGACTGAGCTGATTGGCGTTCCAAGAACCACAACCATCTTCCTTTGTGCTAGGTATGATTCCAACCAGTGAAGAGATTGCCCCCTGATTCCCACTGACTTCAATTTTGCTAGAGTTCCTTGATGCCATACTCCGTCAAATGCTGCCTTGATGTCAAGGGCAGTCACTCTCACCTCACCACTGGAGTTCAGCTTTTTTGTCCATGTTTGGACCAAGGCTGTTATGAGCTCTGAAGCTAAGTGTCCATGGCAGAACCTGCTGAAGAACCAGAGATCTTTTTGTATTTTCACAATGACAGTCTCCATATTGGCAGCAGGGAATCCCATCAGGAGCCCACTGAGCATACGAGGAGATACCTAGTCCAGGAAAATGGATCAAGATTTGGGGTGGACCAGAGAAGTAGGCAGGTGTTTCATCTCACTGGAACTCCTCCCTGAAAAACATAATTGTAGCATTAAAGAGTGCAATCAAATCCAATCCTATGAAAAATGCAACATTTTTCCATTGAAACGTTCACTTATTTAAGAAGGTACAGATATCTCAGATTTGACCAAAACTGTGCTGTAACTTGACTGAATTTAACATACCAGCATGCCTTGCGAAGCTGAGGGCCATATCGCTGGACAAACATATGCAAGATGGCATTGCTGCAGTTTCAACCTATTCTTACTAATCTAAACACTGTTACTTGAGTGATATAGATTTTGAGCTGTGTGAGCAACCGCCATTGTCTGTGGCAAGCTACAAAGTCAAGCTGATTAGAAGTAGACAACGGTATCAGACTAGAAAACCAAAAGGCTACAGTTGGGACATTTGCATCCCAGATCAGGGAGTGGACTTGGAGAAATTCTTCAAGACAAGCCTTTAAGCCGTTGCAAAATGAAGAACTTCTGCAACCCCTGCAGAGATGACATTGAGGCCCACTGGCGACAGATAAGGAGAAGAGATACCAACAAATAACAATCATTAATGAGGCCTGGGACACATACGTATTATGAGGCTGGCCAAGTTTTGGGGTATAAAAATAGCAGTCTGAGGGCACTCATGGCTATTGCAGTGAGTCGGGGGACTTGATCAGAAAGAGGAACCCACTTGTCACCGCTGAACTGATCACTCACTGGTGTTAGAATGTACATATGCATGCTGATGTTTGTTTGTAATCATTATTGATTTTAAGTAAATAAACAGTTACCCTGAAATCTTCGTCCTGAATTGTCTGTTCCACCACAGGTGAGGTAAAATTAGTTACAAAGTCTTACACCTCCTTGCCCATTGCACATGGGTAAGCAGAGCACACAGCAACGTTGCCAGGATGAAAATTGGGAAATCATATCTGTACTAATTAGAGTATCATATGGCACAAAAGGAGGCCATTCAACACATCTTGCCACTGCTGGCATTCTTTTCCATTGATCTTAATATCCAAATTAAATCATATCACAGTTCGTGCAAGAGCACTTTAGACTGGCTGGAAGATGGCAGCCTGCACGTTTTGGATATTGATCCTGCAAAAAGAATTTCCTGCCTGTTTTTCAAGTCTTGACAGGCCTGTTCTGCAAATCTGCTTATTGGGAAACATGTCTCATGACCTCATAAGTAAATTTATCTGAAGAAAAACGTAACATAACTTTTTTGCTTCTCTTAGAAAGTTAGATTTATGATTGCCATAAAGCTGAGTGAAGCCCATGTCTGGAACTGCTGGGCTGTTTACTTCATTTAAGGAAGTGAATGTTTTATGGAGGTAAAAGTAAAATACAGCAGCAAAAGCAGTTGACTCAGCCATCTGTTTAATTTCATAGTTTGTACACCATGGTGTAATTTCCAGACATTTTAACAAATTTTCAGTTTTTAATTTACCTTCCAGCTTTTAGCTTTTAGAAGTCCTGGAGGACCATTATAGTGGTATGAAATTGAGTTGTTTTAGCTACCCTGTGAATAGCCCACAGCTATGATTACTTTTTTCAAACAGCACTCAACCTGGTTTACAAATTGGTAGGAAGGAATTTCCTCTACAATTTCCCATAGGATATTGGATGTGCAGTTGGGAGAGGCAGGCAGCAGAAGCCTGACAGAGCCCCACAGGAAGCTAGGGACAAGTATCAGGGAAATCATCCATGTCTTTGTTGCCTCTAGACTTGAACAATTCCAATGCTGCCCTGGCTCACATTGCACCATGTGTAAACTTGAGTTTCTCCAAATCTCTGCTGCCTGTATCCTAATGTGCACCAAATTCCGTTCACATATCACTCCTGTGCTCATTTTCCTATATTGGCTCCCGATCCGGCAATGCCTGGATTTGAAAATTCTCATCCCTGTTTTCAAATTCCTCCATGTTCTCTCCCCATTCTATGTCAGTATCTCCTCCAGTCCTCCAAGCCTCTGAGATCTCTGCACTCCTCCAATTATTGCTTCTTGTGCATTTTTGATTTCCTTTGTTCCACCATTGGTGGCCATGCCTTCAGCTGCCTTGGACATAAACTCTGAAATTCGCTCCCTAAATCACTTCATCTCCCTACCTCTCTCACCTTGGTCCATGCCAAGATGCTCCAGTCTGCAGCTGGGCAATCAAAACCCAGAGCTCATCGAGGTTGCCCACTAAAGCCATCTGAAGAGTAGTCAATGGAAGCTCAGTCACCTTCTACATCCCAAGCTGTAGACACTGGGGAACCACTTTTGATCTTTCTCCTGCACCTCCTCCTCCTGCACATGCTCCTCCTGTTCCTCCTCCTCCTCTTGCTCCATCTTCTCATCCTGAACCTCCTCCTCTTCACCTCCTTCTCCTCCTGCACCTCCTCCTCCTGTACCTCCTCCTCCTCACCTCCTCCTCCTCCTGCACCTCCTCCTCCTCACCTCCTCCTCTTCCTGCATCTCCTCCTCCTCCTCCTGCACCTCCTCCTCCTACACCTCCTCTTCCTGCATCTCCCAAGAGAATGAGGATGTAGATATGGAACTCAGAGAGAGAGACTGTGAAGTTCTTGAGCAAATTGTCATAGGGAGTGACAAGGTATTGGAGGTTTTGGAAGGCTTAAAAGTGGACGAATCTCCAGGTCCGGACGATTTGTGTCCCAGGATGTTGTGGGAGGCAAGTTCTGACCCAAATTTTTAATTCCTCTCTGGCCACGGGGGAGGTGCCAGAGGACTGGAGAACAGCTAATGTGGTCCCACTATTTAAGAAAGGTTGTAGAGATAAGCCAGGGAACTACAGACCAGTGAGTCTCACGTCAGTGGTAGGGAAACAATTGGAGAAAATTCTGAAGGGGAGAATCTATCTCCACTTGGTGAGGCAAAATTTGATTAGGAATAGTCAGCATGGCTTTGTCAGAGGGAGGTCATGCCTAACAAATTTGATTGAATTTTTTGAGCATGTGACAGGTGTGTAGATGAGGGTAGAGCAGTTGATGTAGTTTACATGGATTTCAGCAAAGCCTTTGACAAGGTCCCACATGGGAGACTTATCAAGAAAGCAAATGCACATGGGATACAGGGTAACTTGATAAGGTGGATTCAAAATTGACTTAGCTGTAGGAGACAGACAGTGATGACAGACGGCTGTTTTAGTGACTGGAAGCCAGTGTCCAGTGGCGTACCACAGGGATCTGTGCTGGGTCCCCGATTGTTTGTTATTTATATAAACGACATAGGTGACTATGTGGGGGGGGGGGTAGGATCAGTAAGTTCGCGGATGACACAAAGATTGGCCGAGTGGTGAACAGTGAGGTTGAGTGTCTTGGGTTACAGGAAGATATAGACGGGATGGTCAAATGGGCAGAAAAGCGGCAGATAGAATTTAACCCTGAAAAGTGTGAGGTGATACACTTTGGAAGGAGTAATGTGACACGGAAGTATTCAATGACTGGCCTGACACTGGGAAGTTCCGAGGAACAAAGGGACCTTGGTGTGTTTGTCCATAGATCTCTGAAGGCAGAAGGGCAGGTTAATTTGGTGGTGAAAAAGGCATATGGGACACTTGCCTTTATCAATCGAGGCATAGATTACAGAAACAGGGAGGTCATGTTGGAGTTGTATAGAACTTTGGTAAGGCCACAGCTGGAGTACTGTGTGCAATTCTGGTCGCCACATTATAGGAAGGATGTGATTGCACTGGAGGGGGTGCAGAGGCGATTCACCAGGATGTTGCCTGGGATGGAACATTTAAGCTATGAAGAGACAGGCTTGGGTTGTTTTCGCTGGAGCAGAGAAGACTGAGGGGTGACCTGATTGAGGTGTACAAGATTATGAGGGACATGGACAGAATGGATAGGGAGCAGCTGTTCCCCTTAGTTGAAGGGCCAGTTACGAGGGGACACAAGTTTAAGGTGAGGGGCAGAAGGTTTAAGGGGGATTTGAGGAAGAACTTTTTTACCCATAGGGTGGTGACAATCTGGAATGCACTGCCTGGGAGGGTGGTAGAGGCGGGTTGCCTCACATCCTTTGAAAATCACCTGGATGAGCTCTTGGGATGTCATAACATTCAAGGCTATGGGCCAAGTGCTGGCAAATGGGATTAGGTAGACAGGTCAGGTGTCTTTAATGCATCAGTGCAGACTCGATGGGCCGAAGGGCCTCTTCTGCACTGTATTATTCTGTGATTCTGTGATGCTGTGATCTCCTCCTCCTCCTACACCGCCTGCTCCTGCACCTCCTCCTCCTGCACCTCCTCCTCTGCACCTCCTCCTCCTCCTGCACCTCCTCCTCCTCCTGCATCTCCTCCTCCTCCTCCTACACCTCCTCCTCCTATGCCTCCTCCTGCTAATCTTCTGCTTACTGCTCCCGTTGCTCATGCTCCTCCTCCATGTTTTCCTCCTCCTACATCGTGATCCGCCTTCTCCTCACCCTCCTGCTCCTTCACTTCCTCCTGCCGCTCCTACTTCTCCTGCTGCTGCTCCTCCTCTTGTTCCTGTACCCCTCCTGTTCTTTCTCCTCCTCTTCCCGCTCCTCCTTGTTCTCCTCCTTCACTTCCTCCTCATTCTCCTTTTCTTGTCCTCATTTGCCTCCTTTTGCAACTCCTGCTTCTCCTGTTACCTAAGCAGTTATAAGGGCTGGTCACTCATGATGACAAAAATCTTCTTGCACAAACCTGAAAATCCACTCAGACCTCTACTGCAAAGCTCCTCCCAAATGGTCCAGGCAGCAAAAGTGTTGAGTGGCGTTTCTGGTGGGTTCATGCTCTTGGTGTAAGCCACCTCTGTGGCTGTGCGCACTTTCCTGGCAGATGTCATGAGCCAAGTCTGAAAGGAAAAGCCAGGCTGTAACCTGATGGACTGGCTGGAACAAAGGTAGCACAGAGGACTGGTACAGGATGAACGCATCATGACTGTTGCCAAGAAACAATGCATAGACCTGCATGATGCACTGTGTTTGGTCACACATAATTGAGGATATCGAGGGAGTGGAATCTGTTCTGTTCAGAAAAATGCCAGGCTGGTGGTGGGAAGGAAGCAAGGCACTGTCAGTGCAGTCTTATGCCACCTTGCACCCCAGGAAAGCTTGCAATGTGGGCAAAGTCTAGAGCTCTCTAATCCTGCTTTGTTCTGTCCATGGTGAAAGAAATGAAGTTGTTCTTCCTCCTGCAACAAGTGTGACATGAACCATATGGTGAGTGGAGGATTTCTGGCGCAGAAGGAGCATGTGCCTGTCGCCCACCAAGTTGGACATTTAGGCACGCCTGAGAAAATGGGTGCATATTTTAAGGAGCATCTTAAAGAAGGTGAGAGAGGCCCAACTGGCTGCATGGCACCAACAAAGGCAATGGTGGAGTGGGTGACAGTGGAATCCTGAGAGAGGCTAATGGAGCTAAGGCCACTCTCTTGGAGCTGTGTCTCACGACTCCTAAGGCACCACGTGAGAACAGAGTGCAGGAGTAATGCGACACGCTGGAAGAGACCCTGTCAACACTGACCCCCAGAGCCAACGTGGTAACTGTCTGATCTTCCACAGCAGTGGTATGAACTCCTGTCAGAGTCGTCATGATGGGTGTCACTGTCATATTTTTGGAGCTGGCCACTCGGACTATGTTGTGCAGAATGGTCCTGACACAAGATGGAACTGCCTTCCTTGCTGCTTTGAGCCATTGTGTGCAAGCTCACTGGCAGGCTGGTTAGTGCACATACCTTTTCCTGCCCATCGGACTTTTCTGGTTGTCTGGGCTGTTGTGGTCAGAAGCCAATGAATATTTGCTGCAAGCTGAAACATTATAATAAAGTCCCCGCACCAATTTCGGGTGTTCCCTGGAACCATGTTACCAGGTGCATCAAGTGTGTCTCCTGTCCCCGTTTTCAGGTTCGCTGGAGTTTCTTGGACCATATGTTGAAAGTTTCTTCCTATCTAAAAATAAGGACAGAAGTAAAAAGAAATGCTAAGGACTTTAAACTGAGAAAAAATGAAGTATGTCATATAAAATATATTATGCAGAAGAAACAATAAAAGTTAGCTTAAATATAACTGGACAGACAGAATTGGGGAAAATCATGGAAACATACAACACAGAAGGAGGCCATTTGGGCCCACTGTACCTGTGCCTTTGAAAGAGATATCCAACTCGTTCCACTCCCCTGCTCTTTCCCCATTGCCCTGCAATTTTTTCCTTTTCGAATGTATTTCCAATTTCCTTTTGAAGTTACTATTGAATCCGCTTCAAACTCCCTTTGAAGCAGTGCATGCTAATTCATACCAACTTCCTGCATAAAAACAAATCACCTAATCAGCCCTGGCTTTATTGCCAATTATCTTAAATAGAAGGAGGAATGGGAAGAAAAAAATAGGGATAACAGGGAGTGCATGTTTTAACTTCTTTTTATTTCCAGAGCGATATCAATTTTCCTGGATCTGCTAACAATCTAAGTCTTAATTTCAAACACAAACATCAATTGTCTAAGTCCAAAGTACCAAAAAAAGGCAAGAATCAAACAAAACTAGAGACTAGTAGAAGGACTTTCTTTTCCAGAAAACAGATGTACAAGGTAGATTCCTATTTTAAAACAAAAACAGCTGGCGCTTAGTTTATTAACTTCTTTAAAAAGGAGTTAATGAACATCTGGCTGAAGATTCCATTGATGGTTAGACAACATAGATGATCAAATACTCTATGGATCACTTAGATCCACTCCTGCTGGGAAATGCCATCTGCAGAGTGAAACCAGTCAAGGTTGTATAATATGGATTATAATGTCAGAGCAATGTCCTGAAGCTTTGCTTGATTGCTTACACTGGTTGGAATTGCGTGGGCAGGCCAGCAAATTTATGAGTGTCGTCCACTTGCTGAGCACAGTGCTTAAAACAGCTGCAGAGCAAATCAGCAAGTGGAGCAATTCCTCACATTGCTGTTTGTGGGATCATGCTATGCACAAATTGACTGCCAGATTTCCTACATTCCATCAGTTACAATACTTCAGAAGTACTTCATTGGCTATAAAGCAATTTTGGACGTCCTGAGGATGTGGAAGCTGATGTATAAATACAAGCTTTTCTTTCTCTTATATAGAATATATATTATTCACATTCTTCGTGGCCATTAGTCATTGTGAGTCTCAGCAGTTTTACACATGGCTTGCAACCAGCCATGTGGGGCCTGCACTTAAGCCGGAATTTTACGTGCCCCCGCAGGAGCGGGCTGGTGGTGGAGGGGCTTGGGGGGGGTGTAAAATTGAGTGAGAGACGGAGAGGGCCATTCCTGATGCCTTTCTGCCCCCACTGCACTTTTACGAGGGGAAGCAGTGGCGAGAAACACCCCATCCTCCCCAGACCAATCAAGGTCCTTAAGTGGCCAATTAACTGCCACTTAAGGGCCTCCCCCCATGGCCTCTGGTATTTCACCAGCAGTAGGGGGGCAGCTCAGGCCCTCCAGGAGGCCGCCAAGTAAAACCTGGTGACTCCTTGCGAGCTGGGAGGGAGCCCTTACTGATCAGGCACCCTGTGCCCCACGGAGGGCCCCCACCACGACCCAACTGCCCCTACTGCACAACACTACCTCCGCCCCCCCCCACTCAACCAGCCAACCCCCTTTGCCTCGTCGAAGCCCAGCCAATTGTCCCCGGTCGGGCCCCAGAGACTTAGCATTTTCCGGGCCAGCGTCCATGATCCTGCTGTGGTTAGGTGCAGTCCCAGCAGTGACCATCTCTTACAGGGGTGGAAGTCTCGCCCAAGGCCAATGAAGGGCCTGGGGAGTGTAAAATCCTGGCGTGGCTCCCCAGGCCTGGTGGAGGTGGGCTCGCTACCGAATCTTTGGCTGGCAGGCGGGGCTTTCCGCCCAATGTAAAATTCCGGCCTTGGAAACCAAGTTATCCTGAAGCAATATCAAAAGCACTGAGAAAAAGCAGCTTTATTCAAACCAAGACTTGGTGCTTACGTGCTGCCCGTGTGTTTAGAACACTAGAAGATCGCTGTGTTGCGAAGTACACCATTGAAAGGTGCATTTTAAAACAGCCTTTATTCTCTAGCAGTCAAGGGAAATTGCTGTTCTGGTAAAACTGTTGAGTATTTCCGCTAGATATGGAACATTTTAGTTAATGATAAACCAATCCTCATAATCTGCGTAATCAATGAAAGTTTTCTTAAGTGGCACAGTGCAAAACCCTAATTCAATAAATGGCACAATACAGAATGATATACTGTGAGATTAATATTTAAATCATAATTTAGATATAAATCTGATTTGCTTTCATATCACTGGCAACATTATTGTGCAGGAGCTCCAGGAGGAATTGCTACTTATTGTCAACATATCAGGCTTTTAAGAATCCTTTATCAGATTTGAATTGATTACAACTCTTCTTCAAATTACATTTTTGCTGATTTTTTTTGTGAATTTGCTTTCCCAAATATTATTCATATTCTCAACATTATAGATATGATTTAGCAGAGTGGTTTGACCTGCAGTAACAAAACACACAATTATCTGGAAATGAGCTTTGTATAAAATGTCCAGTTCCTTTTGTACCCTCACATTCACATATTTAGTGAAATCACTCTACAGTTTCATCGTACAGATACGTAATGGAGAATACAATGCATTAGGATTGCTGACACAGCTTTATCTATATTGGAAGCAATGCACTTTTGAGCATCAAGAACGTTCAAAAACATTTTCAACCTGATACAAAAAGCAAACCAAGCACTGGGATTCATTTCCAGAGAAATAGAATTATGTTAAACTTGTATCAAAGCTTTGTTGGACCATACTGTTATTTACCCAGTTCTGCTCTCCATATTGTAAAAAAGATATAGAGGCACTGGAGAAGGTACAAAAACTATTCACCAAAACTGAAAGGATATAGTTATCAGGAAAGGCTAAACAGGCTGGTCTCTTTTCTTTAGAACATAGAAGGCCGAGGAGTGAACTGATAAAGTTCTTCAAGATAATGAAAGGGTTTTATCGGGTGATTTCGAGTTAATGTTTTCACTTCTAGGGGTGTCCAAACCAAGAGGTCGGAAATATAAGGAGGTCACTAATAAATCCAATAGGGAATTCAGGAGAAACTTCTTTACCCGAAGAGTGGTAAGAATGTGGAATGGATTACCACAAGGAGTAGTTGAAACAAATAGCATTTAAGGGGAAGCCATTTTGGTGAGAATGTGTCAACTAAAGCACAGAGATAAGGCACAGAGCATAGCCACAGCAGATCAAACTGAAATTTAGTCTTAGCATTCAGAATTTAACATAGAACTTTAAAAACTGCAAGGCAGTTTAGCAGTTAGCAGTCAATCTTCCGTCAGTGATTCAAAAGCAAAATACAGCAGATACTGAAAATGCTGGAAATACTCAGCAGGTCTGGCAGCATGTGTGGAGAGAGAAACAGAGTTAATGGGCTGAATTTTATTAGCGCACTGCAAATTGCGGCGGCGGCTTTGAAGTCGGCGGCCTTCAGGCGCGGATGTGCCACCCACTGCTGAGCCCCTCCTGGCCCCCCTCCACGACCCCCAATTCCGGAGGCCTTATAAGATTCAGCCCAATGTTTCAGGTCTGTGACCTTTCATCAGAACTGATGTAAGTGATTGTCTGCATAGGGGTTAATTACTGTGAGCTGGAAGCTGACTGGGTAATTGGATGTGACTCAGAAAATGCATAAAATTAGAAGGTGTCAGCTAAGACACAGACCACACATTAACTGAGTACATTACAAACAGAATGGAAAGTTGAGAATTTGGTGAGAGTGGGAATTTAAAATTGTAGTGGTTTGTATACACTGCAGGCAGTAATTATTTGAGCAAGAAATGCTGGAACCACTCAGCAGGTCTGGCAGCATCTGTGGAAAGAGAAGCAGAGTTAACGTTTCGGGTCAGTGACCCTTCTGGTCGCCACATTACCAAAAGGATGTAGATGCTTTGGAGAGGGTGCAGAGGAGGTTCACTAGGATGTTGCCTGGTATGGAGGGCACTAGCTATGAAGAGAGGTTGAGCAGATTAGGATTATTTTCATTAGAAAGACGGAGGTTGAGGGGGGACCTGATTGAGGTGTACAAAATCATGAGAGGTATAGACAGGGTGGATAGCAAGAAGCTTTTTCCCAGAGTGGGGGATTCAATTACTAGGGGTCACGAGTTCAAAGTGAGAGGGGAAAAGTTTAGGGGGGATATGCGTGGAAAGTTCTTTACACAGAGGGTGGTAGGTGCCTGGAACGCGTTGCCAGCGGAGGTGGTAGACGTGGGCACGATAGCGTCTTTTAAGATGTATCTAGACAGATACATGAATGGGCAGGAAGCAAAGAGATACAGACCCTTAGAAAATAGGCAACATGTTTAGATAGAGGATCTGGATCGGCGCAGGCTTGGAGGGCCGAAGGGCCTGTTCCTGTGCCGTAATTTTCTTTGTTCTTTCTTTGTTGATCTTAGCCTAGAAAATCGTGATGTACAATTAGAATGGGTAGAACTAAGAAATAACAAAGGGCAGAAAACACTTGTGAAAATTGTTTATAGGCCATCTTGACATTTATTTTTATAGTTCTTACTATTTAACTCATTCTTTTTTCTCCCTTTGTCAACTTGTTGGTCATCCTTTGTTGATTTTTATAAATCTCCTAATCCTTAGGCTTACTATTCTTTTGGAAACACTATAAGCCTCTTCTTTTATTCTAATACCAACCTTAACTTCTCTAGTTTGCCATGGCTGTACCAATTTTCCGGTGGAGTTTTAATTCCTCAAGGGAATGTCTATTGGTTAAGAATTATTAATTATTTCTTTAAATGTTTATCATTATTTATCTACCATCATATCTTTTAGTCTCATTTTCCAATCTTCCTCAGCCAACCTACCTCTCTACAATTGGTTTCGTTAATTAGAGCACCACTTTTGAACATAATCACATCACTCTCAAACTTAATGTGAAATTCATTACATTATGATCACTCTTCCCCAGGGGCGCATGTAACAGGAGTAATGCTGTAATCATGGGGGACCTTAATCTTCATATTCACTGGGCAAACCAAATTGACAAACATAGCTTGGAGGATAAGTTCATAGAATGCATTCAAGATAATTTTCTAGAAGAATATGTTTAGGAACCAACTAGGGAACAGGCAATTTTAGATCTAATATTGTGTAATGAGATATAGTTAGTTCGTAATCTTTATAGTAAAGAATCCTCTGATGAAGAATTATCATAATATGATCAAATTTCATATTAAGTTTGAAAGAGACGTGTTTCTGCCTGAACCTAGGGTTTTAAATTCAAACAAAGCAAATTCAGAGATATGGGTGGTGAGTTGACTGATACTGGGAGATTAGATTATAAAATGTGATGGTAGATAAGCAATGGCAAACATTTAAAGGGATAATTCATACTTCTCAATAAACATACATTCCTTTGAGGAATAAAAACTCCACTGGAAGAGTTGCACAGCCATGGCTAATGAGAGAAGTTAAGAATAGTGTTAGATTAACAGAAGAGGTTTACAATGTTGATAAAAAGAGTAGTAAGCCTGAGGATTGGGAGGGTTTTAAAATTCAGCAAATGATGACCAAGAAATTGTTAGGAGAAAATAAAATGACAGTAAACTGGCAAGAAATATAAAGACAGATTGTAAAAGTTTTACAAATAAGTAAAATGGAGAGGAGTAATGCAAGTGAGCATGGATTATTTAGTGGCAGAGACAGGAGAAATTATCATAGGGAATAAGGAAATGACAAAGACATTAAACAAATATTGCCTGTTATCAGTACAAGACACCAAGAACATACAGGAAATTGTAGGGAGCCAAAGACAGTGAGGAATTGAAAGTAATTAATTTTAGTAAAGAAAATGTACTGGAGAAATTAATGGGACTAAATGCCAACAAATCCCCTGGACCTGATGGCGTGCACCCTAGGGTTTTAAAAGAGGTGGCTTCAGAGAAAGTGGGCTGGATCTTGTGCTCAGCCTAAAGACGGGTTTCGTCGTGGGGAGGTCGGGGGTGAGGGGGCAGAGAATTGGAGCACAATCGCCCGCCATGGAACCCGACACCATAATCCTGGGTTTCGATTTTTCTGGAGGCAGAGAGGTTCCATGGCGGCACCTCTGCCACTCTGCGATGGGACCGTACTTTAAATAGTTAATTACTTTTTGCATTCATTAGAATGCAATTCTCAATGATCTTACCAGCTGTTTGTAATCTTCTGCTTGATGTGCGGCACTCATGTACCTTCACTTTCCTGTCCTTGAAAAGCTGGTGCCACTGAGGCGAGAGTCCTCGGTACCTGCAAATGTTAGGTAAGTTTTGCATTGCTATCCTGCAGAATTTAGTGCAACATCACACACTGCCACTAAGCTTAATCCCCAGAAGTGTGGGGAGGTTGGAAATCTGCAAATGTATACCGTTGAGGGGGTTGGGAATAAGGTGAACTCTGAAATTGCATACCATTGGGGAGGGAGTGGGCGAAGGGGGTGAACTCTGCAATGTTTGTGGGTGGTGGGGGTGGGGGCGAGGGGGGGTTTGCGGGGTGGTGGTGTGGTGCCAGAACTGGGAAACTGCAGAGACTGCCTTTGTCAGGGGTCCAGTGCAGGCAACTCAAATGATATTCCGATGGTCATGATGGCTCACACTTATTTAAAGGTTGTGCGGTCAACGACAGGCCATACCTCGTGTTGTGTGGAAATACCACCGTGCTATAATGGGATAGATTTTGAACAGATCTAGCAATGCAAAACTGGGCATACCTCAAAATGAGGTGTCAACGTGGTGAATCTACAACACAGGACTATCTGCGTGGCAAACTACGTAAGCAGCATGCAATAGACAGAGCTAAGCAATCCCATAACAAACGGATCAGATCGAAGCTCTGCAGTCCTGCCACATCCAGCCATGAATGGTGGTGGACAATTAAACAACTAACTGGAGGAGCTGGCTCCACAAATATACCCATCCTCAATGATGGGGGAGCCCAGCACATCAGAGCGAAAGATCAGGCTGAAGCATTTGCAACGATCTTCTGCCAAAAGTGTCGAGTTGATGATCCTTTCAGCCTCCTCCTGAAGTCCCCAGCATCACAGATGCCAGACTGCAGCCGATTCGATTCACTCCATGTGATATCAAGAAACAACTGAAGGCACTGGATACTGCAAAGGCTATGGGCCCTGACAATATTCTGGCAATAGTACTGAAGACCTGTGCTCCAGAACCTGCTGCACCCCTAGCCAAGCTGTTCCAGTACAGCTACAACACTGGCATCTACCCTGCAATGTGGAAAATTGCCCAAGTATGTTCTGTACACAAAAAGCAGGACAAATCCAACCCAGCCAATTACTGCCCCATCAGCCTGCTCTCAATCATCAGTAAAGTGATGGAAGATGTCATTGACAGTGCCATCAAGTGGTATTTGCTTAGCAATAACCTGCTCAGTGACGCTCAGTTTGGGTTCTGCCAGGGCCACTCAGCTCCTGACCTCATTACAGCCTTGGTTCAAACATGGACAAAAGAGCTGAACTCAAGAGGTGAGGTGAGAGTGACTGCCCTTGACATCAAGGCAGCATTTGATTGAGTATGGCATCAAGGAGCCCTAGTGAAACTGAGGTCAATGGGAATTTGGGGAAAAACTCTGCGCTGGTTGGAGTTATACCTAGCGCAAAGGAAGATGGTTCCGGTTGTTGGAGGTCAATCATCTGAGCTCCAGGACATCACTGCAGGAGTTCCTCAGGGTAGTGTCCGAGGCCCAACCATCTTCAGCTGCTTCATCAATGACCTTCTTTCAATCCTAAGGTCAGAAGTGGGGATGTTCGCTGATGATTGCACAATGTTCAGCACCATTCAGAACTCCTCAGATACTGAAGCAGTCCATGTAGAAATACAGCAAGACTTGGACAATATCCAGGCTTGGGCTGATAGGTGGCAATTAATATTGTGACCACACAAGTGCCAGGCAATGACCATCTCCAACAAGAGAGAATCTAACCATCTCCCCTTGACAATCAACTTGCATTACAATCGCTGAATCCCCTACTATCAACATCCTAGGGGCTACCATTGACCAGAAACTGAACTGGAGTAGCCATATAAATGCCGTGGCTACAAGAGCAGGTCAGAGGCTAGGAATCCTGCAACGAGTAACTCATCTCCTGACTCCCCAAAGCCTGTCCACCATCGACAAAGCACAAGGCGGCACAGTGGCGCAATGGTTAGCACCGCAGCCTCACAGCTCCAGGGACACGGGTTCAATTCTGGGTACTGTCTGTGCGGAGTTTGCAAGTTCTCCCTGTGACCGTGTGGGTTTTCACCGGGTGCTCCGGTTTCCTCCCACCACCAAAGACTTGCAGGTTGATAGGTAAATTGGCCATTGTAAATTGCCCCTAGTATAGGTAGGCGGTAGGGAATATGGGATTTCTGTAGGGGTAGTATAAATGGGTGGTTCTTGGTCGGCACAGACACGGTGGGCCGTAGGGCCTGTTTCAGTGCTGTATCTCTAAAAGAAAACAAAAGAAAAGTCAGGAGTGTGATGGAATACTCTCCACTTGCCTGGATGGGTGCAGCTCCAACATCACTAAAGAAGCTCGACAGCATTCAGAACAAAGCAGCCCACTTGATTGGCACCCCATCCACAAGTATTTACTCCCTCCACCACCAATGCACAGTGGCAGCAGTATATGCCATCTACAAGATGCACTGCAGCAACGCACCAAGGCTCCTTGGACAGCACCTTCCAAACCCGTGACCTCTACCAACTGGAAGGACAAGGGCAGCAAATACATGGGAACACCACCACCTGCAAGTTCCCGTCCAAGTCACACACCATCCTGACTTGGAACTATATCACCGTTCCTTCATTGTCGCTGGGTCAAAATCATGGAACTCCCTTCCTAACAGCACTGTGCGTATATCTACCCCACATGGACTGCATTGGTTCAAGAAGGCAGCTCACTACCACCTTCTCAAGGGCATTTAGTGATGGGCAATAAATGCTCACATCCCATGAATGAATAAAAAAAAGCCTGAATACTGAAGTGCGAATTAACACAAATCTCTGCCCAGATAGGTGTACTTGATCTTTTGAAGGAATCTGAAATTACCAGGAGCATAAAGATGAGTATGATACACCCTGTTTTCCTGGATCCCCTTGCTGATGAGGCATCTCCTCCGGAGGTGGGCCAAAGAGGCAGCTGCGGCCCAGGAGGAAGCTCCCAGACACGAACAGCAGTAGCCACCAAGGCGCAGAGGAGCCCAGGGGGCTAGCGAGTCTATCAGACCCAGATGACATACCTGCAGATGTCTGAGCACCAGTGCCAGAGACAACTGTGGATGACCAGAAAGGTCATCATACACCCCTGTGCACTGCTGACTGCTGATCTGCAACCAATGGGCTTTGGTGGTCACCCTATACCTGTGGCCCTCAAAATTACAGTGGCCCTAAACCTCTATGCCTCTGGATCTTTCCGGGGATCCACTCACCGCAAACATGTGTGGGATCTCTCAATCCGCAGTACACAGTTGCATCAAGGAGGGATGGCGACAATTTCCGTTACATGACTGACCCTGAGAGTCAGTCTGAGAGAGCCATTAGTTTTGGGGCCATTGCGGGATTCGCACAGGTACAAGGTGTCATTGACTGCATGCATGTGACTATCAAGGCTCCCAGGGACCAACCAGCCACCTTCATAAACAGAAAGGGGTTTCATTCCATCAATGTCCAACTCGTGTGCGACCACAGAAAGCACTTCCTACAAGTGTGTACCCGCTTCCCGGGCAGCTGCCATGACTCGTACATACTGCGCCAGTCCAAGATGCTGCTGCTATTCACTCCCCCCGCTCACCTTCAGGGGTGAATTCTTGGGGATAAGGGCTATGCCTTGATGAACATGGCTTCTGACGCCAGTGAGGAACCCCACCACTGATGCTGAAGAGTGTTACACTCCCACAATGCCTGCCATTGCTCCACCCGAGCGACCATCGAGCAGGCTGAAGATGCACTTCCACTGCCTTGAAAGATCTAGTGGAGCCCTACAGTATACACCAGACAGGGTTTGATGCATCATTGTAGTCTGCTGCGTTCTGCACAACATCGCACTAGAGAGGGGGGTGACCTTGCAAGATGAAGAAGTACAGGAGCATGACACATCCTCCAATGATGAGGTCACAGAGGTCAGAGGCCTCGGCTGTCTCAGCCTCAGCCTCAGCCTCAGCCTCAGCCTCAGCTGTCTCAGTCTCAGCCAGCTGCTCAGGCGTGTGTGTGTTGCTCTCACCAGCTTGTGACCCTGAATCTAATGCACATCGGTTATCCACCAAGGTTAGAGTATCTGCATTGGTGGAAGGTGCAGGAGTATCATGGGACAGTGCATTCTGTAAGTGTAGCTCTTCCTCGGAGGTTGTCATCATTCCCTTGGTGTCCGCAAGACATTTTGCTGCCACCACTTCCAGTGAGCAACTACGAAATCTAGACCAGTAGATGCATTGATTTTCATCTTGCACAAGTCTCTAGATTCCTGTGAATTACAATGTAGCAAATAGAAACCTGCTGTTCAAGAAAGGAGGGAGAGAGAAAACAGGGAACAGTTGGCCAGTTAGCCTTGCATCAATGGTAGGGAAAATGCTAGAATCTATTGTTCAGGACATGGTAACAGGGAACTCCGGAAATCACTATAATTACAGAGTTATGGTGTTATGAAAAGGAAATCATATTTAACAGACCTACTGAGGGTGTAATTGGCAGGGTAGATAAGTGGGAACCAGTGGATGTAGTATATTTCGATTTTCAGAAGGTCTTTTATAGATAGAAAGAACATTTTTTTAATTCATTCATGGGTTGTAGGCATCGCTGGCTAGGGCAGCATTTATTACCCATCCCTAATTGCCCCTTAGAAGGTGGTGGTGAACCGCTGCAGTCCATGTGGGGTAGGTACACCCACAGTGCTGTTAGGATTTTGACCCAGTGACAGTGAAGGAACGGCCATATCGCTCCAAGTCAGAATGGTGTGTGGCTTGGGGGGGAGCTTGCAGGTGGTGGTGTTCCCATGCATTTGCTGCCCTTGTCCTTCCAGGTGGTAGAGGTTGCGAGTTTGGAAGGTGCTGCCTGAGGAGCCTTGGTGCGTTGCTGCAGTGCATCTTGTAGATGGTATACACTGCTGCCACTGTGCATCGGTGATGGAGGGAGTTAATGTTTGTGGATGGGGTGCCAATCAATCAGGCTGCTTTGTCCCGAATGGTGTTGAGCTTCTTGAGTGTTGCTGGAGCTGCATCCATCCAGGCAAGTGGAAGGTATTCCATCGCACTTCTGACTTGTGCTTTGTAGATAGTGGACAGGCTTTGGGGAGTCAGGAGGTGAGTTACTCACTGCAGGATTTCTAACCTCTGACCTGCTCTTGTAGCCACGGTATTTATATGGTTGTTCCAGTTCAGTTTCTGGTCAATAGTAAACCCCAGGATGTTGATAGTGAGGAATTCAGCCATCGTAATGCAATTGAATGTCAAGGGGAGATGGTTAGATTCTCTCTTGTTGGAGATGGTCATTGCCTGGCACTTGTGTGGTGCAATGTTACTTGCCACTTATCAGCCCAAGCCTGGATATTCTCCAGCTCTGACTGCATTTCTACACAGACTGCTTCAGTATCTGAGGAGTCGCGAATGGTACTGAACATTATGCAATCATCAGCGAACATCCCCACTTCTGACCTTATGATTGAAGAAAGGTCATTGATGAAGCAGCTGAAGATGGTTGGGCTTAGGACACTACCCTGAGGAACTCTTGCAGTGATGTCCTGGAACTGAGATGATTGACCTCCAACAACCACACACATCTTCCTTTGCGCTAGGTATGACTCCAACCAGCAGAGAGTTTTTCCCCTAATTTCCATTGACTCCAGTTTTGCTAGGGCTCCTTGATGCCATACTCAGTCAAATGCTGCCTTGATGTCAAGGGCAGTCACTCTCACCTCACCTCTTGAATTCAGCTCTTTTGTCCATGTTTGAACATAAGCTGGAATGCGGTCAGGTGCTGAGTGGCCTTGACGGAACCCAAACTGAGCGTCACTGAGCAGGTTGTTGCTAACCAAATGCCGCTTGATAGTGCTGTCAATGACATCTTCCATCATTTTACTGATGATCGGGATTAGATTGATGGGACAGTAATTGTCCTGCTTTTTGTGCAGGACATACCTGGGCAATTTTCCACATTGCAGGGTAGATGCCAGTGTTGTAGCTGTACTGGAACAGCTTGGCTAGGGGCGCGGCAAGTTCTGGAGCACAGGTCTTCAGTACTATTGTCAGAGGCCATAGCCTTTGCAGAACCCAGTGCTAGCAGCCGTTTCTTGATATCACGCGAAGTGAATCAAATTGGCCCAAGACTGGCATCTGTGATGCCGGGGACTTCAGGAGGAGGCCGAGATGCATCATCCACTCGGCACTTCTGGCTGAAGATTGTTGCAAATGCTTCAGTGTCTTCTGTTGCACTGGGCTCCCACATCATTGGGGATTGGGATATGAGCCACCTCCTCCTCCTGTTACTTGTTTAACCACCACCATTCACGACTGGATGTGACAGGACTGCAGAGCTTAGATCTGATCCGTTGGTTATAGGATTGCTTAGCTCTGTCTATCGCATGCTGCTCAGCATGCAGGTAGTCCTGAGTTGTAGCTTCACCAGGTTGACACCTCATTTTGAGGTATGCCTGGTGCTGGTGCATGCCCTCCTGCACTCTTCATTGAGAAAGTGTTGATCCCTGTCTTGATGCTAATGGTAGAATCGGGTTATGCCAGGCCATCAGGTTACAGATTGTGGTTGAGTACAATTCTTCTGCTCCTGATGGTCCACAGCGCCTCATGGAGGCACAGCTTTGCATTGCTTGAGCTGTTTGAAATCTATCAAATTTAGCACAGTGGTAGTGCCACACAGCATGATGGAGGATATCCTCAGTGTGAGGACGGGACTTGGTCTCCGCAAGGACTGTGCGGTGGTCATTTCTACCAATACTGTCAAGGACAGATGCATCTGCAGCAGGCAGACAATCACCAATGGTTTCATGGCCATCGTTAGAATCGCTTTTTAATTCCAATTTTTGTTTTTTTTTAAATTAAATTCCAATTCCACCTTCTGCCATGGTGGGATTCAAACCCATGTCCCCTGAGGAATATCCTGGGTCTCTAGTCCAGTGACAATGCCACTACGCCACCACCTCCCCATTTATGTAGCACCTTTCATAACCACAGGACATTCCAAAGTGAAGAAAATTTTGAATATTTGAAGCAGTATTTATTCACTGTTATTTGAAGCAGTATTTACTACCTGAATGGCCATTCACCCAGCATGCCTCTTTTGGTTCTAGTCTAATTTACATTAGATTCTACTCTCACCTGATTCATCTGGTTTTTCCCCACACCCAATTATGATGTAATTTTGCTCTGCCTTTAGTTAGAGCAAACAACATCCTTTCCTTTGTTTTATTTTTTAGAAACTGAATGTCAGTCACACATGGCAGATTTCTTCTGTCTTCTCTCTGAATGGTATTATGTACCAAAGGTGGGCATTTTAATTTGGCAGCAAGTATCGGCAACACAATTTTAAAAATAATTTGATGTTAGGATAAAATTTCCAGCTACTGAATGGGATGTGCCAGTGCAAAGTTTGCAAGTGCAATCTACAATTTAGCACATGAGTGAAGTTGCTGGATTCGCTTTTCAATAATGCATTGCTAAAAATCACAGCCCTAGTTACCCATTAGCACTGAATGTGCAACAGCCTCATTATACCTTTTAGAAATTATGTCAATGAAGGCCAAAGTGATCAGTGCATGATATTTTGAAATTTGTGATGTGAATTATCTGTGTGCTCAGCATGCCCATCAAAAGTAGACAGTAAAGGTCAGTTATATAATGGCCTGGCTGAAAGGTATTCCTACTCATGAACTACTCATAACTGTTTGAATTGCAATTGAGCTCAATGTTTAGGGAATTGGATTCAATGTTTCCCTTACAGTAGGCTTGATAGAATAGGGTGAAGAATAAACAGGAAATGCTGGTGGATCATATCCTTATTTGAAGGTGAAAGCAGACTATACAGGTGCGTGCAATCTTCCATCATGGCTACTTACCACTTTGCACCATAGAATACAATGTTCCGACTGAAGTGGGAGGAGTGCACTGTTTTTTTCTAGTTCCACTTCTGCACAGGTCACAGCATATATTTAAATGTTTACCCACTTACCGATGTGGTCAATCATATACTCTACTCTTCATCCCAGAATAAACTACAGCAACCAGATTTCTTTAATAAACAACAAAATTATCAGTTTATTATAAAACAGGACTTATCCAGTAAAGAAGCAAAGCATTAACACACAGATTGAAATATAAAAGTTACCTTTTAAAATCCCCATGCACAAACTCGTAGACACACTGAAAAAAATACAGAAATTTTCTCTGCAGAGGTCTGTTTCAAGAAAAAGACAAAAAAAATACTTTAGCCAAATACTTGTTAATTCTTGAAGAAATAAAAGAAGATATGGAAGGATGTCAGTTGTCCCTTTTGGTCTGGCTTTCGGTTATACGGTGATAGGTCACTGGGATCTTTTCTGGAGTAGTTCTTTTCAGACGGTGCCGAGAGTTAATCTGGCAGGTTTTTCCAGGAGAAATCTGGCATCAGGGATTTCAACCAGCACACACTTGAAATGCAGGGTTTTTCCAATGACAGGAGGAAAGATGGGCTGACACACTGGACTTCTCAGGGTATCTTAGAGAGGTACAGGAAAGATGAGCTGGGGTGTCTTTTTCCTTGGCAGGCAAAACACCAACTGTCTTCAAAACAGTTCACACCTCAACTGAACTGAAAACAATCCAAACCCCAAACAGGAAGTCAACTTCTTGACTCCCATAAAACTTGACATGTGGCTTCTCCGTAAACATCTCCCCTTAGTCCAATGTTCCTGTTGTTTATTTATCTTAAGGCAGGTGATCTCCAGTAGAGCTTGTTTTAGCACTCCTTGATTCTTCCAGAAAGTGTTTTCAGTCGTGTCCTTTCAATGACCCCAGTGAAAAAAACAAAGTCCAGCATTTCTTCAGGCTTCCAAATGAATCCATTTCCACAATTTAAATGAGTCTTTTAAAACATATATAAAAAAAAATAGAAGCATCTCATAACAACAAGCTGAGCACAAATACAGAGAGCCCCAAGCAGCGACTAGGATAATCATACCGCATACCATAGGAGACCTGGCAGCCAACTTTCAAATGTCTTTACAGACCAGGGGATGCCATAAGTACCATGCTGCCATGGTCTTCAAAATCATCATTTTTTGCTAAAGAAAGCCTGACAAGGAGGAGGAGGTCAACCCAAAATCAAGTCTAGAGCAGTAGGAACATAAGAAATAGGAGCAGGAGCAGGCCATTCAGCCCCTCAAGCCTGCCCCGCCAGTACACAGACACAAACTAAAAAGAAGTCTGTTAAATCTGGAACGCATTCCCTGAAATGCTGGTGACATTAGATTCCATAGGAACTTTCAAGAGGCAATTGGACGTACATTTGAAGAGAACTAGTTTGCAGGATTATGGGGTGAAAGCTGGGTGTGGGATTAATTTGGACAGCTGTTTCAAAGAGCTGGGACAGACATGATGGGTCAAATGGTCCCCCTCTGTGCTTGAAGATTCTATGATTCTATGTCCCTGCAGAGCCACCTGTGCAACCAGGAAGAATCTTGTGCCAGACATTCTTACTAGCTATGTCTAGCTGTGCTTGTGCCAGCCCTTTAATATAACTTTTGTTCTATATGTACTTAATAAAGTGGTTCCACATTGTTCTCACTACTACTTCAATTCCCATTCATCTCCCTCTTTCTTGAGGTGCTACATTAATCTGGACCATCAGAAAGCAAATCTCCATATAATGATCCAACAAAATACCAATTTATTCATCTATATTGTAAGATTGTCAGTGATATTATTTAGTTTTGCAGCGTTGTATCCTCTGAGTGATGTTACATCGTGTGTGACGTCTAGCCTGCAACTTCTTGTAATGATCCCCCAGTGAAAGGTGAAAGCACAGTTCTTGTCCACAGGACTTCAGTGGGAGCCACTTGGGATTCAGATAGTATATATTGCCTTGCGATAGGCCTTGAGATGGCCTTGAATCTGCCTGGCTGGCTGGTCCTGATTGCTTTCTGACACATCTACATCATTTGGGTGGGCTGGATGGTACAGTTATGGTATTGCCTAGAGATGCAATTACCTGAGTTGTGCCTACGCCAATTATGTCCTGTTCGAAGGGTAAGTCTCGAAGAAGTATAATAGATGAAGAAGCTGTCTTTGGAACAGGCAAACACAAGCCTGCGCAATGCTTCTTGCCATATCTGTCACTATCAACACCACCACTCCATGCGGATACAATACAAGAAGAACTTTAATGATCTTAATAGATCAACTAAGGCAAGAGAATCGATTCATTAATGCATTGTATTAAATATGTTTATCACTTACAGTTACCTTAGTCTTACAGTCTCAAAGTATTTTTAATGCTTATTCTGAGTACCTATGAGGCAACAAAGTAATTTTATTCCCCTACTCTTCACCTGGAAATGTTTTTTATCTCACCTTTATATGCATTCAGTGCACAGGAAACCTCTCAGTAATATATTGCTTGTTGCATGCATCTGCCATCACATTCATGATGTGTTGCATGTCACCCGTCAGTATTACTTCATGTCATAGGAACAACAATTATGATGCACATACTGTGTACCCTTTATGAAGGAGGATGTAGCCCATAGCAACACAGAGAGACCAATGACAGATAGCTGCCTCATAAGCTTGCAAATGCTAACACATTTGAGGAAGAAGCTCAAGAAATCCTGGTGATAGGGTAGAGCACAAGAGCACAAGTAATAGGAGCAGGAGTAGACCATATGGCCCATCGAGCCTTCTCCACCATTCAATACAATCATGGCTGATCTTAGGCTTCAATTCCACTTTCCCGCCCGCTTGCAATTTCCCTGAATTCCCTGAGAAAAATCTATCTATCCCAGCCTTAAATATATTCAATTATGGAGCATCCACAACCCTCTGGGGTAGAGATTTTCAAAGATTCACAACCCTTTGAGTGAAGTAATTTCTCCTCATCTCAGTCCTAAATGATTGGCCCTTCATCCTGAGACTGTGCCCTGTATTTTAGATTCCTCAACCAGTAGAAACAATCTCTCAGTGTTTACCCTATCAGGCCCCTTCAGAATCTTGTATGTTTCAATGAGATCATGTCTCATTCTTCTAAACTCCAGAAGGGGACTGTCAGAGAATACAGCAGAATATAGATAGATTGGAGAGTTGGGCAGAGAAATGGCAGATGGAGTTCAATCCGGGCAAATGCGAGGTGATGCATTTTGGAAGATCCAATTCAAGAGTGAACTATACAATAAATGGAAAAGTCCTGGGGAAAATTGATGTCCAGAGAGATTTGGGTGTTCAGGTCCATTGTTCCCTGAAGGTGGCAACGCAGGTCAATAGAGTGGTCAAGTAGGCATACAGCATGTTTTCCTTCATCGGACGGGGTATTGAGTACAAGAGTTGGCAGGTCATGTTACAGTTGTATAAGACTTTGGTTCGGCCACATTTGGAATACTGCGTGCAGTTCTGGTCGCCACATTACCAAAAGGATGTAGATGCTTTGGAGAGGGTGCAGAGGAGGTTCACCAGGATGTTGCCTAGTATGGAGGGTGCTAGCTATGAAGAGAGGTTGAGTAGATTAGGATTATTTTCATTAGAAAGACGGAGGTTGAGGGGAGACCTGATTGAGGTATACAAAATCATGAGAGGTATAGGCAGGGTGGATAGCAAGAAGCTTTTTCCCAGAGTGGGGGATTCAATTACTAGGGGTCACGAGTTCAAAGTGAGAGGGGAAAAGTTTAGGGGGGATATGCGTGGAAAGTTCTTTACGCAGAGGGTGGTGGGTGCCTGGAACGCATTGCCAGCGGAGGTGGTAGACGCGGGCACGATAGCGTCTTTTATGATGTATCTAGACCGATACATGAATGGGCAGGAAGCAAAGAGATACAGACCCTTAGAAACTAGGCAACAGGTTTAGATAGAGGATCTGGATCGGCGCAGGCTTGGAGGGCCGAAGGGCCTGTTCCTGTGCTGTAATTTTCTTTGTTCTTTGTTCTTTGTAATATAGGCCAATTTACTCAGCCACTCATCATAGGACAACCCTCTCATCCCAGCAACTACCTTCGCTGTACTGCCTCCAATAACACATGAGCCAGTTTCAGGTTTATGAGGAACTTCTGCTCGTCTTCCTCCTCAACCTACTGTATCCTTTACTAATTATCAGCAAAGCACATCATGAAACCCTTGGAAATGTCATTGCTTGTCCTCTAAGTTAGATGGGAAGTCTACTCACCAGAATACCATTGTAACCTGCCCTCCATTTTTACCCTCTTTATACATAGCTGAGGAGCATCTGATCCAGTAAATCAGGCCCTGCAGCATTTTGCATTATCATCCATTCAATTTCTTATAAGCACAGGTTCAGAAACATCCACCCCATTAGATTCGAGCTGTAGGAGCTGCATTGGGCGAGATGTAGCACGAGTGAGCAAAAACAACTGGCGATAGCTCAGGAGAGGGAGGAACCTGCAGACCCATGGCCAACTTGCGTCACACCTCAGCTGATAGCCCTGGAGGTCTGGATGTCATTTTCTAATTTTTTGCAGAAGGATGTTTTTGAGAATCAAGCCTAAGGTGTGGATGTTAGGGAGCTCTGCCAAGCAGTGGCTTGACAAAGGTGGTTCAGATACATGGGTCCATTAACCATCTGTGCCTTACCAGCAACTCCAATACCTGCATAGGTGGAAGCAAACATAACATAAGTTCAGACTGCACTGTCATATCAGAATTGCTGCATCCTGCAGCAAGAATATTTCAGGATTCAGCTACCATGAAGCTCCTAGTAACATACTGTAGCCAGCCGCCTCACACACTTCTGCCACTAAAGTAGCAACGAGACTAATGTCAGATTAGGGTTAAGAAGCATATTCAACACACTGTCTCAAGCACTATGATAGAAAGCAGTAGGAAAACCACATACAGTGTTTGGAGATTAAGAATATGGGCCGGAATTTTACGATGGCGGGAGGCCCGACCCACCAACCAAAACGTCAGGGGGCGAGCCTGCTTCCACCTATGATTTTACTTGGTCCAGGTCCTTGATTGGCCTCAGGCGGAACTTCCATCCCTTCAAGAGCTGCTGGTCAATCGGCAGGCTGGCAGCTCTCAGTCGCAGCAGCGGCACCGGGAGCGGTGGCCACTGCTGAGACTGCAGCCAGGGAGTGGAGCAAGAGGGATATCAGCCCCGGAATAAAGGTAAGTTTGCGGGGCCTCGCTGGGGACAATTGGCTGGGCCCCAGTGAGGCAAGGTGGGGGTCGGATGGGAGGTGGGGCGGAATGTATTTCAATGGGGGCCATGGGGGAGCCCTCTGTGCGGCACAGGGTGCCCGATCAGGAGGGACCCTCGCTCACCAGCTTGCAAGGAGGCCACCAGGTTTTACTGGGCGACCTCCTGAGGGGAATAAGCCACCTGCCTGCCACTGGTAGAATAGTTAACTGGCAACTTAAGGGCCTTAATTGACCTGGGGAGGGTGGGCTGTTTCTCAGCATCGCCGCCCCTCATAAAATTGCAATGGGGTCAGGAAGGCTACAGGAATGGCACTCCACTTTACAACCCCCCACCTCCAGTCCACTCCTGCAGGAGGTGATGGTGGGGGTGCTAAAATTCAAACCATGGTCCTTACAATTGCTGTTTGTTCATCTTTTTCTTGCCAAGATTTGATACCAGCATTAATTAGGTGGCATGATTTTGAACTTGCATTGAAAAGGATATGCATCTATGCAGAAGGCACCTGACAAGATATAGATAGAACTCTTAATAGAGTGGGTACATTTGCAAGTTAAGAGAAGGGCCCTGTTTGAAAGCTGCATAAATTCTACTCACAGCCAGCAGAGTATTCTGTTTTTGTTGCTCCAGTTCCTTTTGGTGCATTCCAATGATGACTCTTTAAAGGCCAAGGTTTTGCAGCAAGCAGCAGACAGTAATGATTCTTGAGACTCTTCTTGGTGATCTATTGTAGGAAGCTGAATCCAGATACCGGAAGTGCTTCTCCAACATGTCAATAGAATGCTGAATGATAACTCTGCTGGAGGTTACAAAGAAGGGTTGGAGGTGGGAGGGAGTGCGGGGTGGGGGAGGGGGTGCGCAAGGCCATGATGGTATTTAAACACATGGATAGGAATTTTAAGTTGGAGGCATTAATAGACCAGGGACTAATGTAGGTCAACATGGATGGGGTGATGGGGGACTCGGATTTGGAGTAGGATGGGCTACACACAGCAGAGTTTTGGATGAGCTGAAGTTTATAGAAGGTGGAGGATTGGAACAGTCACGTCTGGAGACGTTAAGGAGTTAGAAAAAAAATCTTTGCACTAAAGGTGGTAAGAATATAGAATTCTCTGCCCATAGGTAAGATCGCTGTTGATTTTATTTAAATGTATTAATTTTGTTAATTTAAAGATGTTAATCTGGGTCCTATCACCCAACAGCAGAGGGGCTGCCACGGAGCCTTGCTGCCGCCAGTAAGATCATGCTCGCACTCTTGGCGTGGGCTCCGTGGCAGGCCGCTGCCAGAACAATCTTCCAGCCCCTCCCGTCATGGAGCCTGCCGGCAGGAACTCAGTAATATCCCAGCCTTAATCAGAACCTTAAGTGACACAGCAGTGAATGATATATTGGTGTTCTGAGTGATATCTCCTTTTGGTGTCTGGTAAATAGATGTTCAATAACGTGTACATTCTCATTTCCACCTACACTTCTACCTGGTTATTGTCACAGGTCTGGTTCTAGTAGCCAACACAAGCCTGAGATTGCGTAGCCTCCTTACATAAGTCCGGATAGGAGTTCCCTGAACAATATTCATCCTGCACCAGGTAATACTGAATCAGGACTCTCTATTTCCATTGGTTCAAGCATTCCAGGCTGTGCTTTTCTACTATTACTACTATTTCTCTTCTAAAATATCTCCGCAATGGAGCTCTCGGGAGCTTTAATATTGACCTTAAATAGGATAAATGAACGTGAGTACATTTGCAAGTTCTGTACTCCATGCTAATTTCTCTATATCAAGTAGAAAGCAAGCATTAATGTAAGGTCTGCTTTAACGCATGTTAATTTACAAAAAAAAAATCTTCTGAAAATTGCTATGAAAGTCAAACTCTTTGCTATTAAAGTTGTGGAACATTTTACTCCTACTTGGGCTTGGTCACCACACACCAAACTGGTGGATACTCAATCGTTTGCTACTATGCTTCTTTCTTCAGACACATAGTACCCTAATCCCCTTTCCTGGTTACCAGTCTCTAGAGTGTCTGCAGAGTCTCATCGACAGGTTTGCGGCTGCCTGCAACGAATTTGGCCTAACCATCAGCCTCAAGAAAACGAACATCATGGGACAGGACGTCAGAAATGCTCCATCCATCAATATCAGTGACCATGCTCCGGAAGTGGTTCAAGAGTTCACCTACCTAGGCTCAACTATCACCAGTAACCTGTCTCTAGATGCAAAAATCAACAAGCGCATGGGAAAGGCTTCCACTGCTATGTCCAGACTGGCCAAGAGAGTGTGGGAAAATGGCGCACTGACACAGAACACAAAAGTCCGAGTGTATCAAGCCTGTGTCCTCAGTACCTTGCTCTACGGCAGCGAGGCCTGGATAACATATGTCAGCCAAGAGCGACGTCTCAATTCATTCCATCTTCGCTGCCTCCGGAGAATCCTTGGCATCAGGTGACAGGACCGCATCTCCAACACAGAAGTCCTCGAGGTGGCCAACATCCCCAGCTTATACACACTACTGAGTCAGCGGCACTCGAGATGGCTTGGCCATGTGAGCCGCATGGAAGATGGCAGGATCCCCAAGGACACATTGTACAGCGAGCTCGCCACTGGTATCAGACCCACCGGCTGTCCATGTCTCCGCTTTAAAGATGTCTGCAAATCCGACATGAAGTCCTGTAACATTGATCACAAGTCGTGGGAGTCAGTTGCCAGCGATCGCCAGAGCTGGCGGGCAGCCATAAAGGCGGGGCTAAAGTGTGGCGAGTCGAAGAGACTTCGCAGTTGGCAGGAAAAAAGACAGAAGCGCAAGGGGAGAGCCAACAGTGTAACAGCCCCAACAACCAATTTTTTCTGCAGCACCTGTGGAAGAGTCTGTCACTCTAGTATTGGCCTTTATAGCCACTCCAGGCGCTGCTCCACAAACCACTGACCACCTCCAGGCGCTTACCCATTGTCTCCCGAGACAAGGAGGCCAAAGAAGAAGAAGAAGAAGAGTCTCTTGTAACATAGTTTCGTCACATCGAATCCTTCAGATACAAAATTGGTGAATAGATTTTGTGATAAAATCATGTTGCAATTCAGTCTGGTTTATTCTATCCACTAATAATATTGATCTCTTGGAAACGCCCAATCTGGTCAATCTTTCATGATTCCCTTTGACTTTCCATTACAACTCACTGGCATGATGAGTGAACAGTGGATTGCAGCACCAGCTTTCTGGCCATTTTTATGAGTCATATTTTAAATCCAAAACCCCAATAAAGAACTGTACTGTTTGGCAAGCTTGTGGGAGTTGCTTAGGGAATAGGATTGACTGGCAGGAGTTTCGAGCCAGGCTAACCTGACTAAGGTGCATTCATATGTAAACGGACATTTCACACTGACAGACTGGGTGGAACGGAACCCAGGCCGATTGACGTCATCACCATCTAACATGATTACTGGGAATAATACTCTGAGAGGTAACTCAATAAAACACAATCACGACTCAGTCCCAACCGAAACTGGTCGAAGGCAGGAGATGGTCGGGCCATTGTCTTCCGGGAGGTAAGCCAGCTAAGCAAGATCGGTTTGAGATTGAAATCCATTACCTGCTAATGGAGGCCGTCAACTCAGGAAACGACAGACATCCAGTAATCAGCACTCATTGTCTCTCCAGGTGCCAGGCCTGGGAGTGGGAAAACAAAATATCATTTTTCACAAAGATTTCAAAGGTTATGAGTCACTCCAGGCCACGGGGGTGGGGGGGAGGTGGGGGGGGGGCGGTCCAGACAGATCACCTGAGTCAATACATCGATCAGTATTGGTCGGGAGTCCTGTGTTAGTTTATTTCACGGGAGGGTTCTTTTATTAGGCTGTGGTAATTTAGCACGGTAGGGTTTGTTGGACAAGCCAGGGTTGTACTGTTTTGTACTGTTTACTAGTGTATTGTTGATCTTATTAAACACAATACGGTTGAGCCCCATAAATGTGCGTTCTAGTCTGATCTGTCCATATTATCCTTATCGTCCAGAACTTGTAGTAAGAGGTGTGTTTTCGGTACGCCAGAGAAAACCACTTACACTGTAAATCATCATATTTTCCCCAACCCTACAGACGGTCAACCAGGATTCAACTGGCCCTGTTATCGTTGGGTGCTTCTTAATCACTTTCAAACTGGAGCAAACAGTGCACCTCAAATCTTCACCTATGGAGTCTTTGTGAAGATGACAACTGTCCTTGCAGACAAATTCAGACCATGCCCCACATCATCAACTATCTGGTGATGACGATGCTCAATGATGACTGGAATTATATGCTGAGTCTGCATATGCCCATTAAATAATTAATAAATCCCAATCATAAAGTTGCCATTCCCTTAGCACACAGTCAATATTCAAACTAGCTGCATAGACCAAATTAAATCCTGCAGATGAGGACATCAAATCCTTTCTTTTATTGATGATTTTATTTCAAATGTGTCTGCTCTGTAGAATACAGTTTCATAGCAAAACACCTCTGCACCAATCGTAACGAATAATACAACATATTCAATTGTGACACATCGCTCTAATCTGCTCACCACCTGAGGGTTCAGTCAATTAATAAAAAAGCTGCTGATGAATATTTCTATTTGGTTTTTCTGTGCATGAAACAAGTTAATTTTATAATGTTCCAGCTTTAGCCTATTGATTATAACTACAGCAAAAATTAGAAGAAATATTATTCTGTAGCGTTATGGACATGTGAAATAGACTCCCAGACAAAGCAATCAATTCTGCGTTAATGACTGCCCACTGGAAGAAGTAGATGAATATCTGATTAGGAACAGAATTGGCAGTTTATAAAGTAAAACACAGACAGAGCTAATGAAATGCTAAAATGTTGAAAACATGCAGCATATCCATCAGTATCTGCAAAGATGAAGACAATTTAACGTTTTAGGAGCAGGCCCTTTGTCAGAACTAATGAATTGCTGCTTTGTGACAGCTTGTAAGCCAATGTCCTCCAAAATTTCTCCCTGCTTCTAAGTGGTAAATAAAGCCAATTTTCACAACAATCATCTAAACTTGCATCCTAAAAGGTTTGATACAAGCTTGGAGAAAATTTTACAGAACATTTCTTCTGGAGATTAAATTGTTTTAGTCCAGTCCAATGAAAGAGCATATAGCCCATGATCAGTAGCAAAAATAAAGGACTGGATTTTGGTTAAGGGGTCAGGAACCTGTGCTTGGAGCATTTTAGGGACCCACCCCTGCACTTCAGCAGCTCTTGTGATGCGATCTTAGTAGGCAAATGGCTGAATTGGACAGGAGATGAGCTCAGAGCCCAATTAGAGGCACCAAATGCCTCCAGGAGGCAGGACCTACCTGCCTGGGGCCAGCGGCGAAGGCAGATGGCAGCCACATTGGGGGCTGCTGCTGCCCTGCCATGGAGTGCGAGCAGCTCATGAAAGTGACAAGAACAGAAAGTGGCCTTTGAGGCCAAGTGAAGATACAGTGCTCAACCAGACGCTAGTTGTCCCCTCAAATTTATTTCAGTCACACTTTTCAATAAGGTTTATTTGGCCATGTGGCGCCCCTGACAGCTATGCACTAATGTGCACCAGACTTGTCGGGATCACCGGAATGATAGTTGATAATTCCTTTCCAAACACCGCAGCCCCTTAACAAGCTCCTAAAGGAGCTTAATGGGCCTTAATTGGAAGCGAGCGGCTTCTCCATTCTCACTACCTGCCCTCACATTGAAAATCATGGAATGTCCCGGAGGCGTCAGGTTCCGGAGGTAATCTCGGGGATCAGGATTCTCAAATCACATCCACACCGGTTCTCTTTGAAAATCCAGCCCAAAGTTTCTTGTTCTGAGCTTTCTTAGTTTATTATCATTGCAGTAATTTACATTCCAATTAATAAAGCCTGCATTCCTGTCAGTGCAACTGATTATGCTGGTGTACACTGAGTATGCAGGAGTGAAGAAATCACAAGTTCCTCAATTTGCATGTTTCGCATCCATTCAACACAATGTTTTAAAGGGACGATTTTCCATTCTGGCACTCCTGGCACATGTCAGGAGCACAAAATGGGAAATTTCCCCACCCCAGTCTGTTCTTTTCCATTTCTTAAAAATTTCCCCTTCAACCGAAGCTGAATTTGAGAGGTGAGGTGAGAGTGAAAACCTTTAACATCAGGGCAGTATTTGACTGAGTGTGGTACCAAGAAGCACTAGTAAAACTGAAGACATTGGGAATTGGGGGAAAACTCACCAGTAGTTGGAGTCATACCTGGCACAAAGGAAGATGGTTGTGATTGTTGGTGACCAAACCATCTTAACCCCAGGATATTGCTGGAGGAGTTCCTCAGGCCCATTGATCTTCTTCAGTGAACTTCTCTCCAACATAAGGTCAGAAGAAGGGCTGTTTGCTGATGACTCATACCGTTTAGTTTTATTTACAATTCCTCAGATAATGAAGCAGCCTGTGCCCACATGCAGCAATGGTTCATTGGTTCAATGAAGAATGCAGGAGGGCATGACAGGAGCAGCAACAGGCATACCTTAAAATGAGGTGTCAACCTGGTGGAGCTACAACACAGGGCTATCAGCATGCCAAACAGCGTAAGCAGCATGCAATAGACAGAGCTGAGCGATCACATAACCAACGGATCAGATCTAAGCTCTGCAGTCCTGCCACATCCAGCCGTGAATGGTGGTGGACAATTAAACAACTAACTGGAGGAGGTGGCTTCACAAATATCCCCATCTCAATGATGGGGGAGCCCAGCACATCAGTGCAAAAGATAAGGCTGAAGCATTTGCATCCATCTTTCGCCAGAAGTGCCGAGTTGATGATCCATCTCGGCCTCCTCCTGAAGTCCCCAGCATCACAGATGCCAGACTTCAGCCAATTCCATTCACTCCGTGTGATATCAAAAAACAACTGAAGGCAATGGATACTGCAAAGGCTATGGGCCCTGACAACATTCCGGCAATAGTACTGAAGACCTGTGCTCCAGAATTTGCCGTGCCCCTAGCCAAGCTGTTCCAGTAGAGCAGCAACACTGGTATCTACTCGGTAATGTGGAAAATTGCCCATGTATGTGCTGTACTCAAAAAGGAGGACAAGTCCAACCCGGCCAATTACTGCCCCATCAGTCTAATCTCAATCACCAGTAAAGTGATGGAAGGTGTCGTTGACAGTGCTATCAAGCAGCACTTGCTGAGCAATAACCTGCTCAGTGACGCTCAGTTTGGGTTCTGCCAGGGCCACTCAGCTCCTGACCTCATTACAGCCTTGGTTCAAACATGGACAAAAGAGCTGAACACAAGAGGTGAGGTGAGAGTGACTGCCCTTGACATCAAGGCAGCATTTGACTGAGTATGGCATCAAGGAGCCCTAGCAAAACTGGAGTTAACTGGAATCAGGGGGAAAACTCTCCGCTGGTTGGAGTCATACCTAATGAAAAAGAAGATGGTTGTGGTTGCTGGAGGTCAATCATCTCATCTCCAGGACATCACTGCAAGAGTTCCTCAGGGTAGTGTCCTAGGCCCAACCATCTTCAGCTGCTTCATCAATGACCTTTCTTCAATCAGAAGGTCAGAAGTGGGGATGTTCACTGATGATTGCACAATGTTCAGCATCATTCGCAACTCCTCAGATACTGAAGCAGTCTGTGTAGAAAAGCAGCAAGACTTGAACAATATCCAGGCTTGGGCTGATAAGTGGCAAGTAACATTTGCACCACACAAGTGCCAGGCAATGACCATCTCCAACAAGAGAGAATCTAACCATTTCCCCTTGACATTCAATGGCATTACCATCGCTGAATCTCCCACTATCAACATCCTGGGCATTACCATTGACCAGAAACTGAACTGGAGTAGCCATATAAATACCGAGGCGACAAGAGCAGGTCAGAGGCTGGGAATCCTGTGGCGTTTAACTCCCCTCCTGACGCCCCAAAGCCTGTCCACCATCCACAAGACACAAGTCAGGAGTGTGATGGAATACTCTCCACTTGCCTGGATGGTTGCAGCTCCAACAAAACACAAGAAACTCGACACCATCCAGGACAAAGCAGCCCGCTTGATTGGCACCCTATCCACAAACATTCACTCCCTCCACCACCGATGCATAGTGGCAGCAGTGTGTACCATCTACAAGATACACTGCAGCAATGTACCAAGGCTCCTTAGACAGCACCTTCCAAACCCATGACATCTACCATCTTGAAGAGCAAGGGCAGCTGATGCATGGGAACACCACACTCCAAGTTCCCCTCCAAGTCACACACCATCCTGACTTGGAACTATATCACTGTTCCTTCACTGTCGCTGGGTCAAAATCCTGGAACTCCCTTCCTAACAGTACTGTGGGTGTCCCACATGGACTGCAACAGTTGAAGAAGGCAGCTCACCACCACCTTCAGAAAGGTAAATATGAATGGGAAATAAATGCTGGCCTAGCCAGCGACACCCACATCCCAGGAACAAATTTTAAAAAAGCAAGACCTGGGTCACATCCAGACTTGGGCTGAGTGACACACAAGTGCCAGTCAATGACAATATTCAACAAAAGAGTGCCCAAACACCTCTCTTTGACATTCAATGGGATAACTATCACTAAATCCACAGCTATTAACATCCAGCGATTTGCCATTGACCAGACGATGAATTGAAGCATCCACATAAATGCCCTGGCTCATAGAACGGGGCAGAACCTTGGTATTCTGCAGTGGCTGACTCATTACCTGACTTGCCAAAGCCTCTGCATCACCTACGAGGCACAAGTCAGGAGAATGATGAAATACCCTCAATTTGCCTGGTTGGGTGTAGCTGTAACAACACCCGAGAGGTTAGACATCATCCAGAGCAAAGCAGTCCATTTGATCAGCAGTCCATCCACCTGCTCAAGCATCCACTGCCTCTCACGCTAGTACACCATGGTTTCAGTGTGTAATACCTATAGGTACATTGCAGCAACTCACCAAGACTTTTTCGACAGCATACCCCAAACCCACAATATCCAAAGTATACTCTGACAAGAGCGTTGTACAGTTTAATCATGGTTTCCTCTGATTATATTCTACTTTTTTGGCTATTTAATTTAACATTTTGTTGTCTTTGTTGATTTACGCTTTGCATTGGTTGGACATGCTCAGCATTGAGCCTAGAAGACTCTTAGTTCTTTTTCAACTTCATTGTAAGCTGTTTTAGCACCAGTCTTGGCGTGTTAAGAAAGAAAGACTTGCATTTATATAGTGCTTTTCATGACCACCAGATGTCCCAAAGTGCTTTACAGCCAATCAGGTACTGTTAAAGTGTAGTCACGATGGTAATATAGGAAATGGGGCAGCCATTTTGAGCACAGCAAGCTCCCACCAACAGCAATGTGAAAATGACCAAATAATCTGTTTTTGGGATGTTGATTGAGGGATAAATATTGACCAGACACTGGGGATAACACCCCCATTCTTCTTCTTCAAAATAATGCCATGGTATTTTTATGTCCACCTGAGAGGGTAGGCAGGGCCTCAGAGGTGAAAGTGAGCCATAGCCAACACATGAATGGTGCCCATTTTTCCATCCTTTGTACATTATTTCACATTGATTGCATTAAATCTTATGCCATTGTTTGGGCTGCTCACATACTTTGTGTAACTTATTCTTTAATTTCTGGGCTGCATTCTTCAATTCCACCAGCTCTTCTAATTTGCATCATCTGCAAGTTTAACTAATTTGCATTGGTTTGCTGAATTCACATCATTGATGTAATTTAGAAACAGTGGTGGCTCTAACATTGAGCCTTGGCCACACCACTTATTGGGCTGTATTTTGTGGAGCTCCTGGCACCTAGCCGAAAAGGTGGGCGGAACCCTCCTCAGCCTTTCTGAGGCCCCCCGGCACGATCTTACTCTGTTCTGGCACTTAAGTGCCCAACATCAGGATCAGCCTATCTATACTAATCCCACCTGCCTGCATTAATTCCATATCCCTCTATGCCTTTCTCATTTAAGTACCTGTCCAGATGCCTCTTAAATGTTGCCATTGTTCCTGCCTCCACCACCTCCTCAGGCAGCTCATTCCAGAAACCCACTATTCTTTGTGTGAAAAATTTACCCCTTTGATCCCCTTTAAACCTCCTCCCTCTCATCTTAAATCTATGCCTTCTAGTTTTAGTCACCCCTACCATGGGAAACAGACTCTGGCTATCTACCCAATCTATGCCTCTCATAATTTTATACACCTCTATCATGTCCCCTCTCTGCCTCCTTTGCTCCAGGGAAAACAGACCCAGCCTATCCGATCTCTCCAGTTGTAGGTGAGGCAGGGTCACCTGTGCCAGTTTGGAAGGCCCTGGTGGTGGGGATGGTGGGCTGGCATTAAGTGCTGGAGGAGGGGGTCCAACGCCGTGGAGCTTTTCCCAGCGGAGGCCATTCATGGGCCACAGAGTGCCCATGCAGGAGGGACACCCACTACGCCCGCAGGTAGGATGCCTTGTACTCCTGGGCGACCTCCCCGTGTGGCAGAGGCACCTCCCACTGCTGGTTGAATCCCAGCGGCGGGGGGAAGAGACCCCTAAGTGGCCGTTAATAGGCCATTTAATGGCCTGAATTGACCTCTGTGTCAGCCTGCTCCTGCCTCACTGAATTTATTTCTTCCTATCTTGACTCTATCTTTTCTCCACTGGTCCAGTCTCTTCCCACCTACATCCGTGACTCTTCTGATGCCCTGCGTCATTTTGACAATTTCCAGTTTCCTGCTCCCAACCGCCTCCTCTTCACTATGGACGTCCAATCGCTCTTCACCTCCATCCCCCACCGGGATGGTTTAAGGGCTCTCCGCTTCTTCCTGGAACAGAGGCCCAACCAGTCCCCATCCACCACCACCCTCCTCCGCCTGGCTGAACTTGTTCTCACACTAAACAACTAAACAACTAAACAACTACCTGGGATCCTGATGTTGTGGCCATTTCAGAGACATGGGTAGAGCAGGGGCAGGAATGGATGTTGCAGGTTCCGGGATTTAGATGTTTCAGTAAGAACAGAGAAGAGGGTAAAAGAGGGGGGGGGTGTGGCATTGTTAATCAAGGAAAGTATTACAGCGACAGAAAGGACGTTTGAGGACTCGTCTACTGAGGTAGTATGGGCCGAGGTTAGAAACAGGAGAGGAGAGGTCACCCTGTTGGGAGTTTTCTATAGACCTCCGAATAGTTCCAGAGATGTAGAGGAAAGGATAGCGAAGATGATTCTCGACAGGAGCGAGAGTAACAGGGTAGTGGTTATGGGGGACTTTAACTTTCCAAATATTGACTGGAAATACTATAGTTCGAGTACTTTAGATGGGTCTGTTTTTGTCCAGTGTGTGCAGGAGGGTTTTCTGACACAGTATGTGGACAGGCCAACCAGGGGCGATGCCACATTGGATTTGGTACTGGGTAATGAACCCGGCCAGGTGTTCGATTTAGATGTAGGTGAGCACTTTGGTGATAGTGATCACAATTCGGTTAGGTTTACCTTAGCGATGGGCAGGGACAGGTATATACCGCAGGGCAAGAATTATAGCTGGGGGAAAGGAAATTATGACGCGATTAGGCAAGATTTAGGATGTGTAGGATGGGGAAGGAAACTGCAGGGGATGGGCACAAACGAAATGTGGAGCTTATTCAAGGAGCAGCTAATGCGTGTCCTTGATAAGTATGTACCTGTCAGGCAGGGAGGAAGTTGTCGAGCGAGGGAGCCGTGGTTTACTCAAGAAGTTGAAGCGCTTGTCAAGAGGAAGAGGGCGGCTTATGTTAGGATGAGACGTGAAGGCTCAGTCAGGGCGCTTGAGAGTTACAAGTTAGCCAGGAAGGATCTAAAGGGAGGGCTAAGAAGAGCAAGGAGAGGACACGAGAAGTCATTGGCGGATAGGATCAAAGAAAACCCTAAGGCTTTCTATAGGTATATCAGGAATAAACGAATGATAAGAGTTAGAACAGGGCCAATCAAGGATAGTAGTGGGAAGTTGTGTGCGGAATCAGAGGAGATAGGGGAAGCGTTAAATGAATATTTTTCGTCAGTATTTACAGTAGAAAAAGAAAATGTTGCCGAGGAGATTACTGAGATACAGCCTGCTAGGCTAGATGGGATTGAGATTCACAAGGAGGAGGTGTTAGCAATTTTGGAAAGAGTGAAAATAGATAAGTCCCCTGGGCCAGATGGGATTTATCCTAGGATTCTCTGGGAAGCCAGGGAGGAGATTGCAGAGCCGTTGTTGTTGATCTTTATGTCGTCATTGTCGACAGGAGTAGTGCCGGAGGACTGGAGGATAGCAAATGTTGTCCCCTTGTTCAAGAAGGGGAGTAGAGACAGCCCTGGTAATTATAGACCTGTGAGCCTTACTTCGGTTGTGGGTAAAATGTTGGAAAAGGTTATAAGAGACAGGATTTATAATCATCTTGAAAAGAATAAGTTCATTTGCGATAGTCAGCACGGTTTTGTGAAAGGTAGGTCGTGCCTCACAAACCTTATTGAGTTTTTCGAGAAGGTGACCAAACAGGTGGATGAGGGTAAAGCCATGGATGTGGTGTATATGGATTTCAGTAAGGCGTTTGATAAGGTTCCCCACGGTAGGCTATTGCAGAAAATACGGAAGTATGGGGTTGAAGGTGATTTAGAGCTTTGGATCAGAAATTGGCTAGCTGAAAGAAGACAGAGGGTGGTGGTTGATGGCAAATGTTCATCCTGGAGTTTAGTTACTAGTGGTGTACCGCAAGGTTCTGTTTTGGGGCCACTGCTGTTTGTCATTTTTATAAACGACCTGGATGAGGGTGTAGAAGGGTGGGTTAGTAAATTTGCGGATGACACGAAGGTCGGTGGAGTTGTGGATAGTGTCGAAGGGTGTTGTAGGGTACAGAGGGACATAGATAGGCTGCAGAGCTGGGCTGAGAGATGGCAAATGGAGTTTAATGCGGAGAAGTGTGAGGTGATTCACTTTGGAAGGAGTAACAGCAATGCAGAGTACCGGGCTAATGGGAAGATTCTTGGTAGTGTAGATGAGCAGAGAGATCTTGGTATCCAGGTACATAAATCCCTGAAAGTTGCTACCCAGGTTAATAGGGCTGTTAAGAAGGCATATGGTGTGTTAGCTTTTATTCGTAGGGGGATCGAGTTTCGGAGCCACGAGGTCATGATGCAGCTGTACAAAACTCTGGTGAGGCCGCACCTTGAGTATTGCGTGCAGTTCTGGTCACCGCATTATAGGAAGGATGTGGAAGCTTTGGAAAGGGTGCAGAGGAGATTTACTAGGATGTTGCCTGGTATGGAAGGAAGGTCTTACGAGGAAAGGCTGAGGGACTTGGGGTTGTTTTCGTTAGAGAGAAGGAGGAGGAGAGGTGACTTAATAGAGACATACAAGATAATCAGAGGGTTAGATAGGGTGGATAGTGAGAGTCTTTTTCCTCGGATGAGGATGGCAAACACGAGGGGACATAGCTTTAAGTTGAGGGGTGAAAGATATAGGACAGATGTCAGAGGTAGTTTCTTTACGCAGAGAGTAGTAGGGGCGTGGAACGCCCTGCCTGCAACAGTAGTAGACTCGCCAACTTTAAGGGCATTTAAGTGGTCATTGGATAGACATATGGATGTAAATGGAATAGTGTAGGTCAGATGATCGGCGCAACATCGAGGGCCGAAGGGCCTGTACTGCGCTGTAATATTCTAATTCTAATTCTAATTCTCCTTCAACTCCACGCACTTCTAGACAGATACATGAATGGGCAGGAAGTAAAGAGATACAGACCCTTAGAAAATAGGCGACAGGTTTAGATAGAGGATTTGGATCGGCGTAGGCTTGGAGGGCCGAAGGACCTGTTCCTGTGCTGTAATTTTCTTTGTTCTTTGTTCTTTGTTCCTTCAAGTAAAAGATGTCGCTATGGGTACCCGCATGGGTCCTAGTTATGCCTGTCTTTTTGTGGGATATGTCAAGCATTCATAGTTCCAGTTCTACTCAGGCCCCCTCCCTCAACTCTTTTTCCGGACATTGATGACTGTATCGGTGCCGTTTCCTGCTCCCGCCCCGAACTGGAAAACCTTGTCAACTTTGCTTCCAAGTTCCACCCTTCTCTCACCTTTACATGATCCATCTCTGACACTTCCCTTCCCTTCCTCGACTTTTCTGTCTCCATCTCTGGGGATAGGTTGTCTACTAATATCCATTATAAGCCCACCGACTCCCACAGCTACCTCGACTACACTTCTTCACACCCTACCTCCTGTAAGGACTCCATTCCATTCTCCCAGTTTCTCCGTCTTCGACGCATCTGCTCTGATGATGCTACCTTCCATGACGGTGCTTCTGGTATGACCTCCTTTTTCCTCAAAGCTCTGGAAATCCCTCCCTTGATCTGTCCCCCTCTCCTTCCTCCTTTAAGGCACTCCTTAAAACCTACCTCTTTGATCAAGCTTTTGGTCATCTGAGCATGGGTTCAAATCCTACTGCGGCACCTGGCAGAATTTAAATTCAAATAATTAATAACAAAATCTGTACTTGAAAGCTAGTCTCAGTACTGTCAATGATTGTCATAAAAGCCCATCTGGTTCAGTAATGCCCTTTAAGGAAGGAAATCTGCTGTCTTTACCTGGTTTGGTCTACATGTGACTCCAGATTCACAGCAATATGGTTGACTCTTAACTGCCCTCTGAAATGGCCTAGAAAGCCAATCAGTTCAAAGGCAATTAGGGATTGGCAACAAATGCTGACCTGCCAACAACACCCACATCCCATGAAAGAATAAAAAAAATTCCTCTTGCTTCGACCAGTGGACAAATGCTGATAAATAGATCCTAGTACATATAGTGACAAAACAAACAATATAACTTGTATTTATATCGTGCCTTTTATGTAATGATTTGACACAAGGCATGTCACAGGAGCATTATAAAACAAAATTTGACACCAAGTCACATAAGAAGATTGTTAGGTCAGATGATCAAAGAGGTAGGTTTTAAGGAGTGTCTTAAAGGAGGAAGGAGAGGGGGACAGATCAAGGGAGGGATTTCCAGAGCTTTGTACCTTGGTGCATGTAAGGACATGGGCAGCAGAGTATTGCATCTGCAGACTTATTCATCTTCAATTCCATATAAAATAATGGAATCTGTTATCAGGAATAAACTTGAGGATTATCTGTGCAACAATATCCTAGTAACTAGCAGTTAGTCAAAATGACCTACTTCATTTTTATAGGAAATGACAACCCAGGTTGACGATGGTAAACCCTGCAATAAACTTCCAAAAGGCATATTATAAACTTCCCCATGAAGGGCTGCGAGCTTAGTGCAAAGCTATGCGGATTCAGGGTAAAATTTAGCAATGGATATGAAATTGAGTAAAGAGTAGAAAACAATAGGAGCTTGTTAGAGGATTAATAGTGGGATGGGAGGGAAGTACTGGGATGGATTTTACAGGCTCCACCCCCCCCCCCCACCCCCCACCCCGCCCGAGACGAAGTCAGAGGCAGGGATCCCATAGAATTGCAACTGGAGGTTGGGGGGCAGAGGGCCCATTGCCTCCCCATCAACAAGCTAGTTTTGGAATGGGTGGCCTTACAGATTTGGTACGAGGAAAGTTGTGAGCCATAATGTTAAAAATCGTATTAGTTCATATTTATATACATTGGTTTGAGATTTGTCTGCACATTTGTGACTGCATGTAAACAGAAGTCCACCAGTCTTACAGCCATAAGCATATCCTTGATCATTTATTATTGTTATGGTCAGGTGAAGAGAGGTCGAAGGGCATCCCTCTTTTCCCTCTCCTTGTTTGACCACAACAGGTTTAATTCTTTTTTAAAAGTGGATATCCTGGCCAATTCAGTAGGTGTTTGATTACTTACTTGCGATGATCATAAGAACAAATTGGATGGGTTTTCTTGAGGTTAACAAAGAAAGAGATTAACTTTATTGTACTTATGTAGGCAAATTTATGAGTGCAAAAACTATAGAGCAATAATAAAAGCAAAATACTGCGGATGCTGGAAATCTGAAATAAAAACAAGAAATGCTGGAACCACTCAGCAGGTCTGGCAGCATCTGTGGAAAGAGAAGCAGAGTTAACATTTCGGGTCAGTGACCCTTCTTCGGAACTGACAAATATTAAAAATGTCACAGGTTATAAGCAAGTGAGGTGGGGGTGGGGCAAGAGATAACAAAGGAGAAGGCCACATAGCTGACCAAAAGTTCATGGAGCAAAGGCAAACAATATGTTAATGGTGTGTTGAAAGACAAAGCATTGTACAGAAAAGGTGATAACGGACTGAATATTGAACTGCAAGTGCAAACATGAAAAAAACCAGTGGGTAAGCTAACTGAACAAACTAAGATGAAATGAAATAAATGCAGAAAAAGGTTGTAAAAAATGTAAAAATGAAAAAAAGAAAAAAGAAAAAAACAACTAAAAATGAAAGTAAAATGGGGGGTTGTCATGCTCTGAAATTATTGAACTCAATGTTCAGTCCGGCAGGCTGTAGTGTGCCTAATCGGTAGATGAGATGCTGTTCCTCGAGCTTGCGTTAATGTTCACTGGAACACTGCAGCAATCCCAGGACAGAGATGTGAGCATGAGAGCAGGGGGGAGTGTTGAAATGGCAAGCAACCGGAAGCTCAGGGTCCTGCTTGCGGACTGAGCGGAGGGGTTCCGCAAAGCGGTCACCCAGTTTGTGCTTGGTCTCCCCAATGTAGAGGAGACCACATTGTGAGCAGCGAATACAGTATACTACATTGAAAGAAGTACAAGTAAATCGCTGCATCACCTGAAAGGAGTGTTTGGGGCCTGGGATAGTGAGGAGAGAGGAGGTAAATGGGCAGGTATTACACCTCCTGCGATTGCAGGGGAAGGTGCTATGGGACGGGGACGAGGTGGTGGGGGTAATGGAGGAGTGGACCAGGGTGTCGCAGAGGGAACAATCCCTTCGGAATGCTGACAGGGGAAGGGAGGGGAAGATGCGTTTGGTAGTGGCATCACGCTGGAGGTGGCAGAAATGGCGGAGGATGATCATTTGGATATGGAGGCTGATGGGGTGGAATGTGAGGACAAGGGGAACCCTGTCACGGTTCTGGGAGGGAGGGGAAGGGTTGAGGGCAGAGGTACGGGAAATGGGCTGGACACGGTTGAGGGCCCTGTCAACAACAGTGGGGGGGAATCCGCGGTTGAGGAAAAAGGAGGTCATACCAGAAGCACCGTCATGGAAGGTAGCATCATCAGAGCAGATGCGTCGAAGACGGAGAAACTGGGAGAATGGAATGGAGTCCTTACAGGAGGTAGGGTGTGAAGAAGTGTAGTCGAGGTAGCTGTGGGAGTCGGTGGGCTTATAATGGATATTAGTAGACAACCTATCCCCAGAGATGGAGACAGAGAAGTCAAGGAAGGGAAGGGAAGTGTCAGAGATGGACCATGTAAAGGTGAGAGAAGGGTGGAACTTGGAAGCAAAGTTGACAAAGTTTTCCAGTTCGGGGCGGGAGCAGGAAACGGCACCAATACAGTCATCAATGTACCAGAAAAAGAGTTGGGGGAGGGGGCCTGAGTAGGACTGGAACAAAGAATGCTCGACATATCCCACAAAAAGACAGGCATAACTAGGACCCATGCGGGTACCCATAGCGACATCTTTTACTTGAAGGAAGTGCGTGGAGTTGAAGGAGAAGTTGTTTAATGTGAGAACAAGTTCAGCCAGGCGGAGGAGGGTGGCGGTGGATGGGGACTGGTTGGGCCTCTGTTCCAGGAAGAAGCGGAGAGCCCTTAAACCATCCCGGTGGGGGATGGAGGTGAAGAGCGATTGGACGTCCATAGTGAAGAGGAGGCGGTTGGGAGCAGGAAACTGGAAATTGTCAAAATGACGTAGGGCATCAGAAGAGTCATGGATGTAGGTGGGAAGAGACTGGACCAGTGGAGAAAAGATAGAGTCAAGATAGGAAGAAATAGGTTCAGTGGGGCAGGAGCAGGCTGACACAATGGGTCTGATGGGACAGTCCCGTTTGTGGATTTTGGGAAGGAGGTAGAAGCGGGCTGTCCAGGGTTGCGGGACTATGAGGTTGGAAGATGTAAGGGGAAGATCTCCAGAGGAGATGAGGTCAGTGACAGTCCTTTGGACGGTGGCTTGATGTTCGGTGGTGGGGTCATGGTCCAGAGGAAGAAGTGTCTGTGAGTTGGCGTTGAGCTTCTGCAAGGTAGAGGTCGGTATGCCATAGAGCAATAATAGTTGGCAATTTCAACTACCCCTATATCAACTGGGATACAAACAGTGTAAAGAGCACAGAGGAGACAAAATTCTTGAACTGCGTTCAAGAGAACTTTTTTAGCCAGCACGTAACAAGCCCAACGAGAGGGGGTGCAATTCTCGATTTAGTCTTCAGTAATGAAGCTGGGCAAGTGGAGGAAGTAACAGTGAATGACCATTTTGGAGATAGTGACCATAATACTGTAAGTTTTAGCCGATTCCCCAGAAAAGGACAAGGTAAAACAGGAGTAAGAGTTCTAAATTGGGGGAAGGCGAATGTTAAGAGGTGACCTGGCAAAAGTGGACTGGATACAGTTACCTGAAAGAAAATCAGTGGCAATCCAGAGGGTGCAATTCAGAAGCGAGATACTACAGGCACAGTGTAGGCATGTCCCCACAAAGATAAAGGGTGGTACTGCCAAATCTAGAGCTCCCTGCTTATCTAGAAGCATACAGGGTAAGTTAAAGCAGAAAAAGAATCACAAAAATCTAAATACTTTAGAAAGCCTAGAGGAGTATAGAGAGTGCAGGGGTGAAGTAAAATAGGAAATTAGAAAAGCAAAGAGAGGACATGGAAAAATATTAGCAGGTAAGGTCAAGGAAAACCTGAAGATGTTTTATCAGTACATTAAGAGCAAGAGGATAACTAAGGAAAAGGTAGGGCCTGTCAGAGATGTACATGCGTGGATGCAGAAGGTGTGGGCAGGGTTCTTAATGAGTTTTTTGTCTCTGTCTTCACAAAGGAGAGGGTCGATGTGGACAATGTAGTTAAAGAGGAGGAGTGTGAAATATTAGATACGATAAGCATAATGAGAGAGGAAGTACTAGAGGGTCTGACATCCTTGAAAGTGGATAAATCACCAGGACCAGATGGATTGCATCCCAGGTTGTTAAAGGAAGCCAGGGAGAAAATAGCGGATGCGCTGAGGGTCATCTTCAAATCCTCACTGGATACAGGTGAGGTGCCAGAGGATTGGAGGTCTGCAAACATTGTACCATTGTTTAAGAAGGGTGCAAAGGATAGGCCAAATAAATATAGGTCGGGCAGTCTGACTTCGGTGGTGGGTAAATTGTTAGAATCCATTCTGAGGGACAGGATAAACTGCCACTTATAAAGGCACAGATTAATCAGGTATAATCAGCATGGATTTGTTAAGGGAAGGTCATGTCTTACTAACTTAATTGAGATTTTTGAGGAAGTAACAAGAAGGATTGATGAGGAAAGTGCAGTGGATGTGGTCGACATGGATTTTAGTAAGGCATTTGACCAGGTCCCACATGGCAGACTGGTCAGTAAAATGAAAGCCCATGGGATACAGGGGAATGTGGCAGGTTGGATCTAGAATTGGTTCAGGGCCAGGAAAGTCGACGGATGTTTTTGTGAATGGAAAGCTGTTTCCAGTGGTGTTCCACCAGGCTCAGTGTTGGGTCCCTTGCTGTTTGTGGTATATATTAATGATTTGGACTTAAATGTGGGAGGCATGATTGGGAAATTTGCTGATGACACAAAAATTGGCCATGTAGTTGATAGTGAAGAGGATAGTCGTAGATTCCAGAAAGATATCAATGGTTTGATTGAGTGGGCGGAAAGGTGGCAAATAGAATTCAATCCAAATAAGTATGAGGTATTGCATTTGGGAAGGGCAAATAAAGCGAGGGAACACACAATAAATGGGAGGATATTGAGAGGGGTAGAAGAAGTGAGAGACCTTGGAGTGCATGTCCACAGGCCCCTGAAGTGACAGGACAGGGAGATAGAGTGGTGAAGAAGGCATATGGAATGCTTTCCATTATTGGCCGAGGTATAGAATTCAAAAGCAGGGATGTAATACTGGAACTGTATAAAACACTGGTTAGGCCACAGCCGGACTATTGTTTACAGTTCTGGTCACCACATTACAGAAAGGACATAATTGCTCTGGAGAGAGTACAGAGGAGATTTACAAGAATGTTGCCAGGGCTCGAAAGTTGCAGCTATGAGGAAAGATTGGATAGACTAGGGTAAAAGCCAACTACCCGACATGAACCCAACGATACCCGATTACATGTGTCGGGTTCGGGTGGGGTCGTGCTGCACTTCCGTGTCCAGCATTCGGGCTCGGGTCAGACTGGGTCGGACACGCTCTATCATAGGTAAGTGGCTCCACAGTTAATTTAATTTTTGAACTAGAAAGGTGGTTTTGTTACAGTTATTTTAACGTTGTGCAGATCAGCAAGAAAGTGAAAAACGAAAGGTAAGTTAACTGATGGTTGGGTCAGCTGGGGTCGGGTCGGGTCGGGTCGGGTCGGGCACGGGAAAAAATGGAAGGACTCGGGCCGGTTTGGGCTTGGGTCGGATGTGGTTCTGTCAGGCTTGGGTCGGGTTTTTTTTGCAGACCCGAGCAGGCCTTTAGGCTAGGATTGTTTTCCTTAGAACACAGGAGGCTGAGGGGTGACTTAATAGATGTGTGCAAAATTTTGAGGGCCTAGATAGAGTAGACAGGAAGGACCTGTTTCCCCTAGCGGAGAGGTCTATTACCAGAGGGCACAGATTTAAGGTGATTGGTAGAAGGATTAGAGGGTACATGAGGAGAAACTTTTTCACCCAGAGGGTTGTGGGTGTCTGGAATTCACTGCCAGGATCGGTGGTGAAGGCAGAAACCCTCTATTCTATTAAAACGTACCTGGACTTGCACCTGAAGTGCTGTAACCTGCAAGGCTATGCGCCAGGTGCTGAAAAGTAGGATTAGATTGGGTGGCTAGTTTTTTCAGCCGGTGCAACATGATGGGCTGAATGGCTTCCTTCTGTGCCGGAATATTTCTATGGTTCTCTGGTTCTATGGTACTTAAACCGAACTAAGTAAAATAATAAACTACTCACCAACTTTCACTCACACACACACACTAGAGGTTCACACACACACAAATAGGTTACAGAGTGGGGAAGGTCGAGCTAGAGTCCATAGAAAAGAAAAGGTATAGTGCCTGTGGAGTTTGGTGATTTGGTTGGCTTCTAGCTGAATTTGGTGGTCCTAAGACTTTTAGTTTGAAGAGATAGATGACTGATTCGGTGGGTCTCTTGGAGACAGCGATGCCGATGACTTCCTCCAAAGGGGTTTCTGATTGTAGCTGGAATATGCTTAGGTGGTCAGTCAGCAGGCAGAGTTCGAAGCTTGAAAGCTGGAATGGAGGGAAAGAGAGAAAGAGAAAGGGAGCCCCACTTGGGTCTGCATGTGTCAGAGTCCAGATGCTTCTCAACCTGCTGCAGAGAAACACCAGCTTAAAACCACAGATGGGGAGGGGCTCGTCACATGACAGTCACCCAGTGATTCAAGCATGGTAGTTAGCAGTGTATTTCTTCTTGCTGAAGAGAACAGGCAATTCCCTTAAACTTCCTGGGTCTTGGTTCTTGCTGGGATGAGCAGACATTTCATCTCCCCCTCGCAGGCCTTGCAATGTAGGATACAGTATTGCAAATGAGGTGGCCATCTCAAGCTGCTAGCAAAGTCATCTTTAATCTATTCCTTTTTAAATTTCTTTAAAAAAATATAAATTCAGATCTCCAGTCAGTGGATTAAACAACATTATCATTCAACAAAGCATGTTGGCTTGACATTATGTTTATATATTGTCCCCAGATAATGTTTAACAAAAGAATAAAATATGTAAATAAACAAGCAAATATCTCTTGGGCGATGATGCATTTCCTGATGAAGCATGGTTCATCATTTCCTAACACAGTCACATGCCTGTTTTTTTCCAAGATGTTAAATTCAAAGTTCAATCCATCTGACAATCCACGTACCTTTTGACTAATTAAGAAAAATGTATATTTCATCTTGATATATATGCAATGTTGTTGTTACATAGGCCTTATTAGGCATTATAGGGGAGGAAGAAGGGTGGAAGAGCAATAGTGATCGGGGATTCGATAGTCAGGGGATCAGACAGGCGTTTCTGCGGCAGTAGATGTGACTCCAGGATGGTGTGTTGCCTCTCTGGAGCCAGGGTCAAGGATGTCATGGAGCAGCTGAATGACATACTTCTGGGGGAGGGTGAACAGCCAGAGGTCTTGGTCCACATTGGTACCAATGACATAGGTAGGAAGAGGGATGAAGTCCTGAAAGCAGATTTTAGGAAGTTAGGGAGGAAATTAAAAAGCAGGACCTCCAAAGCAGTAATATCAGGATTACTCCCAGTGCCACGTGCTAGTGAGCGTAGGAATAGGAGAACTGATCGACTGAACACGTGACTGGAGAAATGGTGTAGAAGGGAGGGGCATCAGATTTCTGAGGCATTGGGACCAGTTCTGGGGCAGGTGGGACCTGTACAAGATGGACAGGCTACACCTTAACAGGACCAGAACTAATATCATCGCAGGGAGATTAGCTAGTGCCGTTGCTGTTGGGGAGGGTTTAAACTAGCGTGTCAGGAGATGGGAACCTGAGGGGTAGTTCAAATTGGAAGGAAGTAAAGCTGGTAACAGGAGGTAGAAAAGTAGCAAGTGACATTAAAAGGCAGGCGAAACAAAGGCGAGCATCAACTAGGCTTAGAATGAAGAATGTCAAGAAGATAAGGTTAAGGGTACTCTACCTGAATGCACGCAGCAGTCGTAACAAGGTAGATGATTTACAGGCCCAAACAGAGGTAAATGGATATGATCTTAATGCCATAATGGAAATGTGGCTACAGGGTGACCAAGACTGGGAACTGAATATTCAAGGATATTCGACATTTAGGAAGGACAGGCAAAAAGGAAATAGAGGTGGCGTTGCACTGATAATAAGGGATGGGATCAGTACATTAGTAATGTAGGATCTCAGATCGGAAGAAGAAAATGTGGATTCTGTTTGGGTGGTGCTAAGAAACAGCAAGAGGCAGCAAACATTGGTAGGAGTTATTTATAGGCCACCAAATAGTAGTGGTCGTGCGGGGCATGGCATTAATCAGGAGATTAGAGAAGCATAGGTAATACAGTAATCAAGGGGGACTTCAATCTGCATAAAGACTGGGTAAACTGTGGAGGACGAGTTTCTGGAATGTGTTAGGGATGGTTTTCTAGAGAAGTATGTCGAGGAACCGACTACAGAACAGGTTATTTTAGATCTAGTATTATGCAATGAGAAAGGGCATGGTATTAATCAGGAGGTCAGAGAAACATGTAGCATGGGTAATACAGTAATCATGGGTGATTTTAATCTGCGTATAGACTGGGTAAATCTAATGAGCACTAATGCTGTGGAGGATGAGTTTCTGGGATGGTTTTCTAGAGCAGCATGTTGAGGAACCGACTTGAGAACATGCTATTTTAGATCTAATATTATGTAATGAGAAAGGGCTAATTAATAATTAATAATCTTGTTCAAAACGGACCTTTAGGAATGAGTGGCCACAATATGATAGAATTTTATATTATGTTTGAAAGTGAGGTAGTTCAACCTGAAGCCAGGGTGTTAAATTTGAACAAAGAAAATTTTGAAGGTACGAGGGGCAATTTGGCTGAGGTGGATTGGGAAAATACATTAAAAGGGATGACAGTACATAGGCAACTGATAGTCTTTAAAGAAATATTACATAGTTCACAGCAACTATACATTCCTTCAAGGCACAAAAACACCAAAAGTAAAGGCTGTCAACAGTTGATAACAAAGGAAGTGAAGGATTGTATATGATAAGGTCGGAAGTGGGGATGTTCGCTGATGATTGCACAATGTTTCGCACCATTCACGACTCCTCAGATACTGAAGCAGTCCGTGTAGAAATGCAACATGACTTGGACAATATCCAGGCTTGGGCTGATAAGTGGCAAGTAACATTCGCGCCACACAAGTGCCAGGCAATGACCATCTCCAACAAGAGAGAATCTAACCATCTCCCCTTGACATTCAATGCATTATCATCACTGAATCCCCCTCTATCAACATCCTAGGGGCTACCATTGACCAGAAACTGAACTGGAGTAGCCATATAAATACCGTGGCTACAAGAGCAGGTCAGAGGCTAGGAATCCTGTGGCGAGTAACTCACCTCCTGACTCCCTTAAGCATGTCCACCATCTACAAGGCACAAGTCAGGAGTGTAATGGAATACTCTCCACTTGCCTGGATGGGTGCAGCGCCAACAACACTCAAGAAGCTCAACACCATCCAGGACAAAGCAGCCCGCTTGATTGGCACCCATCTACAAACATTCACTCCCTCCACCACCGACGCACAGTGGCAGCAGTCTGTACCATCTACAAGATGCACTGCAGCAATACACCAAAGCTCCTTAGACAGCTCCTTCAAAACCCGTGACCTCTACCACCTAGAAGGACAAGAGCAGCAAATGTATGGGAACGCCACCACCTGCAAGTTCCCCTCCAAGTCACACACCATCCTGACTTGGAACTATATCGCCGCTCCTTCACTGTCGCTGGGTCAAAATCCTGGAACTCCCTACCTAACAGCACTGTGGGTGTACCTACCCCACACGGACTGCAGTGGTTCAAGAAGGCAGCTCACCACCACCTTCTCAAGGGTAATTAGGGATGGGCAATAAATGCTGGCCTGGCCAGCGACGCCCACATCCAATGAATGAATAAACAAAAAATTAAAAGAAAAGGCCTGCAAAGTTGCCAGAAATAGTAGTAAACCTGAGGATTGGGAGGATTTTAGAATACAGCAAAGGAGGACGAAAAAACCGGTAAAGCAAGGGAGAATAGAATATGAATGTAAGCCAGCAAAAAATATAACAAAGGACTATAAAAGCTTTTATTGGTATGTGAAAATGAAACGTTTGGCTAAGACAAATGTGGGTCCATTACTGGCAGAGTCAGGAGAATTTACAATGGGGAATAGAGAAATGGCAGAGAAGCTAAATGATTACTTTGTGTCTGTCTTCACGGAAGAAGATACAAGAAATCTCCAAGAATTAGAGATCCAAGGGATTAGGGGGAATGAAGAATTGAAGGAAAATAGTATTAGTAAGAAGGTTGTATTGGAGAAATTAATGGGGCTGAAGATTAATAAGTCCACAGGACCTGATATTCTACATCCCAGAGTGTTGAAAGAGGTAGCTATGGAGATAGTGGATGCATTGGTGATCATCTTCCAAAATTCTATTGATTCTGGAGCAGTTCCTGCAGATTGGAAGGTAGCAAATGTCATCCCACTATTTAAGAAGGGAGGGAGAGAGAAAACAAGGATCTACGGACTGTTAGCCTTACATCAGTTGTTAGGAAAATGCTAGAATCTATTCTAAAGGATGTGCTAATGGACATTTGGATAATAATGATCTGATTGGGCATCGTCAACATGGATTAATGAATGGGAAATCATGTTTGACGAACCTGTTGGAGTTTTTTAAGAATGTTACAAACAGAATTGATAAAGGGGAGTCAGTGGACGTAGTGTACTTGGATTTTCAGAAGGCTCTTGATAAAGTCCCTCACAGGAGGTTGGTTAGCAAAATTAAAGCACATGGGATAGGAGGTAATGTACTGGCATGGATTAAGGATTGGTTAACAGGCAGAAAACAGAGAGCAGGAAGAAATGGGTCATTTTCGCGTTGGCAGGCTGTGACTAGCGGGGTACCACAGGGATCAGCGCTTGGGTCCCAACTGTTCACAATATATATCAATCATTTGGATGTGGGGACCAAATGTAGTATTTCCAAGTTCGCGAATGACACAAAACTGGTGGGAATGTGTGTTGTGAGGAAGATGCAAAGTGGCTTCAAGGAGATTTGGAAAGACTTAGTGAGTAGGCAAGAATGTGGCAGATGGAATATAATGTGGAAAAATGTGAGGTTATCCACTTTGATAGGAGGAATAGATGTGCAGAGTATTTCTTAAATGGTAAGAGATTAGAAAGTGTCAATGTACAAAGGGATCTGGGTGCTCTCGTCAATAAGTCACTGAAAGCTAACATGTAGGTGAAGCAAGCAATTAAGAAGGCTAATGGTATGTTCGCCTTTATCGCAACAGGATTTGAATACAGGAGTCGTGAAGTCTTGCTTCAAGTGTATAGAACCTTTGTTAGACTGCATCTGGAGTACTGTGTGCAGTTTTGGTCCCCTTACCTTAGGAAGGATATTTTGCCATAGAGGGAGTGCAACGAAGGTTCACTAGACTTGTTCTCGGGATGGCGAGACTGTCCTATGAAGAGAGATTGGGGAAACTGGGCCTGTATTCGCGTCAGTTTCGAAGAATGAGAGGTGACCTCATTGAAACCTACAAAACACTTAAAGGGTAGGTGCAGGTAAGATGTTTCCCCTGGGTGGGGTGTCTAGAACCAGGGGACACAATTTCAAAATTATGGGGAAGCCACTTCAGACAGAGATGAGGAGAAATTTCTTTACTCAGAGGGTTGTGAATCTTTGGAATTCTCTACCCCAGAGGGCTGTGGAAACTCAGTCATTGAGTATGTTTAAAGCAGTGTCATTGAGACCCCACCTGCCACGAATGAGGCATATTCATTTTGTCACATGAATATTAATTTTAAACTGTTGCTGGAGTGGAGAGATGACTTGTTTAAGAGATCAGCAGTGGCTGGCAAAAAATTTGCCTTCTAAGAGACAGTCGCCTCGGAAAAGACAATGGGAACTGCTCACTGATTCAATTAACAGAGATTGGTCTGGGCAATGGTGATCCACATCTTGTCGGTGTAAGAGACAGCACTACAACTCGGCCACCCCCCCAACTGAGAGCTTTGGAATCCACAACTGCAGGAGTTTGTTATAAAATCAAGTCACATAACTCACCTGCTGGCCCAGGTCTGGTTTTGAACTGCTCACAGGACTGCAAATTAGGACTGAACTTGAAACAAGAGCCTCTCTCCTGTCTGGCTCTCTCTCTTTCACTAATCTCTGGATCCACTGAAGTCATTTAAACCTCAAGAGAGAAAAGACTCCTACATTGAAACAAGTTTTAAAGCATGCACTGGGCCCCAACGAAACAGCAAGACTTACCGACAACCAAGGACTCTACACCAAACTCAAAGGACCGTAAATAACACCCAGCTATTGCCTCAAATGTTTCCCCTTTTTTCTTTCTACTTTTTCTATCTCTAACTGCGTGTGTGTTTATCGCATATGCATGCTAGCATGGTCGCGTCGCATATTTGTAGTCATTAACCGAATTAGAGTTTTAAGATTAATAAACTTCCACCTTTCTTGTTTAATTCTAAGAAAACCTGTTTGATTGATTTCTTTGCCTTACAATTGGAAAGCAGTGAAGAAGGATTCACTGAGGGGGAGCTAAAAACAGTGTTTTTAAAATTAAAACCTTTTAATGGCTAAACCAGGCAAAGGCTGAGAGGGAACCCTTACACCCCTTTCCCACCTGGTCGGAACAGCAGAGATTGACAGATTTCTAAAGACAAATGATGTAAGAGGATATGAGGATAGTGTGGGAAAAGGCATTGAAGTGGACGATCAGCCATGATCCTATTGAATGGCAGAGCAGGCTCGATGGGCTGAATGGCCTACTCCATCTCCTATGTTCCTATTACAAAATGCATATATATAGAAAGGCAATCATACTATGGTCAACTCACAAGATGGTAATAAATAAAAGACAGCTGTTGACAAAATGTAATGGTGTTATTCTAACTTTTAGAAAAATCTACAATATGGTTACATTTAAATTAAATCTTTTAAATTTAAGACCTATGGGAAAAATACTAATACAATCTAGATTGAAATGACAGGATATTACTGTACAAACATGTGAAGCATTCATCTTAAATTCCTCAGAATGCTATTTTAGCAGAGCTGTGAACCTGTTTAAAATAAATGGGTTAAGCACACTGCCAAAATAACGCAGAAAGGAATTTAATCCGTATGTATTATGTATTATTACTACAGTATCCCACAGTATCATTTCACACCCCAAATTTTGTATTGCATGCAAAAAAAAAAGAAAAGCACAACAGCTTAAGTGTTCCAAGGCCATGAAGGGTCAGAAAGTCAGGCTTTTTTTCCTTTGCTTAGGGAAAGTGGATTATAATTATGAAGCAATCAGTATTGCATAACATTTATGATTTATCTAAACTATTTTAAAAATTGCGGTATGAATTTAAATATATTGTAAGTGCATAGTCAAAGAACACATTTGTAGGTTTACTTTTTTATTTCAGAGTTGAACTTTTGAAAATGTCCATTTTGTTCGAGCACCGCAGCCTCACTAATGGGATTAGTGTAGGATTAGTATAAATGGGTGGTTGATGGTCGGCACAGACTCGGTGGGCCGAAGGGCCTGTTTCAGTGCTGTATCTCTAAATGGGTAAAAGCACCACATAGATACAGAACGGGCCAGTTCACCCACTTGGCTGTGTTGAGTTACCCGATTTCTGCCTGTGCTGCAGTAGTGACACTATGGGCCGGATTTTAAGGAGCCCTCGACGTTGGGGTCCATGGTGGGAAAGGCCTGAAGATGGCCCGGGATGAGGCCGTCCATGGACCAGCCCAATATTACCGGTGGCATTGAGGCATCGCGGAGGCCACCCACCCCCGCCCCCACACCCCAGCTGCTGCTCGGCGACGGGACCGCAATTTAAATATTTAAATAAATTAAAATACCTGAATTAATTAATCTCACCTCGCCTCCTGATGTCCCGCTGCATTCTTCACCCTGGCAGGCGGCACTGCTGCGCCTTCGGATCCCCGTCCGGGGAAATGAGGAAGAACTTGTGGGGAGAGGGGGGCAGGTACGTTTATCAGTTCAGTGGGCGGGGGGAGGGTGGGGGAAGGATTCAAATTAGTGTCATGGGTGTAGGGGATGGTGGGAAGAGTTGTAGCTGAAGGTTTGTGCAGTTTTGCGGGGGGAGATCAGATGGTAAAGATAAGTGTTGTGGGGGGGAACAGGGCAAATAATTAATTTAATTGTTATTGGGGGGTGGGAGAAGGGCAAAAGGGAATTTTTTTTTCAAATTTCATTTAATTTTAGATATTTAAGTTTTGCGGTAGGGCAGACAGCACTTTTAAAATGGCGTCAGCACCTGTGCACAGGCAGCTGATGCCATTGCCGGGGACGGACAGCCCACCCCCTCCACGTGATCAGGGGGAGCAGCCTGCCCGGCTATTTAACTGAGCTGCCGCACCTGGAACCTCGGCAGCTCTTTGGCGTGCGGCCTGCACGGGTGGGCAGTCAGGGAAGGAGACCATGTTTCCAGTTTTGTTTATGCCTGGGTGATACTGACGTAGCGGCATAGTTGAGGAGTGGACTCTGGGACTGAAAGCGTGTGGAACTGACGCTCCCAACCTGATCTCCAATTCCATCATTTTCTCGCGCCAGCTGGCTAATTAACTGCTGGCAGGCAGGGGGCCAAACCATTCGGTTGGAGGCAGCCATTTAGGCAGTGGCTGTGGTGTCAGCTGACACCGACTATGTTCTGGCACCATCTTTAAAGGGCTTCCAGCACCAGAACACAGCTGGAGCCCTCCTTGAGTGAAGCCAGGCTTCCCTGAAGATTCAGCCAGCAGTGTAGGCCTGCTGGAGGACCTGGCTCCCAAGTGGATGATGCCTATGGCAGATGGGCACTCCCAGTCTCAAGGGTCACGCTTGCAGATGTTTCATCCAACCACACCATCCCACCCCCTCTCAGCTCCCTTCAATGCACCCAATGCCAGCAGCCAGATGGCACTCTAGAGGCTCTACCCCAAAACCCTGGCACCTGACTTCCCCCTCCTTGCTGAGAAATACTATGGCCCCACTGTCCCATTCTTTCTGTAAAAGCATGCTGCCTCACCCGATGGCTCCCAAATGCAGCAATAACCTGAGCTGCTGCCTCGTTGCTGCCCTAATATATCTGCCGGAGGTCTGACCCTTTTCTGTGCACTTTTTGGAGAATTGGACCAGGCCCTTAAAATACCATTTTGCCACTTTAATTGCCTTAAGTACCTTTTCTTCAGAACTGCACACCATTCTCACTAGATTGCCATCTGCCCCTCGTAAAATCTGGACCTGACGTGATGACGTCGAAACTTTCCAATGCCACCCCACGCGATTTTACACCCCCATACCCCCCTCCCCCACCTCCAAGGTCATCTGTGAAGGAGGCCGGAAAATCCCCGCCATAGAGGCACAGTGTCCACCAGTGGGTTTGACCACTACCTTATGTGATGATGGTAATTCAAGTTACATGTAGGTGCTTGTGGTGACATTGGATTTATTTCATCTCACCTGAAGTGAGGAATCATCTAGAAGTGCTTATATCATAACCTAGAAATTGATGTTAGTGTGTTATTGGGGAGTGAACTTTGGGTTTCTGGAGTTTTTAACACATGATATCACTGACTTGTGTGCATGCACCAAATTGCTTGCTTTAATGCCTGAACAGTGAGTCATCCAGTGAAACAGATCAAGCAAAGATTCTGACAATTACCCTGTCAACTGCGATTAAAAATCATTTAAACACTTTGAATGGTGATGAGAGAGACCAGGGCACACATTCACTGAGCACTTTTGTTGAGGAACAGAGCAGCAGATTAAGGATAGCCAGATTTACAAACAGGCACTAGGTGCCTTACTGGCAGAAACCAAAAAAAGAGACACACTGTCTGTTCAACAGGCATGGGAAAAGGTGGCAGAAAGAGTGAATTCAGTGTCCAGGATCTGCAGAAGCCAGCAAAAGCAGGAAATAGATGTCAGGTCTCAAGAAATCTATTAGGGTAAGTCAATAATAATGCTCCACATCGCCTAAGTCCCTGGCCAAGTACATAAGCAAACAAGACCGCTCTGCTAACAGTTTACTCTTTTATTTCTGGAAGATGTTAAGCACTAGGTCTAGTGCTATATGTTGAAGTGGCATAAAAGAACCAGGGCAAGAAATGTTTTATTTGAACGGTTGTCTACATAGAACTGTATGCACAGCAACAATTCTTAAAGGGGTTGAAACAAAGAAAAAGAACGCCCAATTTGCAGCATGCCACTGAAAAAAAGCAGCTGTATAATAGTGTCACTGCTCTGTGTATGATAAGCAACTCTGTACCACTGCTTTGTTTGCAGGGCAAGGGGGATTTTAATTGTGCACAATATGTACAGACAGTTTTCCAAAGCAGCTTAATATCTTTTGAAAGATGCCATCTGTAAGATCATTGGACATGACAGCATCAAGAGAGTGAGGGACAATGAAGCTTAGAGCTTTCCCTGAATGCCGAGGCATAGAATATAAGAGCAGGGAGGTTATGATGGAGCTGTATGAAATGCTAGTTAGGCCTTAGCTGGAGTACTGTGTACATTTCTGGGCACCACACTATAGGAAGAATTGCACTGGAGAGGGTGCAGAGAAGAGTCACCAGGATGTTGCCTGGGTTGGAGCATTTCAACTATGGATAGGTTAGGGTTGTTTTCCTTAGAGCAGAGAAGGCTGAGGGGAACCTGATTGAGGTATACAAAATTATGAGGGGCATAGATAACATAGATAGGAAGAAACGTTTTCCCTTAGCGGAGGGGTGAATACCAGGGGGCATAGATTTAAGGTAAGAGGCAGGAGGTTTAGAGGGGATTTGAGGAAAAATCTTTTCACCCAGAGGGTGGTTGGAATCTGGAGGGGTGGTAGAGGCAAGAACTCTCACAACATTTAAGAAGTATCTAGATGAGCACTTGAAACGCCATAGAATACAAGGCTATGGACCAAGTGCTGGAAAATGGGATTAGAATAGGTAGGTGCTTGATGGCCGGCACAGACACAATGGGCCGAAGGGCCTGTTTCTGTGCTGTATAACTCTATGACTCTATGACTCTATGAATTCTGTGCTAATACCAAAATGTTCATGTCATATTATGTGGTCCTACCGAGCAAATGACATACAGGAACACATCTAACTTCAGTAGCATTGCAAACTGCATCTTACAAACATATAAACTATATGGCCAGGAAAAGTCCAGCTGGTCCATCAAACCTGTCCCACACCACAATGGTTGGGCTATCATGGCTAAACACGTCTTACCTCCCTTGATCCCCACCCCCATGCACCCACCCCCACTCCCTGCAACCCTGTAATCTCCTGGGAGAGGCAAAATAAGTGAAAAACGCAAAGCCGATAAGGAAAGATATAGTCTGTAGAATTCCTCAAAACCAATCCAGCATATCACATAGACCAAGTATTACCTATAAAGAGCCTTCTCTTCTGTATGATGCAATCTCTGCCCCAGTCAGGAACTGGTCCAGCTCCCTCTTGGAGCCGTACAGAGAGTCAACACCCACACCAGCTGGCAATGCATTTCAGAAGCTCACAATTCTCTGGGAAAAGAAGAAACACCTAATACCTACTCTTACATAGTTTAAACTCATGCCCCCGGTACTCCCAATCTTAGGAAGGACATCTTGGTTTTATAGCATAGATTTACCGGAATGGTACCTGAACTCCAAGGGTTAAAATGCTTGGAGAAAATTGAACAAACTAGGGTTATATTCTTTAGGATTTAGAAGGTTGAAAGGTATTTTGATTAAAATTTTCAATATATTAGGGGAACTGATAGGGTAGATAAAGGGAAACTCTGCTGGCTGGAGAGTCTCGGACAGGAGAACATATTCTCAAAATTTACAGCCAGGTCTTTTGGGAGTAAAGTTAGGAAGAACTTCTACATGTGAAAGGTGGTAGAAGTTTGAAACTCTCTTCCACAAATGGCAGTTGATGCTAGGTTAATTGTAAATTTTAAATCTAAGATTAATAGATTTCTGTTTACATGTTCCTAGTAAATGGATCAAAGCCCTTGAGCCTACCTAAGGTTCTTTAACTTAAGAATCATTCTATTAGCTCCCCCGAACCTTTCCAAGGCTATTATGTCATCCATCAGGTGGGGGGACAAAAACTGGGCACAGTACACAAGAAGCAATCTGACCAGCAACCTGTACAGTGTCAAAATGTTGTCCTTTGATTTATACTGAATGGTTTGATTTATACAATCATTTAGCTTTAGCTACAATTTCTCTTTGTTGGTTATGAACCTTCAGTAATAATACCAAGATCTCTTTCTTTCTTGACTTCTTTCATTATTGTTTCCTGCAGATGACGTGTTTATTCTGCGTTGGCCCTGCCAATGTTAAATGACATTACATTTACCTAAGCTGAATACCATTTGCCAATGTGTAGCCCGCTCACCTAGCATATCTAAATCATAGAATCATAGATTGATACAGCACAGAAGAAGGTTATTCAGTTCATTGTGCCTGTGTCGGCTCTTTGGTGGAGCTATCCAATTATCCAACTCCTGTTCCTTTCCAATAGCCCAGTAAATTTTTCACTTCTTTTTGAATTGTATTGCACTCCTCTACCATCTTAAAACTTGCACAGATTTTGGCATCATCTACAAACTTACCATACTCCCACTGTCCAGGTCATGAATAAAGACTGTGAAGAGTAGTGGGTCGAGGACCAATCCCTGGGCTACACCATTAGTAACATGTCTCCAAGGTGAATCATATCTGTTAACTCCAACAATTAACTAGTGCTAAAGGTTGTTGAAAATCAGGGATGTGCAAGAGGTCTGAATTGGAGGGGAACAGGAATCTCAGAAGGTTGTAGAGTTGGAGGATGTTACAGAAAAAGGGAGGGGTGAGGCTATGGAGGGATTTGAAAGCAAGGATGAGAATTTTAAGATCAAGGTGCTGCCAGGCCAGGAGCCAATGTATATCAGCAAGCACAGGGGTTAAGGGTGAACGGGACCCTTTGACATTTTTCTCGACTGCTTTAATAGGATAGGAGAACCTAATGCTGCTGCAGAGTGTCTCCGAGCAAAGTAGCACCTCAGCATGCTGTATTACTATCACCAACCCTGCCAAGGATCAGTACAGGTACACACAGGGTGTAGACAGCAAGTTCAGGATGGGTCACAGTGCATGGGTGAGGAATGACAAGTGATGGTGTTCTTTTTTCACTGCAGCACCTAGGAATGCAGACAACAGCAACAACTTGGATTTATATAAGTGCCTTTAATGTAGCAAAATATCCCAAGGCAAGTCACAGGAGTGTTGTCAAAAGAAAATTGATACCAAGTCACACAATAAGAGATAAGAACATAGAAATATAGAAAATAGGAGCAGGAGTAGATCATTCGGCCCTTCGAGCCAGCTCCACCATTCATTATGATTACGGCTGATCATCCAACTCAGTAACCTGTTCCTGCTTTCCGCCCATATCCTTTGATGCCTTTTGTCCCAAGAGCTATATCTAACTCCTTCTCGAAAACATGCAGTGATTTGGCCTCAACAGCTTTCTATGGTAGCGAATTCCACAGGCTCACCACTCTCTGGGTGAAGAAATTTCTCCTCATCTCAGTCCTGAAAGGTTTACCCTGTATCCTTGACCCCTGGTTCTTGACTCCCCTACCATTGAGAACATCCTTCCTGCATCTACCCTATCAAGTCTTGTTAGAATTTTATAGGTTTCTATGAGATCCCCCCTCACTCTTCTGAACTCCAGCAAATATAATCCTAATCGACTCAATCTCTCCTCATACGTCAGTCCCGCCATCCCAGGAATCAGTCTGGTAAACCTTCGCTGCACTCAGGTGACCAAAAGCTCAAAGAGGTAGTGCTTAAGGAGGAGGGAGAGATAGAGAGGCGAAGAGGTTTAGGGAGGGAATTGCAGAGTTTAGGGCCAAGGCAGCTGAAGGCATGGCCTCCAATGGTGGAGTGATGAAAATAGGGGATGGGCAAGAAGCCGGAATTGGAGGAGCACAGATATCTCGGAAGGTTGTAGGGCTAAAGAAGGTTAGGAGATTGGGAGGGGTGAGGCCATGGAGGAATTTGAAAACATAGATAAGTGGTTTAAAACTGAGGCTTTGCCGGACAGGGGGCCAATGAGGATCAATGGGTGTCGGGACTTGGTTGAGTTAGGATACAGGCAGCAGAGTTTGGGTAAACTCAAGTTTATGGAGTGCGCAAGGTGAGTGGCCAGCCAGGCGAAGAGATTTTTTAATTCATTCAGGTGTTGTGGGTGATGCTGGCTAGGCCAGCATTTATTGCCCATCCCTAATTGCCCTTGAGAAAGTGGTGGTGAGCTGCGTTCTTGAACCGCTGCAGTCCTTGGGATGTAGGTGCACCAACAATGCTGTTAGGAAGGGAGTTCCAGGATTTTGACCCAGCGACAGTGAAGGACTGGTGATATAGTTCCAAGTCAGGATGGTGTGTGACTTGGAGGGGAACATGGTGGTGTTCCCATGCATCTGATGCCCTTGTCTTTCCAGGTGGTAGAGGTCACGGGTTTGGAAGGTGCTGTCTAAGCAGCCTCGGTGAGTTGCTGCAGTGCATCTTGTGGATGATACACACTGCTACCACTGTGCGTCGGTGGTGGAGGGAGTGAATGTTTGCGCCAATCAAGTGGGCTGCTTTGTCCTGGAGGGTGTCGAGCTTCTTGAGTGTTGTTGGCACTGCACCCATCCAGGTAAGTGGAGAGTATTCCATCACACTCCTGACTTGTGCCTTATAGGTGGTGGACAGGCATTGGGAGTCAGGAGTTGAGTTACTTACTGCAGAATTCCCAGCCTCTGACCTGCTCTTGCAGCCACAGCATTTATGTGGCTGGTCCAGTTCAGTTTCTGGTCAATGGTGACCCCCAGGATGTTGATAATGGGGGATTCAGCAATGGTAATGCCATTGAATGTCAAAGGGAGATGGTTAGAATCTCTCTATTTGGAGATGGTCATTGCCTGGCACTTATGTGGCATGAATGTCACTTGCCACTTAGCAGCTTAAGCCCAAATGTTGTCCACATCTTGCTCCATGCAGGCATGGCCTGCTTCAGTATCTGAGGAGTTGCGAATGGTACTGAACAAAATGCAATCATCAGTGAACATCCCTACTTCTGACCTTATGTTGGAGGGAAGATCATTGATGAAGCAGCTGAAGATGGTTGGGCCTAGGACTTGCTACATTAACCGTAACTTCAAACCATTTCATGAACGCAGTAACAGGAGGCAATAATAATTGTGGTACCAGTTCATACATTGGAGTTTAAAGTGAGTTTGTTTTGGTAATTATGCTGGCTGAATTTTGAACTCGGTTTGCTGTGTTAAGTAAACACCAAGCATATCTATATAAGTACTGAATTTAATATTAAGCTCCTACTCTAATACTGAAGAAAATTAAGCTGTACAATATTAGGACTAGCACTTATAAGGGAGTCAAACACTGGGTAAGCAAATAGTGCCTGTTCCTTTTCTCGCCTGTCAACATTCCATTGGACTGAGGTGGTCACATCAGATTTATTTCCCAATATCTGGATTAGGTAAATAAGCATAAGTTCTTCTGAGACCAGGAGACCATTAATGCTGAGAAACCTTTCAGCAGCAAGTCCCACCTGAGATGGATGGCCAAAGGAGCAGACAATGGGCAAGAAAGAAGTCTTGATCTGCTGGACTTCCACCACTAAATGCAGATACTAATCTTCACCCTGGTACCTGCTACCAATCATCTTTCTGTGTATCTTGCATTTTCAACAAGGTAAGAGATAAAAACAAATGGGCATGTAGGTAAAGGAACCTATAATAATATTCACAGCCACTAACCAACTGCTTTTACTGGACAGAAAATTAGACACAATGGGGGAATTTCTTTTCTTCTTTAAATTCGTTCACGGGATGTTGGCATAGCTGGCTAGGCCAGCATTTATTTCCCATCCCTAATTGCTCTTGAGTAGGTGGTGGTGAGCTGCCATCTTGAACCACTGCAGTCCTTGGGGTGTAGGTACACCAAAAGTGCTGTTAGGAAGGGACTTCTCGGATTTTGACCCAGTGACAGTGAAGGAACGGCGATATAGTTCCAAGTCAGGATGATGTGTGGCTTGGAGGGGAACTTGCAGGTGGTGGTGTTCCCATACACCTGCTGCCCTTGTCCTTCCAGGTGGTAGAGGTCGCAGGTTTGTAAGATGCTGTCGAAGGTGAGTTCTGCAGTGCATCTTGTAGATGGTACATACTGCTGCCACTGTGCATTTGTGGTAAAGGGAGTGAATGCTGAAGGTGCTGGATAGGGTGCCAATCAAACGGATTGCTTTGCCCTGGATGGTGTCGAGCTTCATGAGTGTTGTTGGAACTTCACCCATCCAGACAAGTGGAGAGAGCATAAGAACACAAGAAATAGGAGTAGGAGTAGGCCATTCGGCCCCTCAAGCCTGCCCCGCCTTTCAGTAACAATCCTTGATGCACTCTACAAATTTGTCTTCCATGCTACCTCTGCCAATCTGATTTGTCCAGTCAATATGCAGATTAAAATCAGCCATGACAATTGTAGTGCCCTTCTTACATGCCTCCATTATTTCCTGATTTATACTTTGTCCTACAGTGAAGCAACTTTTCGGGGGCCTATAGACAACTCCCACCCGTGACTTCTTCCCCTTGCTATTCCTTATTTCCACCCAAACTGATTCCACCACACTCCTGACATGTGCCTTGTACTTGTGGGAGAATCTAGAACTAGGGGTCACTATTTAAAAATAAGGGGTCGCCCATTTAAGACAGAGTTGAGGAGAAATTTTTCTCTCAGAAGGTTGTGAATGTTTGGAACTCTCTTCCTCAAAAAGCAGTTGAAGCAGAGTCTTTAAATATTTTTAAGGCAGAGATTGATAGATTCTTGATAAACAAGGGGGTGAAAGGTTATCGGGGTCGGCTGAAATGTGGAGTTGAGGTTACAATCTCATCAGCCATGATTTTGCTGAATGGTGGAGCAGGCTCAAGAGGCCAAGTAGCCTACTCCAGCTCCAAATTTTTTTAAATTCATTCATGGGATGTCAGGCCAGCATTTATTGCCCATCCCTAATTGCCCTTGAGAAGGTGGTGGTGAACTGCCTTCTTGAACCGCTGCAGTCCATGTGGGGTAGGTGCACCCACAGTGCTGTTAGGAAGGGAGTTCCAGGATTTTGACCCAGTGACAGTGAAGGAACGGCGATATAGTTCCAAGTCAGGGTGGTGTGTGACTTGGAGGGGAACTTGCAAGTGGTGGTGTTCATATGAACGTATGCTGACCACGGCTGAGGAAGAGGTGTCTGAGATCGTGAGAGAAGAGGGAGGCAGGATGAGCAGAGATGGCGAGGCAGGAGCCACAAGGCATAAGGATGAAGTGTCATCTCTGCTCTTGCAGCCATAAATGGAAACTGAAGGGAATTGTTTGAACTCATGTGAAGCACGTGCTTAAAATGCCTCTGTTTGTGTCTCCACTGCAGGTGGCCCCACCCGAGTCGCAGAACGCCACGTGGCCCAAGAATCCTCCTCTGGGAAGGAAAAAGAAGCCAATGCCCCAGAGGGTGCACCGTCACCTACCTCTTCCACTTCCGTCAGCGCAGATACATCCATACGCCTTGCAATGGGGGGTTGGGGGGGCTGGTGTGTGGTTTAAGATTAGAATTTGGGTCACAGCCGGTGTGCATAACACAGACATGTCCCAGCAACTGAGAGAGAATATGCCAGCCAGGTCCCCTGACAATCAGAGGGCTGCTGGGATCCAGGCCCCTGCTCAGCCCCATGCTCAGCCCCATGCTCATAATGATCCTCTGTTTATAGCTGCAAGAAGTCTGCTGCATGTGCAGCAAAGCCATGTAGAAAATATGTTGGAGATGCCTAAGGTCATGCATAGCTTGCACATGCCATGGACGAGTCCATGATATCTGCCATGTCCCAGGCATTTGAGCATATAGCTTATTCAGTTGAGAGTCTGGCGAGCTCCGTAGCGAGTCTGATTGAGTACTCGAGCCATATGCAATCTGACCTGCACTCCATCACTGTTACTGTAGGCTCCGTGCAGCAGAGTCCAAGTGAGAAGGGGATGAGGAACCTAGACCTCTCTCTGGTGTTCCTTCCCATCAAGGAGACAAGCAGGTGCCATCATGCACACAGATGGAGGAGGAGTGCATGATAGCTGACCCAGGGCCTTCCTCTCAGGACACGCCCAGGGTCAGCGGCGTCTTGTCCTCCCCCCGTTATTGACCCCCTCACCTCCAGTGGGCGAGCACACAGGGATACTCAAGAACCAGTCCTGCAGACCCCCAGTAGGACGGAGCCATCACAGCAACGGGGCTGCTAATGTCAGGGTAGACCTAGACGTAGTGGTAAAAAAGGAAATTGAAAGAATTTTGATCACGAAGGTGGCACAGGTGCTGTACAAATTGTGACGATTGAGAAGATTTATTAATACATTTTTATTTCATGCAAAATTTGTTCCACTCTCAGTAATGTTTGCTTGTTTACCGATGGATACAAAGACATTTTTTGGAGGCCTATGGCAGGAATGAAATGATGTTTGCAAAGCATCTCAGGAAATGTCCAGTATCCATATCTCATTGGAATTTAAGCCTTCACTCTTCAATGATGGCTGTTTTCCTATGACAATTAATAACTTTTTCCAATACTGTCACACCTTACTTTTGTTTTCTATAACTTAACACTGCTTGCAGTGGTGTATAGTCGCATTCATCGTAGCCCATAGGTGATTTCAAACGCTAATCACATGAAAGTAAGATTGCAGAGATGAATAAGAGCTCATTCAAAAGGGAATAGTCATCCTCATCTGAGGAGGACTGGTGTTCTTCCTGTTCCCAACCTTCCCTCCATTCCATTCTCCCCTGCTCCTCCATACAGCCGATCAACTCAACCCTTCCCTCCCTGACTACCCTCCCCTGATCCTCCATGTAGCCCACTCACATGCCGTTGCTGCCATCCCCTGAGAAGATTCACCCTTGTTGCTGAGCCTGGAGGCCAAAATTCATTTCAGTGCTAGCATGGAGGTAAACACTCATTGCAATGCTGGCCTGGAGGCAAACATCCATTCCTATGTTGATGTTAGTTTAGTGGATGAGTTAAAGTGAACATAGTCTTGAGACTCAACTGCACAAATCCAATTGTTGCACGCCATGTTGAAACATTTGTGAACTCGGTGGCATGGGAATATCATTTAATCTGCCAGGTAGGACTAAGCTGTAACTATGCGTAGGGTAATGAGTGTTCATGTTATTTCTTCTTCTTCTGTTATTTAAATGAATGCAAAACCACCACCAACGTAATTCTTTGAAAATATCCCACTGTCGGGAATCCAAAAATACACCGCCCACCTAATTATATCACCCCACCCGCCACCAAATCTGCTGCAGTGGACAGCATAAAAGTCCCCCCAATGAATTTGATGGGCTTTAAAATGCTGTTACGACCAGGTGAGAAAGGTGTCTAGGGGTCTTTTGCCGTCTTCACCTGGTCTTATTGTACAGGGTTTAACTTTAAATGCACTATGTTTTGAGCTCCCCTTTGTGAATTCTTGTTCACAGCTTTCCAATTATAAGGCAAAGAAATGAGCATAAACAGGCTTTCTTCGGTTTAAAGGAAAAAGTGAAATTTATTAAACTTACTTAAACCTAAACTCTAATACAGTTCACGCGTACAGATTTATGATGCGTCCATGCCAGCATGCACACACGATACACACATGCAGATAGGTTCAGAAAAGAGGCGGGGAAATTATAAGGTGAAAGGTTTGAGGCAGTCTCTGAAGAGGGTTTCTGGGTATTGTTTCTATGGTTCCAGATCACTGCAGAGTATTTGATTGTAGGAAGCTCTTACTTTTCGTTGGGGCCCAGTATTCTTCTTAAACCTTGTTCAAGATAGGAGACTTTTCTCTCTTTGAGGTTCACATGTCTTCAATGGTTTCTGAAGCTGGTAAGAGTGAGATGAGAGCAGACAGGAAAGAGGTGTTCTCAGTCCAGGAGAAGAGTGCTTTCTGATTTCAAATTCCTTGTTGGAAGCTCAAATTCAAAAAACTCCAACAGTCAGTCATGTGACTAAACTGGCCTGACCATGTCTGTTCGTGTATTCGGCCACCTTAGTAGTTAACCTGAAATGCTTCAACGTCTGGTAATCAAATGTCCATTGTCGAGTAAATTGGGCAGGGAATAGCTCCTTTGTCCTTTGAAGTACTTCTTCTTTGGCCTCCTTATCTCGAGAGACAATGGATAAGCGCCTGGAGGTGGTCAGTGGTTTGTGAAGCAGCGCCTGGAGTGGCTATAAAGGCCAATTCTAGAGTGACATGCTCTTCCACAGGTGCTGCAGAAAAATTTGTTTGTCGGGGCTGTTACACAGTTGGCTCTCCCCTTGCGCCTCTGTCTTTTTTCCTGCCAATTACTAAGTCTCTTCGACTCGCCACATTTTAGCCCCGTCTTTATGGCTGCCCGCCAGCTCTGGCGAACGCTGGCAACTGACTCCCACGACTTGTGATCAATGTCACAGGATTTCATGTCGCGTTTGCAGACGTCTTTAAAGCGGAGACGTGGACGGCCGGTGGGTCTGATACCAGTGGCGACCTCGCTGTACAATGTGTCTTTGGGGATCCTGCCATCTTCCATGCGGCTCATATGGCCAAGCCATCTCAAGCGCCGCTGACTCAGTATAAGCTGGGGATGTTGGCCGCCTCGAGGACTTCTGTGTTGGAGATACGGTCCTGCCACCTGATGCCAAGGATTCTCCAGAGGCAGCGAAGATGGAATGAATTGAGACGTCGCTCTTGGCTGACATAAGTTGTCCAGGCCTCGCTGCCATAGAGCAAGGTACTGAGGACACAGGCTTGATACACTCGGACTTTTGTGTTCCGTGTCAGTGTGCCATTTTCCCACACTCTCTTGGCCAGTCTGGACATAGCAGTGGAAGTCTTTCCCGTGCGCTTGTTGATTTCTGAATCTAGAGACAGGTTACTGGTGATAGTTGAGCCTAGGTAGGTGAACTCTTGAACCACTTCCAGAGCGTGGTCGCCAATATTGATGGATGGAGCATTTCTGACGTCCTGCCCCATGATGTTCGTTTTCTTGAGGCTAATGGTTAGGCCAAATTCATTGCAAGCAGCCGCAAACCTGTCGATGAGACTCTGCAGGCACTCTTCAGTGTGAGATGTTAAAGCAGCATCGTCAGCAAAGAGGCGTTCCCTGATGAGGACTTTCCGTACTTTGGACTTCGCTCTTAGACGGGCAAGGTTGAACAACCTGCCACCTGATGTTGTGTGGAGGAAAATTCCTTCTTCAGAGGACTTGAACGCATGTGAAAGCAGCAGGGAGAAGAAAATCCCAAAAAGTGTGGGTGCGAGAACACAGCCCTGTTTCACGCCACTCAGGATAGGAAAGGGCTCTGATGAGGAGCCACCATGTTGAATTGTAGTACTAGTCTGTTGATATTCTAATATCTCTCTCCAGCCAAAGTTTCCAATTGTTTTTTAAAGCAAGTTCTTTCTTTACCATCAGCAGTTTAAAATCAATGTTCATGTGGCAAAATTCATTTTCCTCATTCTTGACAGGTGGGGGGTGGGGGGCTTGCCTGGCAACACTTTGATTGTGGTTAAAGGTATCTTTGTGGTATTAATTTATTCAGAAAACCGTGCCACATTAACTTAATATGAATTGCCGGTGTGTTCCTTTTCGTATTTCAAAATAACGACTGCCCACACCCACACTGACAGATCATACTTGATACTTGGCATATAAGTTAATCCCCATTTTTGGAATGATATTTGGAGGCATCAAAGATTGACTTATATGCCGCAATCTACTGTACTTCACTGACTGTAACGTGCTGATGGGGAAAATGAAGGGAGCTGAAGTTGTTTCCCTTTTGCTGAACCCTTTCCATCAAGAGGCTTTGGTCTGTCTATCTGTGGTAAGAGCTAACATTGGGGAGGGCAAAATTGCAAAGAAAAACTAGCATTGTAAAGTGTTGAAAAGAAGTGTATAATTTTTTTATTTATTTTTATTTAATTATGGGCATGTGAGTAACTATCTGTATTAATTTTGCATAAAGTTATTGTATAAATATCTCTGCTATAACCATGACTTGTTTGAGAGACTTTGGCATGCTGAAGGCTCTCCCCTGCACGCTTGTGTTAAAGATTTTTCTCAGTTCAGCTCACTCCTGACTCTGAAGTGGCTTTTGTCCCACAACAACTTGGTGTAGTCGGCAGGATCCACTGATGGTCCCGACTAAAGGAGTGTCCCCGTGGACAGCGGAGGGTGAGTACGTTTTATTTAACACTACTCCATGTTTAGTTAGGTCTGACTGAGTGCTGGGGTCTCCTCGTGACATCAGGGATCGCAAACTTTTGAACAGGGTCGGAGCGACTGAATGAGGAAAAAGGGTATCTAGGATCGCCAACAGCTAACAGACTGGTTGGAGGAGGGAAGCTTAGTGGGTACTCCTCTGAGCTTAAGAGCCTCGTGAATTGTGTTTAGGCACCCTCAATGATGGACTTGGCATGGTGGGAATGCTTAGCGGGTGTTCCCAAAGGTGAAGAGCCTTGTGCATAGGATCCAGGAGAAGAAATAGGTTACAAACATTAGAAGGACAAGTGGGAAAGTGAAAGATTATCAGGTTGAGGAAAGAGAGACAACTTAAACCAGAAAATTTTAGTGAAATTTAAAGTGAGTTACTGTGTCTTTTGTTCAAGTCTGTATGAATGTTGGAAGCTTCCTTGAATTAATATCCTTATCTGTGCAGCTTGTGTTCTCTAGACCTAACAGTCGTTAACCCTTTGTGTTCGGGCTTTAATGTTGAAAGTGTGAGTCTGTTACTTATTCTATCTTTGCACATGTATATTTCCGTGGGAACCTTGAGTCATGTTTTGGCTGTGAACTAGTTGAACCTTTATGTTCCTTGGGCTCGGGACTGGGAATTTAATGAATATTTTTGGTACTTTGAATTCATGACTCATTACAGGAGTCAATATTTCCAAGTTGTTTGGAATTAAAAAGTGTGAATGTGATTGTTGAGTTGTGTTCATTTTAATTCAAGATTATGCACCCAGAAATGGGACATAAAAACTGAATTACATTTCAAATTAAAGATGCTGATGGAATGTTTTATTTTTATTTTAAAAGTTGGTTTTACAACTGTGAAAAGGCAATGGATAATTTTGTAAGAGATAAGCTTCAGTTTTGAAGGCTTGAAGATGTCTGGCAGAAATCTAATTTGAAGTTTTAAAACACTTTGCTTTAATTGAACCAAATTTTAAAATCTGCTATTGCTTTTTTGCAGTTTAAATTAAAGACATATCTTACTGACTGTTTTTAAGGAGCAAACGTTCGGAATTGGACATTGGTTTAAGGGAGAGAAAGGATAAATAAAGGAGATATGGGAAAGATTCTGTCTGTTTAAAGTCTGTTTAAGAGGCTAATGTTAAGTCTTTTGTTGTAAGAATGTTAAATCATTTTTCTTTAGTTTTTTTGGTTTTATTACTGTCATTTAAAAAGGCACATGAAGAAAGAACATGAAAAATTATGTTATTTACCTTTTCTTTTAAAAAGCACGTGCTATTCTGTTCTGTGTATAGTTAATAAATATTGGTCTAAATTAAGTTTAAATTATTACGGTTAACTGACCTGTTAAGTTGGGAAAACTGAAATTTCATTAGTGGCCACGATGAACTGCCAAGTTATCATATCATGGAATGAGGGAGTCTTCAATTCTGGATAGAAGGCTCGCACATAAAACATTGGCAGTTTTGAATTTTAAATGATTGCTGTGAATTGGAATTATTGGACTTTGGAATCATCCTGATTGTATCAAAAACATCCTTGGGTTAGAAACATCTTACAAAAGATGTTAAAAGTTTGGAGACAATTAGAGTTTAATCAAAAATGGTGTCTTCCCTGATGGAGATGTTTTCCTCTGAAGTTTAAGGGGATAATCAAATTTTTAAAAATTGAAAAAACAAAAAGTCTAATGGTCTCTATGAATATAGAGAAATAAGTTTCTTTTAGGAAGAAATCAATGCAGCATTAACAAAACCTGTCACTCCGGCAACACTCTTATTTGAATTTGGGATAATTTTGAAATGCAAAAGTCCAGTGTAATTTAGCATGTTACTTTTAAGAAACTAAAATGTCAGCTAAGATAAGGAACAAACAAAATATGGTAATGCCTGGAATCAAATATAAAAGTTTTATTTTTGCTTTAAAGATATTTTGAATATTGGACTGTAAAGTTACTCCAGGGCTCATGAATAAACTAAAATTATAATTAATGGGAATTGAAAGTCAGATCTGACTGATGCAAGAGCTAATAAAGACATTTTGGGGACAAACAATGGTGAAATTAGAATTCAAACCATTAAATAAATATAGTGTAGAATTTCCAAGATGTCCAGAACTTTCCAGTGAAAGTCAGGAAAGTGTAGATAAGACTGCTTTCTCTTGGACATATTTGTATCTTTTTAACGAGAACCACATTTGATAGACTGGCCACTACCCGAGACATCAGGACCATGCAGGGGGTGATAAGCAAAGATCTCAAACAGACACCACACCCCCCACCCCCCTCTTGTAATAAGATCATCTGAGAGTCAAAAATGTGTGGCATGATATTGGGATACTGATGTAAGAGTGCAGATGTAATTTGTTACATGTGAAGCAACGGACATGCAAAATGCATGGTAAAATACACTGAAGAATGGGTCCCAGGCATATGTAGAAACTTGAACAACAGCATGGCATAAAATGGTTAATGTGGCCAGTAGAGTGAGACAAGGCATTGACACATACTCCACAGAGAAAATGACTTTCCAATAATCAGGATAAATTCAACACAATGGTAATGGTCAGAGGGAGTAAAATTAAAATTCAGAGAGACAGTTGAAAGGCTAGGAAAATAATATTCAGTAAGACTTATCCACAAGATGGAGAAGATAAAGAGAGAGCTGGAGAATCTTTTAAGTCCATGCATGATGGAAGGATTGTGACATTGTAACGAATGTAATGTGACGTTTTTGTGACCCGTGTGATTGGGCCATGAATGTTGCCACCCCGATTTGGCGAGCTAGACTCAATGAAGGGAATGGTTGGGTATTGCTACAACAGTCAATACTGCAGCCTGGAATAGAAAGGACCACCACCTCACAGAAATACTTAGTAAAAATGATTCAGAATAATGACCGTAGAATGTAGACAACACAACGGCTAGGCAAATCTCAATAGTGGGAGACTGTATATAAAGTAGGACAACACCAATCACTCCAGACTCTGTCAATGTTTATGATACTAACCCAGGCCATAGTATTAGTAATAGGACTCTTCAAGCTTTGCTATTTGAGGTGCCTTGCGCGACACATGTGCGACAAGAAACGCAGCTTAGAGCTTGTGGCTCTTCTTGAAAATAGTAAAATAATTAATGAGGGGTCGACCTGGACAACTTCCCCTCAATAGGGGGAATTGTAAGATTATTAGGCTACTAAAAGTTACTAACTGGAAGACTAATTGTTAAAATCTAGCTGTTATAAACAAAAGACTGATTATTATAAACTAACATTTAGCTTTATTAGAACCCTTCTTTGTAGTATGATAAAATGGGAAAACTTAGGAAATAGGGCACAGTATACACAAATTGTCAAGGTAGAGGGTTTCTGGGAGATTATGACAAGTTTTAAAATGCTTACTTGCAGTAAAAGACACCAGACACCAAGGCAATTAGGGATGGGCAATAAATGCTGGCATAGCCGGTGATGCCCATGAATGAATAAAAAAAAGGGAAAAAAAGACAGTGAAAAACAGCTTCTGTACAAATAAAGTATAGATTTGTCTCATAATGAGGTAAGGAACCTCGGAATGTAAAAGCATTGAGATAAATTAGTCAACACAAAGGGGTATTACTTACGTAAATCTGAAAGGTTAGCAACAGCCAAAGAGTTATCCTTGATTGGTTAAGAAAAGCATAAGGGTGCATATGGGAAACCAACATAGACCAAGAGGCACTTGGGGAAATCTGCAGTTTGATTTTACAGGATGCTTGCTTAAGAGCAGAGGGAAAACACGGGCTGGATTTTCAAGTGCCTCCGCTGTCGGGAACGTTGGTTGGGAGGCAACGAAGATCGGTGCAGCGGAGGCCCACCATCAACTCCGACGGCAACAGGCCCCGTTCCGATCTCGGCGGCAGCGGCAAGGCCACGTGGTGGGCCCCCATTTGAATATATAAACTAATTTACATACCTGATTTAATGAGGGTCCCATCGCCTCCTTAAGCGCCGCACCGATCTTCATTCGGGCGGCCAACAATGCCGTGCCTTTGAATCCCCATTGGGGGAAACATGGCTCGACACCTGTGGGGAGGGGGGAGGAGGATTTTTTTCTCTGTGCGGGAGGAGGGAATGGGGTAACATCACTGCAGATTTGTGGGGGGGTGGAGGTGGTGATGTGAAGGGGTAAAGGACAAAGGTGCAGAACTTTGGGAGGGAAGGTCAAATGCTTAATAAACAAATTCCGGGGGGGAAAAGGGCAGGAATGTTTTGAAATGCCATTAGGAAAATGAAATGCCAGTGGGAAAATGAATTTAACGGTAATTTAATTCCATCTTTTGGTAGTTGCTCTGACCTGGCCCTTTAATTTTTAAATCTCCATTGAGGGCTGTAAGCCCTTTAAAAATGGTGCCTGCGCATTGGCGCCGGACGCCATTGCCGGCGACAACTCGCCCGCCCCCTCCATGTCATTGTGGGGGGCAGGCATCGCAGCCATGCAAATGAGCCACCGTGTTTGAAATTGTGGCGGCTCTGTGATGTAGCACCCGTGTGCGTGGGTCGCATTTTTTTACGTCTGCCGCCTATTTCAGCGGTGAACTCTTAAAATGTAGCCACTATTGTCTGGTAATAATAGACCCTTTCACCAGGTGAGTAGAAGTGTTTCCAATGCAAAACTACACCACGGACACAGTTACTCGGATACTGGGCGAGGAGGTGATACTGCGGTGGGGAGTTCCCCTGCAGATAAACTCTGACCAAGGAACCCATTTTACAGGCAAAGTTATGAAAACCACGTGCAGACTACTGGGAGTAAAAGAAAGATTTCACATACCCTACCACCCCCAAAGCTCGGGGATAGTAGAATATATGAAACAAATTTTAAAATGGCTCTCTCAAAAGCAATTGTGAGTACACGTAAAATTGGGTAGATGTACTCCCAGCCGTATTGATGAGGCTACGGGCCACTCCTAAGCGAACATTAAGACTAACTCCTTATGAACTAATGACTGCAAAAGCTATGAGACTCCCAGAGGGAATAATAACAGGGATTGGTGAAATGGGACCGCTGAAGGATAGCTTTACACGCGATGTGAAAGAATTGTGCATGCAGCTCCGAGGTATGAAATTGGAAGTAAAACAACAGCAGGAAGCTGCTGATAGGGAGAGACTGGGATCTGAGATAAAACCGTCTGGTCCTGATGACCAGTGACACTTGTGTATGTTTGAACATGCTGGGAGGAAGCCGGTGGCAACACTGGTCTCAGCTTAAGGCATATGACTCGCATTCTGTTTCTGCCAACTAGAGCAAAGGCAGCCTGCTAACAGCAATGATGGTGATCACCCTCCTGGCAACTGCAGCAGCATGGGAGGCGCCCACCGTGCACATCAACAAGAACACCTGTCTGCATCCTGGGCAGTACGTACAACTGCCTAAGGGAGGCGAAGGAGAATGGATAAAGAAACCTATTGTGCGGATCTCAGATAAAACCAAATACACACATGACCCAAGTAGTATGCCTACCAGATTCAGACCTGGCAAGGAATGGCTCAGAGGTTACCGTGCAGCGGCCCAGCATGACAGTCCATCTACCGAACCCAGGGCGTGACGAGGTTACAATATTTTACAATCAGGCAAAGGGTGATGCAGTAGGATGGTTTTTCCTACTGCAGGCATGTGAAGAACCAAGGGGTTATGGAATACCTTTAGGCCAGACAAATATGATATTTAGCAATAGTTCAGACGGGTCCATAGATATAACTGGGATGTATAATAGCAACTCGGGAGTCGGAGAGTATTGGTTTGGGTGTGGACTGAATTATGCTCCAAACATAGACGGCTGCATTTGAAGAGCCCAACGCCAAAATGGCGCAAATATTTGCGGCCTGCATGCATGGGTCCCACGTCGTGGAGCTGCCGCGATTACAAATGCGGCAGCTCATTAGCATGGCCACGACGCCCATCCCCCTGATGACATGGAGGGGGCAGGCGAGTGCAACAGCATCCGGCCCCAATGCACAGTTAGAGCCCTAACTGCACATTTAAATTTTAAAGGGGCAGTTACGTTAAAGATTATAAAAATGAATAAAATAACCTTGCCATGCACTCTTCCACCGCCCCCCCCACAATGGCATTACACATCATTTCTGCCCTTTTCCCCCCACCCCGGAATACCTACCTTGAAAATTTGACCTCCCCACCAACCCCCACCCCAAAGTTCGGAACCTTTGTCCTTTACCCCTTCACATCACCCCCCCCCAGACCAATCCGAAGCGTTGTAACACCGCTCCCTCCCTCCCGCACAGAGAAAATCACCTCCTCCCCTATCCCCACAGGTGTCGCACCTCCTTTCTCCGAACAGGGATTCGAAGGCGCGCCATTGTCGACCGCCAGAATGAAGATACCAACCTGCTGGCGGAATCGCTGCAGCCTGCATATTCATTAGAGGTTAGTAGCCATTTACAAATTTTAATGCGGGTCCCGTCGCCGAGCGGTGGGGCGGCCGCCACAAGGCCTTGCCGCTGCCACCGAGATCGGTATGGGGCTTGCTGGCATCGGGGTCAGTGGCGGGCCTCCTCCATTCCTATCTTCATTGCACCCCCCCACCCCTCCACCATTCCTGTCCTCGGAGGGCCTTTAAAATCCAGCCCAGTATCTTTCACGGGAGTCAAGGTGCGATCAGATGGACCAATTTTCCCCCATTAATATGGCAGTCAGGGCTCGAAGGACAATATTGTCAAGAATTGTGCATTGATGTTATTAACTGGCTAGGATGTACTGATGTAAGATGCTTTAATCTAATGGAATGTGGTTATAGGAAGCTGACGCAGTGCCCCACTGTGCAGTGAACAATTGTGTCGCCTCCCGAGAACAACATGATAAGGATAGGGAACCCTAAGATGTTATTGCATGATGTTACCATGATTACATTAGAAATGACCTATAATTTAGGTCGTGTAATTCCCGCATTAAAGGCCAACTGCAGTAACCACCCCGCGCCAATTGTCCAGGCAGAGCACAATTTGCAGCAGCTGATCAGTGATTATAAGAATTGGATAGCCCCTGGAACAAAGAACCCACGGGGGAGGAAGAATAGAGCATACTTGGGGATGAAGAGGGCCTATTAGGCAGTACCAACTCAGTCCTAAATTCATGGGGTATTTTGAATATCAATAGGTGGCGCGAGAAAGCGCTGAAGGCTTGCAATTTGCGACCCGTGGGACAGAACATGCAGGGAAAAGGGTTAGTGAAAGGGTTAACTTTGCTGGGAGAAGACAATGAATTCGACTGGTTCACAGACTAGGAGACGGGCCTGCGATGTACTGGCTCGAGACTTAATTAGCAACATAGAATTGGATATCGAGGATATTTGATTCAGTACTGTGCCCAGACACACACACATGGAGATTAGTGGCCTAAGTTTGATTAATTGGAACCAGGTAGAGAAGAACTAGCATCCCGACCGACTCGTGGCAGTAGGGAAGACAAGGTCAAGTTTCTGCTGATAATGCCAAAACGCACAAGAATGGTACATATTCAGGGGGATATAGAACAGAATCTCTGGGAGTGGTCAAGGGTGAATCGGTACATAGGGTGGGGTCACATGCATATGTGACAAAAAGCACTAATAGCACCTTGCTCATGACCACGGACATGTGTTGTACTGAGTCACAACATTATCCAGTGTGCACATGTAACACTCCAAGACCTATAGATGGCAATTCCGCAGTAGTGGTTATGGTTGAATCCATGAAGGGAGCTTTCAAGGTGGTTCAGATGTCCACAACCCAGTGGTGTTTCCTGACCGACGAGAAGAATTGCCTCTATGGAGGACTAGTGTGTGCAAATAATCACACGTTCTGTTTCCACGTTGCAGACTCATTCACCTTGGGAGGCCTTCACCTGGCAGGAAGGACCCTGACAGGTATGGTCTTCAGCCCTTGGTGGAATGATAAGCTGAATGTAGATGATGCACCAGGGAAGGCGGCTGGAGTAGCTGTCCAAAGGGCTTTAGTCACAGTCATAGATCATGTCGATCGGAGTCGGAAGGCCATCACAAAGGGAAGGGTACAGGTGAATTTGACAAGGGAACTGCTAAGGTATTGGGGGACTTGGCCAGTGCCAGTGCCGCGGCCGACCATATGCAGTACAATTGGTGGGAAATAGGCAGAATGGCTATCGCTGTTGCATCAGTACTCACCCTTATCATTTGCTTTGGCATTTGTTGTTACTTAAGGTGCATTATACAATGCGTAAAATTGGCTATGATGTCCAATAAGCAGTATGCCCCGTTGGCGGCCACCCTAGCACAACCCCCAGAAAAGGGAAACCAGAACGGCATTTACGCTCTCTAATTTGACCAGTAGCGCTCCAAACCAAGCCAGACATCATTAGGATATCCAGCGAAGTTGTCAGAGGACTCCAAATTGTTAGGATTTGATTCCTGCAGAAGTCCAAAAGGATCCCTGGGCAACTCTGCCAGCAGAGAATCAGGGGAATTGGTTTTTATTTATTTTTTTATTTAGCAATACAGCACTGAAACAGGCCCTTCGGCCCACCGAGTCTGTGCCAACCACCAACCACCCATTTATACTAATCCTACACTAATCCCATATTCCTAACACATCCCTACCTGTCCCTATATTCCCCTACCACCTACCTATACTAGGGGAAATTTATAATGGCCAATTTACCTATTAACCTGCAAGTCTTTTGGTGGTGGGAGGAAACCGGAGCACCCGGCGAAAACCCACGCAGACACAGGGAGAACTTGCAAACTCCACACAGGCAGTACTCAGAATTGAACCCGGGTCACTGGAATTGTGAGGCTGTGGTACTAACCACTGCGCCACTGTGCCGCCCACGTGCCCACGTGTATCAGATATAATCTGTCCAGGGGCCAACAGGAGGGACTGATGTGGAAACTGACGGGTAATAAGGTTACTGAGGTTCATAAGTTGTTTTTCTTTTGCTGAACCCTTTCCATCAAGATGGCTTTGGGTCTGTCCTTCTGTTGTAGGAGATAACATTTGGGAGGACAAAATTGCAAAGAAAAACTAATATTGTAAAGTGTTGAAAAGAAGTGTATAAGCAATAGTAAGATAACCAAATATGGGTATATGAGTAACCAGCTGTATTAATTTTGCATAAAGTTATTGTATAAATATCTCTACTGTAAGCCTGATTTTTTGAGAGACTTTGGCATGCTGAAGGCTCTCCCTGCATGTTTTTAATAAAGGTTTTTTTCAGTTCAGCTCACTCCTGACTCTGAGGTGGCTTTTGTCCCACGAATAAAAAAATCAAGTGTTTTGGAATATCCTGAGTTCGTGAAAGGCACTGTATAAAAGCAAGTTCTTTCTTTCTTTACCTGTGGTAATAAGCTGATCTCAGAACACCGGGCACAAATAATACATCCCATTGTCTCATACCTACAAATAATTGTTCTGGCATAAATAATGCCAATATGGGAAGATCTGGGCAATAACCCCAAACTATAGTGGTAGAAGATAAAGTCTTTCCTTATTCTTTCATGGGATGTGGAGATCAATTTTATTTATTGCCCATCCTTAATTGCCCTTGACAACTTGCCATTTCAGAGGGCAGTTAAGAGTCAACCACATTGCTGTGGGTCAGGAGCCACATGTAGGCCAGATCAGGTAAGGACAGCAGATTTCCTTCCCTAAAGGGCATTACTGAACCAGAAGGGTTTTTACAATTGATGATAGTTTCACGGCACCATTACTGAGATATATCTTTCAATTCCAGATTTTGTTATCAATTAATGGAATTTGAATTCTACCTGCTGCTGTCGTGGGATTTGAACCCAGGTTGCCAGAGCATTAGCCTGGGCCTCTGGATTACTAGGTCAGTGACATTACCACTACGCCACCATTTCCCCTAATGAAAATGAAAAATAAGAAATGATGAAAACCTGAAATAAAAACCGAAATGTTGGAAAAGCACTGTCAGCCATTCAGCACTTGATTACATACTTAAGTCCTGCAGAAGCATCGAAACTTACAACCTTCATGACTTGGCAGGTGGGAGTGCTACCACTGAACTATGCTGACAGAACAGATGATGCCATTTTGTGTTCATGTGACTTTGTTGGAAAAATTATCCACTGGTGCAATTTCATTTCTTTGATTGTCCTGTCCTAAATTACACTTTCATAGGACAAGAGCAAAATACTGAGGATGCTGGAAATCTGAACTAAAAACAGAACACGCTGGAATTACTCAGTAGGTCAGGCAGGATCTGTGGAGAGAAATACAGAGTGAATGTTTCAGGTCTGTGAACTTTCATCAGAACTCTTTCAGAGGATATACACTTTTATATGATTGTATTGAGGTCAGTGTCAAAGTAGAATTTCATTCTCCCTGATCAAACCTTTTTAAATTTCATCATGGCCATATATGTATAATTAATGGGAGTAATTACTGGTTTTAAATAAGCCTGAATACATTGCTTTGGTTGGCCAGATGAATATTCCCTAAACTTGACAGGTTCACTTCTGGTAATGGGACATTGTACCTTGGTGGCAAGGTAGCACAGCCTACTGTTGTACCAATGCATTGCACCATTCAGTCATCAAGCACAAATACACGGTAAGTTCCTTGTTTCAAATGGGTCATTAAAAGAAGAGACATGTTGTAAACAGAAGGAAGTATTGAAAAAAATTAGACGGCAATTCAACCTGAGTGCTTACCCTCTTGCACCTCCTAATGGTGCATTACAGAGAAGTATTGATAGAGTTCTGGCAGCAGATGTTCTGCTCTCTCATTCATGGCACAGTGTGTATTGTGGTAGGCTGCTGAAAGGGGTAAGAACAAAAAATAATGATAAAGCATATCAAGTGACTGGCTGCAAAGTAGGCACTTATCTCAAATAGAGCCAAATGTCTGCCAGTTTAGCTGAACATTTTAAAAGTATACCATAAACATTATTGAAGAGATACCAAACCCAAACTGTCTCTTAAAGCTGTAGTGCCGGAGTTTGTTCCCATGGCGGGGGTCCTGATGCTGAGAATAAAGCTGAGGGCAAACCCACCTCAGCCCTTTTCAGGGGCCACGATGGAATTCAACGGCAATCAGGCATTTAACTGTCTCCCATCAGGGCTTCCATCGCTTTAAGGGCAGAGGCCCACCTCCAAGAGCGGCCGGCCAATCAGAGGGAGTGAGAGTGGTAACCACTCTGGGCTGCAGGAGGCCCCGAAATCAAGGTGATTTAGTGGGGATCGCCTGGACCAGTCAGGCAGTCCCCAGCGAGGGGTGCCATGGTGGGGATGGGTGGGCCCTCAGTAATAATGGCAGGGGTCATCTTTAAGTGGGGGTGTCCCTCCGTGGGCCACAGGGCGTCCGATCAGGAACCCCCACCACCCGCCCCCCCAAGCACGCAGGGAGGCTGCCAGCTTTTACTGGCAGCCTCCCCACGTGGTGGAGGTCTCCACCGCTGGTATTTTACCAGCAGCAGTGGGAAAAGACCCTTAAATGGCCCGTAATTGGCTCCTTAGGGGCTTCAATTGGCCTCTGGGCAGGAAGGCCATCCTCGACCTTCCCCACCCTTGGTAAAATTCCATGGCGTCAGGAAGACAACAGGCCCTCCACACCCCATCTTCCATCACCATTTTACGCTCCTGCCTCTGCCTCCCAGCACATCCCTAGAGGGCTGGTACAATCCGGCCCGTAGGGCTGAATTTAATGAGACCACCACTGGATACCCAGGGCTCCACTCAGTAGGTGATGAGGAGATTGGAGTCCCCGCGCAAGAGAGTGAGGATTGTCTCCCATTGGCATGCGCATCGATGCTGGAGACCCACATAATGATTTGCATAGTGGAGGCGTGGGTCTCCCCCAATCACGTGCCCAGAGCAAAGACACAGGGTGGGCCCACGGTTCAGAGATGCCTCCCTGAAGATTCTCCTCCAGGCTGTAAGGGAAAGGCAAGAGGTTCTCTTCCCCCACAATGACAAGAAGAGATCCTCCCGCCTGGTGAAGCAAGCCTGGGTGGAGATCGCAGAGAAGGTTAGCAGCCGTGGGTCACCCAGTGCAATTGGGTCCAGTGCAGGAAGAGGGTCAATGACCTACTGCATTCAGCCAAGATGAGTGCTCCATATCAGATGCCTTCAAAAGATTGCATGTAACTACAGGGGAGGTTGTGCGATGTGGGGAGGGTGGCAATGATATGGCATAGCCTGAGTGCTTAGGATGCTGTCTCTTCCTGACATAACGCTTGTTAGGCATCAGGACAACTGCACAGCCTAACCTACATATATTTATGTTCTCTCATGCAGGTAGCCATTCGCAGGGGTCCGCAACCATTGGGAGACAGCCATTCACCTCTGAGGAGGAAGACGACTCAGAGGATGCACCATTCCCTGACTCTCTTGCACCGTCCACTCATGCAGATACTTTCACCTCGGTGAGTACCTACTCGGCTTTATAATCAGTGTCACAAGATGGTGAGCGCACAACACATGCACCTGAACAGCTGGTGAAGACTGAGACAGTTGAGGCCTCTGATAGTTGGAGGACTCTGGGTGGCCAGGCACATGCTGAGCCCCAGGATGATGATGAGCATCTGGTGTCGACAGCACAGGGCATGCTGGAATTGCAGAGAGGGATAGAGCAAAATCTGGCGGAGATGCCAGAAACCATGTGCAGCCATGAGTGGACAAAGGAGGAGTCCATCCATATCATGACAGCTGCCATGTCTCAGGCCATGGGCGCATGGCTTCCTCCGTCGAGAGGCTGGCGACCCTCATGGAGAGCCAGATCCCACAGATCCACGTTGACCTGCACACCATCGCCTTGGCCATGAGCTCGACACAGCAGTGACAAAGCGAGAGAAGGAACAGGAGTCCAGATGATTCTGCAGCTCTTGGTCCTTCTCTGGTGAGCAGGGAGGCTCAAGAGACCCTTCAAAGGGAGGCTGACAGCCACATCTGGGGGCTGCCCTCAGGGTGCTCCGGGTGTGACAGCCAGCTCCTTAGCCTCTCCGCCAGTGAGCCCAGCTCTAGCAGCCGCAATGCCTGAAGAGAGCCCTACACCAGTCCAGCACACCCCACCAAAGTCATCACAAGCCAAGGGGCAGCCCGATCTGCTGCCTGCTTACAGCCCAGCTGCTGCCACTGGGATCACACCATTTAGGAGCACACGCAAATGGATTAAAAAGAACAAATAGCAACACTTCGGATTTCACAGGTGTAGATTACACTTTTTGTGTTATATAATTGAAAGATGCTTTGTTGAAATCTCTAGGCTTCATTGTTTGAAAGCCAGGTGCCATTATGCCTTAATTGTGTGATGTAGATCTCACCCTTCCCCCTTAGGGCAATGCCAATGTCACCACAGCCCTCATTAACATGCCTATGTGATGAGAGCCGTCGTTAACATATGCTCTTCCATGGGCACATTTCATCCGTTTGCTGGACAGGGACCACAAATGGAAAGGACATGACAGAGGTCAGGCATTAAGGTGAGCCTTTATTTCACTCTCTGTGAATGGATCCCAGGATGGCTGCAAATGAGTCGTTGCGAGGTTCTCTCTTGCCTCCTTCGCCTGTAGCTCTACCTGCCTGGCCTCCTGTTTTGGTACCTGAGGATGTGCAAATTCTGTTGGCATAGTCGCTCATGGACCTCAGATCCCAGTCTAGATGCTGACCCAACCTCTGTTCCAGCTGTGTGATCAAACAGACCTATTAGACAACAGTTTATCTATCCCATACTGACACCCCCCCATCCTTAACCCCAACGCATATTTCGCCCCTTTGCAAAGACCCCACTACCCTTTGCAGAGCTCCCACTACCCCAGCCCCCTTTGCAGAGCTTGCAGCAATGCGCTCCCACAATGGCTTCCAAACCCCTCTCTTGCCCTGGGCTGCAGTACTCAAGGCTGCCTACCCATCGCATCAATGTGCCCTCTCGCCTTTATACCGCCAAGTTTCACTGGTCAAGAAACTGGAGGCATGTCAGTGCCACCCGCCATTCACAGAATCGATCATTGATCATTAAATTGCTTATAAAGATATTTAAATACATTTAAGTCAGCATCTCAGCAATTTAAAATAGATTCCTGTCGCGTTGCAGCGGGAGTGCCTCCATAGTGCTTTACCACCACTGACAAAATCCAGTACCAATGTCACGATGCCGGATTTCCAGGTGGATGGCTGCATTGTGATTCTCCAGCCCCTTCCTCGCCATTACTCTTGCCCTCAACAGCTGCACAAAATCCAGCCCATAGTGTGGAAATGTGTCTCAATTTTATGCAATAGGAGATTTTAAATTAATTCAATTTCAATATGAAATAGCTCTTTGAATCCTATTTCAATACATACCAGTTATCTTAAAGGTTGATTTTTTTTTAATGAAAAATATCTGCTTAGTGTTATGACCCGGTTTAGGGTTCCCTTTCAGCCTTCACTTGGTCTTACTGTAACTGGGTTTCATTTTCAAACACACCGTGTTTTTAGCTCCCCCTTGGTGAATCCTTGTTCACCGCTTTCCAATTATAAAGCTAAGAAACCAGCACACCCACACAGGTTTTCTTAGGTTTAAAGAAAAAAATTGAAATTTATTAAAACTTAAACTTAACCTCTAATTCAGTTGACGCCTACGGATACACGATGCGCTCATGCTAGCATGCATACGCGATACACATGCAAATAGCGAAAGAAAAGAGCAGAAGGAATAAAGTGGAAAGGTTTGAGCCATATCTGAAGAGTTTTTGTTACGGGTCTTCGAGCTCACTGTATAGTCCTTGATTGTAGGTAATTCTTGCTTTTTGTTGGGGTCCAGTATTCTTCTTAAACCTCGTTCACTGTAGGAGACTTTTCTCTTTTGGGGTTCATGTGTCTTCAGTAGGTTTTTGGAGTTCTGTGAGAAAGAGATGGGAGCAGACAGGAGAGGCTGTGGTGAGCCAGCCAGGAGAGGTCTTTTCAATTCAGGAGCAAACAGCTTTCTGCAGACTCTCAGTTCAAAACCGTACAATTCAGAAAAAAACCAGAATGCCAAGCAGATTAGTCATGTGACTAACTGGTTTGACCAGGTCTGTTTGTAGATTGTATTGGAGCAGGGGATAGCTCCTTTGTTCCAACAATGTCTGTTAATATCCAAAAATGTCTTTCCAGCCCCCTGGCAACCCCTTGTAACATGCCTTCTCTTCTTCCCAGAAACAATTTGAAATTTAATGTCCATGTGGTGAAATCAATGTGCCTCATTCTTGGCAGGTGGGGGCCTGCATGACATTAGGTATTGTGACTTAAATGCAAATTAGAGTAAATGACTTGTCCTCGATGCTGGCTGTGTATATCAAAACTAAATATGATATCCAGCTTTAGCAAAAGCCCACAACTTCAGCAGCCACCTTCTGATAATCTGACTCTGATCTACATTAGATTCTCCTCCCACTCTCCACCACCACCCCCGCCACAAACTATCATTCACAACACCTTCATCCATCCTTCCCTGCACTTCTGCCTTGCTATCTCTTTGCTAATTTTCAAATCCTCCTCAAAACCCACCTCCTTTACATCCTTCTGTTTCTGAAGTTGCCTCATTGTAAGGACATAAGACAATTCTTTTGGGCCTCCTTATCTCGAGAGACAATGGATACGCGCCTGGAGGTGGTCAGTGGTTTGTGAAGCAGCGCCTGGAGTGGCTATAAAGGCCAATTCTGGAGTGACAGGCTCTTCCACAGGTGCTGCAGAGAAATTTGTTTGTTGGGGCTGTTGCACAGTTGGCTCTCCCCTTGCGCCTCTGTCTTTTTTCCTGCCAACTACTAAGTCTCTTCGACTCGCCACAATTTAGCCCTGTCTTTATGGCTGCCCGCCAGCTCTGGCGAATGCTGGCAACTGACTCCCACGACTTGTGATCAATGTCACACGATTTCATGTCACGTTTGCAGACGTCTTTATAACGGAGACATGGACGGCCGGTGGGTCTGATACCAGTGGCGAGCTCGCTGTACAATGTGTCTTTGGGGATCCTGCCATCTTCCATGCGGCTCACATGGCCAAGAATAGAAGAAGATCACACAGTCCCTTGAGCCTATTTTACCTTTCAATTTGTGTACAGTAGTGTGGTTGTTATGTTATTAGATGAGCAATCCAAAGGCTTGGACTAATACTCCAGGGCAGACCGCTTGTCACATTTTATGAGAGAATATTCCTTGTATCTCCACTGTCTTTTTCCTACCTCCTAACTATTTACCAACCCATGATAAAAGGTTACCTCCAATTTCATGCACTTTCATTGTTGCGAATGTTCTCTTGTGCTAACCCTTATCCTATGCTTTCTGGGAGACCATATAGATAACACCGACGCACAGTGGCAGCAGTATGTATCATCTGCAAGATGCACTGCAGCAACTCACCCAGGCTCCTTATACAGCACCTTTCAAACCCGTGACCTCTACCACCTAGAAGGACAAGGGTGGCAGATGCATGGAACACCACCACCTGCAAGTTCCCCTCCAAGCCACACACCATCCTGACGGGGAACTACATCGTCGTTTCTTCACTGTCGCTGGGTCAAAATCCTGAAACTGCCTTCCTAACAGCGCTTTTGGTGTTGCTACACCTCAAGGACTGCAGCAGTTCAAGAAGGCAGCTCACCAACACCTTCTCAAGGGCAATTAGGGATAGGCAATAAATGCTGGCCTAGCCAGTGATGCCCACATCCCCCAAACAAATAAAAACATATGTAGGCATTCCCTAACCACCACACTAGAGACCTCCTCACAAAATTAAACTAGACTAGTCAGGCAATGAGCTGCCCTTCACAAATTCTTGTGACTCTATTTGAGTAGTTGATACTTGTCTAGATGCTCAGTCACTTTGACTAATGATAGTGTTATGACCAGTGAGAAAGAGGTCTAAGGGTCCCTTTCAGCCTTCACCTGGTCTTACTGTAACAGGGTTTTATTTTTAAACACACTGTGTTTTAGTTCCCTCTTGGTGAATCCTTGTTCACCATTTTCCAATTATAAGGCAAAGAAACCAGCACAAACAGGCTTTCTTAGGTTTAAAGAAGAAAGGTGAAATTTTATTAAACTTAAACTCTAATTCGGTTGGCGCCTAAGGATACATGACATGCCCAAGCTAGCATGCATACGTGATACACGCATGCATATAGAGACAGAAAAGAGCAGAAGAAAAATAAAGTTGAAAGGTTGGAGGTAATATCTAAAGAGTTTTTGTTATGGGTCTTTAAACTATCTGTAGAGTTCTTGTTTGTAGGTGGATCTTGCTTTTCGTTGGGGCCCAGTATTCTCCCTAAACCTTGTTCACTATTGGAGACTTTTCACCCTTGGGGTTCATGTGTCTTCAGTCAGTTTTTGGAGTTCCGTGAGAAAGAGATGGGAGCAGTCAGAACAAGAGAGGGGGATTGTTTGAGTCCAGGAGCATACTGCTTTCTGCCAGTTCAAACACTGTCTCTACAATTTAAAACTCCCCAAGTTGGCCAGCAGGGTAGTCACATGACTGACTGGGCTAACCACTTCTGGCTTAGTGGATTGAATTCGAGCAGGGAATAGCTCCTTTGTCAGCAAGCAGTGTCTTTTAATATACAAAAATGTCTTTCCAGCCAGGGACCTGGCAACCCCTTGTAACAGGCCTTCTCTACCTCCCAGTAACAATTTGAAATTTAATGTACATGTGGCGAGATTAATGTGCCTCATTCTTGGCGGGGGGGGGGAGGGGAGGGGGCGCCTGCATAACACCTCCACATGCAGGGGGATGAAATGTGATTTGAGAAAAGGCGCATTTCATTAATAGGGTTGAGAGAAAATATGTAAGATACAGAAAACCATGCATTTCTCTCATTCATTCCCATTCATTCATGAATCCTAAGGCTTACTAAAACTGTCTTTTTTTGATGCCAGTGCTGCTTTAATTTCTCCTTTTTGGCATCCCAGTAACCATGTGGTTCTTTGGGGAAGTTTTTCTTCAGTTTCCCCATTGCCATGACTGCCTAGAGTCTTTGTTCCTGTTGAGGTCTGCCAAGGGGGTGGGGGGTGGCGGAGAGATAGATTTAATTAGCCCCAAATTGGAGTTTTTCCAAAAGAGTCAGTAGTGGGCAGGTATATCCTGAACTCTCTTTTAGTGCTTTGCGAAGTCATGCAGAGGCTTTTGACTTCAGAGGATGGGTGGTTACATTATTCTCTGACTGTGGGGGAGGATTCTTTGCTAATCTCCCCTTTGTCCCAGAGGACACTCCTGCCTGCAGATATTTGTGCAGACCCTGCTGCACACCGCTGTGGCACTTTCACTAGGTGAGGCATCACCCTCACAGTTTCTCTGCCCCCCCAGAGGTCTTTCTTTGTTTCTGCAGGTTCCTGTAAATGCTGTTAGCAACTCTAGCGGGGTTCTTCTAGAGTCTGCATTTATGTAAGAGGATGAGGGGTCTATCTTTTCAAATTTTTCAAGGTTGGCTGACCGGACAGTAGGGGTTTTCATCTGGGATTCCTCCCGGGCTTCCTTTAACCTGCCCTCTTGGTCACTTTTTCCCCTTCTCTGTCTAACCTTTTTCCAGCCTTGTGCCTGTCAGTACCCTTTTGTTCTCGGCGGGGGTCCCTTATGGTTCATCAGCCCTCTGCTGGAGGGTCCTCCCAACACCAATACAGGACTTAGGGATGCAGGTTTCACTGTAGGTTGGGGTTTCCCCTCAACCTGCCACATGTGGCAACACCTACAGTACTCTATACCACATCTTTGTTGAGTTCTGGCCAGTCAAACTGTTGTCTGAAGCGGGCTTTGGTCTTTCCTATACCGGCATGTACAGCCACTGTAGTCTCGAGGGCCCTTCTTAATATTTCTCTCCGGTACCTCTGCGGCACAACTAACTGGTGAACTACTGTCCACTCCTTGCTCGCAGGTCTGTGAGGAGAACTCCACTTCCTCATCAGTACATCATTCTTCAAATAGTAGCAATCAAGCACTCCCTCTGCTTCACTTTCAGACTGGGCAGCCTGTGCTAACTCTCGCAATACTGGGTCGGCTCGCTGATCCTCAGCTCGGGAAAATCCATTTCATTCATTCCCTGGGGCTCCTAATTTTCCAAAGAAAGTCTTGGACAGGCAGACCTGGTTATCTGCCTGCAGTGCTAATTCAGTCTCCTCTGGGGGAGCTGGTTTAATCATGGCCTGATCCACGCACATTCAGGGAAACTGTAGGGGTCCGTCTCCTGCCACGGCCCTGTCTCCCTGAACTCCTGCGGCCTTTCTTTCACTACTAGCGGGGGGGGGCTACCATCTTCACCCCCGCCAGATCATTACCGAGGAGAAAGTCAGCCCCATCCATAGGCAAACAAGGGACAAACCCTACGGTCACTGGTCCCATAGAAACATAAAAAATAGAAGCAGGAGTAGGCCATTCGGCCTTTCTGACCTGTTCTGCCATTCAATAAAGATCATGGCTGATCGTCTAATTCAGTACCCTTTCCTGCTTTCTCCCCATATCTCTTGATCCCTTTGGCATTAAGAAATATATCTACCTCCATCTTGAATATATTTAATGACTTGGCCTCCACTTCCTTCTGCGGTAGAAAATTCCACAGTATCACCACCCTCTGACTGATGAAATTTCTCCTCATCTTGGTTCTAAATGGCATACCCCGTATCCTGAGACTGTGACCTCTTGTTCTGGACTCTCCAGCCATTGGGAACATCATCCCTGCATCTAGCCTGTCCAGTACTGTTAGAATTTTATAGGTTTCTATGTGATCTCCTCTCATTCTTCTAAACTCTAGTGAATATAGGCCTAGTCAACGTCATACGTCAAACCTGCCATCCCAAGAGTCAGCCTAGTAAATCTTCTTTGCACTCCCTCCATGGCAAGGACATCTTTCCTCAGATAAGGAGACCAAAACTGCACACAATACTCCAGATGTGGTCTTACCAAGGCTCTGTATAACTGCAGTAAGACATCCTTGCTCCTGTACTCAAATCCTCTTGCAATGAAGGCCAACATAACATGCGCCTTCCGGACTGCTTGCTGCACCTGAATGCTAGCTTTCAGCGACTGATGTACAAGGAACCCAGATCTCGTTGCACCACCCCCGTTCCCAATCTATCACCATTCAGATAATTATCTGCCTTTCTGTTTTTACAACCAAAGTGGATAACCTCACATTTATCCATGTTATACTGCATCTGCCATGCATTTGCGCACTCACCCAACTTGTCCAAATCACATTGGAGCCTCTTTGCATCCTCATCGGAGCTCACATTCCAACCATGTCTCCGCTAAAGTGTGGCGAGTCGAAGAGACTTAGCAGTTGGCAGGAAAAAAGACAGAGGCGCAAGGGAAGAGCCAACTGTGTAACAGCCCCGACAATCAAATTTTTCTGCAGCACCTGTGGAAGAGCCTGTCACTCTAGAATTAGCCACTCCAGGCACTGCTCCACACACCACTGACCACCTCCCGGCCCTTACCCATTGTCTCTCGAGATAAGGAGGCCAAAGAAGACTACCTTTGAGGTCCTACATTTTAATTTACGTCCTAACTCCCTATATTCAGCTTGTAGGACCTCATCCCTTTTTTTACCTATGTCGTTGGTACCGATATGTACCACGACAACTGGCTGCTCACCCATCCCCTCAGAATACCCTGCAGCCGCTCAGAGACATTCTTGACCCTAGCACCGGGGAGGCAACATACCATCCTGGAGTCTATTTTGCGGCCGCAGAAACGCCTATCTGTTCCCCTTACGATTGAATCCCCTATCACTATAGCCCTGCCACTCTTCTTCCTTCCCTCCTGTGTAGCAGAGCCACCCATGGTGCCATGAACTTGGCTCTAGCTACTTTTCTGAAACTAGGTTGCACTCCAAGTGCACCTGGTGTACAGGTACAGGCACACACTGCCCACCAATACCATTCACCACTATTCTGGTGTTCACTGCACTCTCTGGGGGAAAGGTCAGGCCTTTTCCCAGTAAAAGAAATCTAGTGGCCCCTGTGACCCTGAGAATTACTATGGGCTTGCTTGCCCCACTTGAGGGGTATGGGGTTACTTTCTCTTCAGACACAAAACCTTGATAACCCTCAGGAATCCTATTAAATTTTCCTGCATTTGCAGCGGTAGACTTCCTGGGTCTCACTCTTACTGCTGTTAAAGCCACAGCTTGTTCTGCTCTGCTTTCCATCAGGTTCTCTTCTTCACTGAGCAGATGTGCCCTGATTAATCCTGCTGGTTTCCTCTTTAGTTTCCAGCAGTCAGCTTTTAAATGCCCTGCTTTATTACAATGTAAGCACACAGGTCTCTGTGTCTCGCTATTGCACCTTCCTTTTTGGCTGGAGGAGGGCCTCCTGTGTCTCCTGCTTTCCTTTCTCTCCCAGAACTGCCTGGGCTTCCATCACCTTCCCACCCTTTTATCCTCTTCAGAATTGTGGTGGTGATTAGGAAAGGTTCTCCCCTGGGAAACCGACATAGAAATAAAGCAAACTCATCAACTAGAACAGCCACTTGCTGGGCTTTCGGAACTCGCTGCTCCTCTACATGGATCTTTATGGAGAGTGGGAGAGAGTGTTTAAATTCCTCTAACAGTACTACTTCTCTGAGATTTTCATAGCTGAGCTGTACTTTAAGACCCCTGAACCACTGGTCATAAGCCAGCTGCTTACTTCTTTCAGTCTCCAAGTTTGATTGTCTTGCTTCTTGAGGGTTCTAAAATTTGGTGATAGGCTTTGAGTACTAATTCATATGCCCTGAGGATAGCATTTTTGGTCAGTTCATAATTTGATGAACTCTTATCTGGCAACAGGGAATAAACCTCATTGGCTTTTCCAGTTAGCTTGCTTTGTAGTAAAAGAGACCAGGTCTCAGCTGGCCAATTTAGCTGCCTTTCCAGTTTCTCAAAAGACACAAAATATGCCTCCACATCTTCCTCATTGAATTTTGGAATTAGTTGAGCGTGTTTTAGCAATTTTGTACCCAGCCCTGAATTATGCTCCTCCATATGCTTTCATTGGGGTGACTCTGTCACCCCTTAGTTAACTCAAGCCGCTTCAGCTCTCTTTCTTCACATTCTTTCTGGAATATTCTTTCTCTCAATCTCTCCTCTCTCTCTCATTCCTCTCCTGTCTTTCATTTTCTTCACGTTCCTTCTGGAAGGCTTTCTCTTTCTCCCTCTCCTGCCTCTCTCTCTTTTTCTTTTTCTTCTACTTGAAGTTGCCTCTGTTCCAATTGTATCTTTGCTAACAATACCCTGTCAGAGTCTGCTTCTAACCCTGTTTCTGCTTCTTCAGATTGAAGGGAAAAATGGTTGACCACTAGCCTTAGGAGTTCAGATGTCCTAGCCTTGCCACGTACAGTGATCCCACACTGCTCAGCTATTTTTCTCAACTCCCCCATAGACAGTGCTTTTAACTTGTCCGAAGTTACTTCACCCTGGCTTGGATAGCTACTAGCTTCAGTTGTAGACATGTTAGTATTCAATCACACACAACCTGTATTAAAATCTTGCTCTTTTTTGATTGGGAACAATTCGGCTTGCCACTTCCAATTTCTCTCGTTTGTCTATGGCTCAGTTCCGGACGCTAGCACCCAAATTTCTGTTATGACCAGGTGAGATAGAGATCTATGGGTCCCTTTCAGCCTTCACCTGGTCTTACTGTAACAGGGTTTTATTTTTAAACACACTATGTTTTTAGCTCGCCCTTGGTGAATCCTTGTTCACCATTTTCCAATTATAAGGCAAAGAAACCAGCACAAATGGGCTTTCTTAGGTTTAAAGAAGAAAGGTGAAATTTTATTAAATTTAAACTTAAACTCTAATGCGTTGACGCCTAAGGATACATGACGCACCCACGCTAGCACGCATGTGCGATACACATGCAAATAGAGAAAGAAAAGAGCAGGAGAAAAATAAAGTGGAAAGGTTTGAGGCAATAACTGAAGAGTTTTTGTTACGGGTCTTTGAGCTCACTGTAGTGTCCTTGTTTGTAGGTGGATCTTGCTTTTCGTTGGGGCCCAGTATTCTTCTTAAGCCTTGTTCACTATAGGAGACATTTCTCTCTTGGGGTTCAAACGTCTTCAGTTGGTTTTTGGAGTTCCGTGAGAAAGAGATGGGAGCAGACAGGAGAGAAGGTCTGCTTCTGTCCAGGAGCATTCTGCTTTCTGCCAGTTCAACACTGTCTGTACAATTTAAAACTCCCCAAGTTGGCCAGCAGGGTAGTCACATGACTGACTGGTATAACCACTTCTGGCTTTGTGGATTGCATTGGAGCAGGGAATAGCTCCTTTGTCTACAAGGAGTGTCTGTTAATATGCAAAAATGTAATTCCAGCCAGAGGCCTGGAAACCCTTGTAACAAGCCTTCTCTTCATCCCAGCAAAACTTTGAAATTTAATGTCCATGTAGCGAAATTAATGTGCCTCATTTTTGGCAGGTGGGGGCCTGCATGACAATAGTTTGCGGTAACATTCCCACGACTTATATTAAATTGACGAATCTGTAGTTACCTGATTTCTGTCTCAAATCTTTCTTAAATAATGTATCTCACGGAGTTCGAAAATTTTGTTGAATACGTCTGCAATTTCCTCACCTGTTTCTTTTGATACTTTGGATTACCCATCAGATCCTGGAGATTTGTCTATCGTGTCCTGTTCGTTGCTCCATTAACTTACACTAAATCCACTCAACTCCTTCCATTAACTTATTTTTAAGTCCTGTATAACACTAACATTTTGTCCTGTTCCTCTATTGTGAAAACAGATACAAAGGGCTGGATTATACATGAAGGCAGCAACACCCGCTGCTAGGGCCAAAAGTGGGTAGCAAGGCCATGTGGGTGGCGGGAGGGGGGGCGGTGGAGTTTTGTGTGTAATATTATCAGGGCCGGCCAATTAAGGGCCAGCAATGGGACAGGCAGGCAGGGGGTGGGGGGGGGGGCAGTTGTGTCGTGCCAATCACTGGTGCCATCTTTAAAAGCCAGGCAGCAGCACAGGATAATGCAGCAACCCTGGAGGGAGTGATGAGAGAGCCCTGGCAGCAGTGCAAGTCAAAGAAATGGCCAAAACTCTATCAAGGATCACCCAATGATTCAACGATGCCTCCCCAGAGGTAATCCTCCAGGCTGCAAGGAAACGGAGGAAAGTCTTGTTCACTCAGGACAGCACGAGACGACCAGTGCAGCAGACCAAGCAGGCCTGGATGAGGTGGTCAGCAGCTGTGGGTTGCCCCTTGTACCTGGCTGCTGTGCCAAAAAATGGCAATGACTTGATGTGGTCTGGAAAGCTGAGTGCAGTGCATAACATTAATCTGGCATCCTTAAATGTGACTGGAGGTGAATAAGAAAGAGTAGAAAGGGGTGCTCACCCTGCCAGTGGAGATGCCCAGGCATCAGCATTTTCTGTCAGATGCATGTCAGTCTCTCTGCAGGACACTGGTCAGGCAGCATTGATTCCTGCACAGCCAGCACTGATTGGCTGCTTGCAGGAGGTGTGCCTGTAGTACCACATTGGACAGTCAGGCTGTCAGCAATATAAAAGACATGCCTCCCTTTGATGGTTGACTAACAATGGGTGTGCATTATGTGTTTTCAGAAGAGAGTGCACAATGCTTGGGTAATGTCCAGAACTGGAGGTGGCATGCCCATTATGGCCATCTTCACTCTCACGGAGGAAAAGGCTCTGGAGTTGGTTGAAATGGAAGCAGGCCAGGCTATTGCAGATGGTGAGGTGGGAGCCCCGAGAGACTGAGTGGCCTGATGGATGGGCACTAGAGACCCTCTGGCGAGCACAAAGCCTTGTGCCCATGTGTATACCACTGCTCACATAAAGTTCCAGATGATGAGTAGTTAGAAGGACGTGTTGGAAAGTGCATAGTCCTCTCATCTCTCTCTCGCAGATCATTGACATGATTAGCCTGCCACCGAGCCAGAGAGATAGCCCCCAACCTCTGAGGAGGAGGAGACCTCAGAGGGTAGAGCACCAAATCATTTTCCCGCATGCTCCACCAGTGCAGATACTGTCACGTCTGTGGGTGTTCGTGCACGGTTAGATACAGGGTCACATTCTGGTGAACACAGCACAGACGCACCCGAGCAGCTGATGGAGGCAGTGACAGGCAAAATCACTCATACTCGGAAGGCTGTGGGCGGGTCTGGCAATGTTCAGCTTCAGGTTGATGGCATGCCTCTGGAGTTATCCAAAAAGCAACAGATTCTGGAGCTGCAGCGTGAAGCGCGGGAACATCTAATGGAGCTATGCGCACCCATGGGTGGATAATGGAGGCGTCCATCCAGGCCATGAGTGCTGCCATGACTCTGGTGTATGCACGCATGACTTTCTCCATCGAGAGTTTGGCAACTCTCATGCAGAGCCATATCCAGCATACCATCCAGTGAATGCTGGAGATGCATGCGAAGCTGAATGCCATTGCCATGTCCATGAACTCTGTGGTGCAATGGCTGGGAGAGAGGAGGATGAGATGCCTGGAGCCATTGGGAGGTCCTCAGACTTCTCAGATGAATAGAGAGGACCAAGTTTGCCCTGAAAGGGTGGAAGAGCACTATCTACAGCATCGGTGGGCTCCTCACAGGGCACTCCTGCTGTGGACATGGGTCCTCAGCCCCTATGACAGTGACACCAGGGCCTCATGAAGCAACAGAGACAGAGGGGCCTCCTGTACCTGTTGAGGAGGTCCTCAATATGCTGGAGTCCTCCAGGCCTCAGGCAGCTAGAGGACAACTGCCACAGTCATTGAAAGCCACGGTGCAGAAAGGTCAGCAGCCTGCCTCCACCTGGGAGGAGGCGGATCTGGAGTGCGACCTACATAAGCAAGAGCGGGGCTTGAGGCCTACACCTACCCTGGACCGGAGCGGCGGCAGCAGTCGGCAGGCTCTGTCTCTCTTTCTGTGTCTCCACATGCTGAGTTTCCAAGGAGGGGGGGGAAAAAAACTTACAGTGGCATCATGGGAAATCTTAAGCTGATTGGTTGGGTAAGTTACAGCTGTTAGTGCCTGTAAGCAGCTTAAAAAAATCAGGGGAGAGAAAGACCTTTTTTTTAACTACCTCAAAATCTACCTTTTAAGTGATAAGTTTAGTACTATTAAAGTGTGCTTTTTGTTTTTAATTAGAGTAATTTGTTGATAAGTACTAGTAATTATTACTAATTTTTTTTATATAGTAAGTAGTGGTTTTTAGGGAATCAAGGCCCCTAGCGTAAATAATCTTAAGTTTTTTGGGTAAATTAAGGGTAAGTCATGACAGAGCATCTCGGCAGCGTGGAGTGTTCCTCCTATGCAATGTGGGAAGTCAGGGACACTTCCAGTGTTCAGGGCGAACAAGTGTGCAGGAAGTGTCTCCAGCTGCAGCTACTCGAAATCTGTGTTTCGGATCTGGAGCGGCGGCTGGGAACACTGTGGAGCATCCGCGAGGCTGAGATCATCACGGATAGCACACACACCGCAGGTAAAGACTGCTCAGGCAGAAATGGAATGGGTGACGGCCAGGCAGACTAGAAGAACTAGGCAGGTAGTGCAGGAGTTCCCTGGGTCCATCTCCCTCTCTAACAGATGTTCCGCTTTGGTTACTGTTGGGGAGATAGCTTCTCAAGGGAATGCAGCAAGAACCAAGTCTGTCGCAGCACGGGTGGCTCAGCTGCACAGGAGGGGAGGGAAGAGTGGGAGAGCTAGAGTGATAGGGGATTCTATCGTAAGGAGTACAGATAGGCATTTTCTGTGGCCGCAAACGTGACTCCAGGATGGCATGTTGCCTCCCTGGTGCTCGGGTCAAGGATGTCACGGAGCGGCTACAGGACATTTTGAAGGGGGAGGGTGAACAGTCAGAGGCCGTGGTTCACATTGGTACAAACGACATAGGTAGAAAGAGGGATGAGGTCCTGCAACAAGAATTTAGGGAGTTAGATAGCAGATTAAAAAGCAGGACCTCAAAGGTTGTAATCTCTGGATTACTCCCGGTGCCACATGCTAGTGAGTATAGGAATATGAGGATAGAGTAGATGAATGTGTGGCTGAAGACATGGTGCAGGAGGGAGGGCTTTAGTTTCCTGGATCACTGGGTCTGTTTCTGGTGAAGGTGGGACCTATACAAGTTGGACGGGTTGCACCTGAACCAAAATGGGACCAACATCCTTGCTGGAAGGTTTTCTAGTGCTGTTGGGGGGGGGTTTAAACTAAGTTGGCAGGGGGATGGGATACAGAGTGGAGGTACAGTAGGAGGTGATGCACAGCCAAATATAGAAGAGAAATTAAGTCAGTCTGGAAGGCAGAGCAAATATTGATCAGTTAAGGCACAAGCGAATAATGCAAGGCTGGATTGCATCTATTTTAAGACAAGGAGTCTTACAAGTAAGGCAAATGAATTGAGGGAGTTGATTAACACATGGGAATATGATATTATTTCTATCACAGAGACATGGTTGAGGGAAGGGCAGGACTGGCAGCTCAATATTCCAGGATATAGAATCTTCAGGTGTGACGGGGGTGGGTGGGGGGGTGTAAAAGAGGATGTGGCATTGCACTATTGATCAAGGGGTCAATTACTGCAGTGAGGAGGGATGATATCTTAGAAGGTTCCTCAAATGAGACCATATGGGTAGAACTTAAAAACAAAAAGGGGGCAATCAATTGGCTGGGAGTGTACTACAGGCCTCCAAATAGTCAGGGAGAGATAGAGGAGCAGATATGTAGGCAAATTTCAGAGAGGTGTAAAAATAATAGGGTAATAATAGGAGGGGATTTCAACTTCCCCAATATTAACTGGGATAGTATTCTACTAAGTATCATCACCTTATTCCATGATAATATGAAAGGCACAATTCAGCATACTGGTGCCTCATCAGACCCCTTTCCTATCCTGAGTGGCATGTTCTCGCACCTACACTGTTTGGGATCTTCTTCTCCCTGCTGCTCTCTCATGCGTTTAAGTCTTCAGAAGAAGGAATTTTCCTCCACACAAGATCAGATGGCAGGTTGTTCAACCTTGCATGTCTCAGAGCGAAGACCAAAGTACGGAAAGTCCTCATCAGGGAACTCCTCTTTGCTGACGATGCTGCATTAACATCCCACACAGAAGAGTGTCTGTAGAGACTCATCGACAGGATTGCGGCTGCCTGCAACGAATTTGGCCTAACCATCAGCCTCAAGAAAACGAATATCATGGGACAGGACATCAGAAATGCTCCATCCATCAATATCTGCAACCACGCTCTGGAATTGGTTCCAGTGTTCACCTACCTAGGCTCAACTATCACCAGTAACCTGTCTCTCGATGCAGAAATCAACAAGCGCATGGGAAAGGCGTCTGCTGCTATGTCCAGACTGGCCAAGAGGGTGTGGGAAAATGGCGCACTGACACATAACTCAAAAGTCCGAGTGTTTCAAGCCTGTGTCCTCAGTACCTTGCTCTATGGCAGCAAGACCTGGACAACATTATGTCAGCCAAGAGTCATGTCTCAACTCATTCCATCTTTGCTGTCTCTGGAGAATCCTTGGCATCAGGTGGCAGGACCGTATCTCCAACGCAGAAGACCTCGAGGTGGCCAACATCCCCAGTATATATACCCTACTGAGCCAGCAGCGCTTGAGATGGCTTGGCCATGTGAGCCGCATGGAAGATGGCAGGATCCCCAAGGACGCATTGTACAGCGAGCTCGTCACTGGTATCAGACCCACCGGCCGTCCATGTCTCCACTTTAAAGACATCTGCAAACGCGACATGAAATCCTGCGACATTGACCACAAGCCGTGGGAATCAGTTGCCAACGATCGTCAGAGCTGGCAGACAGCTATAAAGGCGGGGCTAAATAGAGACGAGTCAAAGAGACTTAGCAGTTGGCAGGAAAAAAGACAGAAGCATAAGGAGAGAGTCAACTGTGTAACAGCCCCGACAATCAATTTTATCTGCATTGCCTGTGGAACAGTCTGTCACTCTAGTATTGGCCTTTATAGCCACTTCAGGCGCTGCTCCACAAACCACTGACCACCTCTAGGTGCTTACCCATTGTCTCTCGAGACAAGGAGGCCAAAGAAGTAGGTAAATTGGTCGTTGTAAATTGCCCCTAGTGTAGGTAGGTGGTAGGGAATATGGGATTACTGTTATCTTTGGCCTCCTTATCTTGAGGGACAATGGATAAGCGCCTGGAGGTGGTCAGTAGTGCGTGGAGCAGCGCCTGGAGTGGCTATAAAGGCCAATTCTAGAGTGACAGACTCTTCCACAGGTGCTGCAGAAAAATTGTTTGTCGGGGCTGTTACACAGTTGGCTCTCCCCTTGTGTCTGTCTTTTTTCCTGCCAACAACTATGTCTCTTCGACTCGCCACATTTTAGCCCCCTCTTTATGGCTGTCCGCCAGCTCTGGCAAACGCTGGCAACTGACTCCCGCGACTTGTGATCAATGTCACAGGATTTCATGTCGCGTTTGCAGACGTCTTTAAAGCGGAGACATGGACGGCCGGTGGGTCTGATACCAGTGGCGAGCTCGCTGTACAATGTGTCTTTGGGGATCCTGCCATCTTCCATGCGGTTCACATGGCCAAGCCATCTCGAGTGCCGCTGACTCAATAGTGTGTATAAGCTGGGGATGTTGGCCGCCTCGAGGACTTCTGTGTTGGAGATACGGTCCTGCCACCTGATGCCAAGGATTCTTCAGAGGCAGCGAAGATGGAATGAATTGAGACGTCGCTCTTGGCTGACATATGTTGTCCAGGCCTCGCTGCCATAGAGCAAGGTACTGAGGACACAGGCTTGATACACTCGGACTTTTGTGTTCCGTGTCAGTGCGCCATTTTCCCACACTCTCTTGGCCAGTCTGGACATAGCAGTGGAAGTCTTTCCCATGCGCTTGTTGATTTCTGCATCTAGAGACAGGTTACTGGTGATAGTTGAGCCTAGGTAGGTGAACTCTTGAACCACTTCCAGAGCGTGGTCGCCAATATTGATGGATGGAGCATTTCTGACGTCCTGCCCCATGATGTTCATTTTTTTGAGGCTGATGGTTAGGCCAAATTCATGTGCAGGCAGCCGCAAACCTGTCGATGAGACTCTGCAGGCACTCTTCAGTGTGAGATGTTAAAGCAGCATCGTCAGCAAAGTGGAGTTCCCTGATGAGGACTTTCCGTACTTTGGACTTCACTCTTAGACGGGCAAGGTTGAACAACCTGCCCCCTGATCTTGTGTGGAGGAAAATTCCTTCTTCAGAGGACTTGAACGCATGTGAAAGCAGCAGGGAGAAGAAAATGCCAAAAGGTGTGGGTGCGAGAACACAGCCCTGTTTCACGCTACTCAGGATAGGAAAGGGCTCTGATGAGGAGCCACCATGTTGAATTGTGCCTTTCATATTGTCATGGAATGAGGTGATGATACTTAGTAGCTTTGGTGGGCATCCAATCTTTTTACTGTAGGGTTAGTATAAATGGGTGGTTGTTGGTCGGCACAGACACGGTGGGCCGAAGGGCCTGTTTCAGTGCTGTATCTCTAAATAAAATAAAAAATAAAAATAAAAAATAAGTCTTAGTGCAAAGGTTTAAAGGGGACAGAATTCTTCAAGTGCATACAGGAGAGCTTTTTGAGCCAGTACGTAGAAAGGCCGACAAGAGAAGGGGTGGTACTGGACCTAGTCCAAGGGAATGAAGCTGGACAAGTGGTAGAAGTGTCAGTGGGGGAGCATTTCGGGGATCGTGACCATAACTCTGTAAGATTTATGGTATTTATGGAAAAGGACAAAGATGGACCGGAAATAAAGGTACTGAATTGGGGTAAGGCTGATTTCAATATGATAAAACAGGATCTGGCCAAAGTGGACTGGGAGAAGATGCTTGTAGGAAAGTCTACATCAGACCAGTGGGAGTCATTCAAAAAGGACATAGTGAGAGTTCAGGGTCATCACGTTCCCGTAAAGGTGAAGGGTCGGACCAAAAAGTCCAGAGAACCCTGGATGTCAAGGGATATAGAGGATTGGATAAGGAAAAATAAGGGGGGCTTATGGCATATTTAGGGGTCTGAAAACAGTGGAGGCCCTAAAGGAGTATAGAAAGTGCAGGGTGGGTACTTAAAAAAGTAATTAGGAGAGAAAAGAAAGGGCATGAAAAGACATTGGCAGGCAAGATAAAGGAAAATCCCAAAGCGTTTTCTATGTATATTAAGGGCAAGAGGATAACCAGGGAAAGAGTAGGGCCCATTAGGGACTAAAGTGGCAATCTGTGTGTGGAGCCGGAGGACATAGGTGAGATTTTAAATTATTACTTTTCATCTGTGTTCACTATGGAGAAGGACAATGTAGGTGTAAAGATGAGGGAGGGGGATTGTGATATACTCGAACAAATTAGCATTGAAAGGGAGGAGGTATTAGCAGTTTTAGCTTAAAAGTGGATAAATCCCCAGGCCCAGATGAGATTTATCCCAGGCTGCTATGTGAGGCAAGGGAGGAGATAGCAGGGGCTCTGACACACATTTTCAAATCCTCTCTGGCCAGAGGAGAGGTGCCAGAGTACTGGAGGACAGTGAATGTGGTACCATTATTCAAGAAGAGTAGCAGGGATAAACAAGGTAATTACCGGCTAGTGAGTCTAACATTAGTGGTAGGGAAACTATTGGAAAAAGTTCTGAGGGACAGGATTGATCTCCACTTGGAGAGGTAGGGATTAATCAGGGATAGTTAGCATGGCTTTGTGAGGGGGAAATCATGTCTAACAAATTTGATTGATTTTTTTGAGGGGGTGACTAGATGTGTAGATGAGGGTAAAGCAGTTGATGTAGGCTACATGGATCTACATGGGATCCAGGGCAATTTGGCAAATTGGATCCAAAATTGGCTTAGTGGCAGAAGGCAGAGGACGATGGTCGAGGGTTGTTTTTGAGAGTGGAAGCCTGTGACCAGTGGTGTACTGCAGGGATCGGTGCTGGGATCCTTGCTGTTTGTAGTGTGCATTAATGATTTAGATGTGAATATAGGAAGTATGATCAGTAAGTTAGCAGATGACACGAAAATTGGTGGTGTCGTAAATAGTGAGGAGGAGGAATGCTTTACACTATAGTACGATATAGATGGGCTGGTAAGATGGGCAGAGCAGTGGCAAACAGAATTTAATCCTGAGAAATGTGAGGTGATGCATCTTGGGAAGACTAACAGGGCAAGGGAATATACAATGGGTGGTAAGACTCCAGGAAGTATAGAGGGTCAGAGTGACCTTGCTGTACTTGTCTATAGATATCTGAAGGCAGCAGCACAGGTAGATAAGGTGGTTCAGAAGGCATACGGGATACTTGCCTTTATTAGCTGCGGCACAGAATATAAGAGCAGGGAGGTTATGATGGAGCTGTATAAAATGCTAGTTAGTCCTCAGCTGGAATACTGCATACAGTTCTGGTCACCACACTATAGGAATGCACTGGAGAGGGTGCAGAGGAGATTCACTAGGATGTTGCTTGGGCTGGAGCATTTCAGCTATGACGAGAGGCTGGATAGGCTAGGGTTGTTTTCCTTAGAGCAGAGAAGACTGAGGGGAGACCTGATTGAGGTATACAAAATTATGAAGGGCATAGATAACATAGATAGGAAGAAACTTTTTCCCTTAGCGGAGGTGTCGATAACCAGGGAGCATAGATTTAAGCTAAGGGGCAGGAGGTTTAGAGGGGATTTGAGGAAAAACTTTTTCACCCAGCGGGTGGTTGGAATCTGGAACACACTGCCTGAAGAGGTGGTAGAGGCAGGAACCCTTACAACATTTAAGAAGTATCTCGATGAGCACTTGAAATACAAGGCTATGGGCCAAGTGCTGGAAAATGGGATTAGAATAGATAGGTGCTTGATGGCTGGCATGGACACTATGGGCCGAAGGGCCTGTTTCTTTGCTGCATAACTCTATGACTCTGTGACTTCAGCCAACAGTGCAGGGGAAGCACCACGTAGGAGCATCCGAAAGCATGTGAAAAAGTCCACCCTGCAGCATTTGCATTGCACGGGGTTAGATCTGGTGTTAGATGCCACCTTGATGTGTACTTGGCTGAAATGAATTGTATTATTATGCACCACCGAAAGAATCCTTTACTTCTTTACATGCTACTGGGCAATTAATAGTTCGCTGGCACAAAGGATGTCATGGGAAGGATCAGATTGAGTGAGGTCATGGCATTTCCCATGCCGTTGCCTCATGTGATGATAGCTTCAAGAAAATGGTAAGGGCAATCAAGGACAAGACAACAGGTCTGCAGAAGGTGGAAGATTTATTGGATTGACTGGGTGTGTATGGCTTTACAGGCTGGACGGGTTGCACCTGAACAGAACTGGGGCCAACGTCCTTGTGCTGTGATTTGCTAGTGCTATTGGGGAGGGATTAACCTAACTTGGCAGGGGTGTGGGAACCAGGAGGCAATATTAGAGAGGGAAACCAAGGTGCACAGTGAATTGGGAGAGATAGCACTACAGTAGGAAATAGTAAGGTATTGGGTGGGGTCAGTGTAAGAGGGAATGTAATAAGGTGTGCATGTATGTGAATGCGTGGACTGTGGTCAATAAGGTTGATGAGCTGCAGGTGCAGATAGCCACATGGAAATATGATGTTGTGGCAATAACAGACACCTGGCTCAAAAAAGGACAGGACTTGAAACTAAATATTTCTGGATACAAGGTTTTCAGGAAAGGTAGGAAAGGAAAGAAAGGAGGTGGGGCATTGATTAAGGAGAACATTACAGTGCTAGAGAGAGAGCATGTCCTAGAGGGGTCAAGGACAGAATCTATTTGGTTAGTGATAAGAAACAATAGAGGTACCATTACATTGCCAAGGGTATTCGACAGCCCACCAACTAGTGGGAAAGATATCGAAGAACAAATTTGCAAGGAAATTATAGAGAGGTGCAAGAATTATAGAGTAGTTATAATGGGGGACTTTAATTATCCTAATATAGACTGGGATAGTAATCGTGTAAAGGGCAGAGATGGGCAAGAGTTTCCAGAGTGTGTACTGGAGAATTTTCTACATCTATATGTTTCCAGTCCAATGAGAAAGGAGGCATTGCTGGATCTGTTTCTGGGGAATGAGGTGGGTCAAGTTGATCAAGTGAAAGTTTGGGAACATTTCGGGGACAGTGACCATAGCATCATAAGGTTTAGGTTGGCTATGGAAAAGGAAAAGGAGCAATCCCAAATAAAAATAATTAATTGCAGGAAGGCCAACTTCATTGCAGTGAGAACGGATCTGGCCGAAGTAAATTAGAATCAAAAATTGGAAGACAAAACTGTAACCTTTTGAGGAGATAGTACTGGTACAATCAAGGTACAGTCCCATGAGGTGGAAACCTAGGGCAAACAAAGTCAGAACTCCCTGGATAATGAAAGAGATAGAGAGTAAACTGAAGCAGAAAAAGGATGCATATGACATATGTCAGGTGATAATACAGTTGAGAACCAGGCTAAATATAGAAGGTTCAGAGAAGCAGTGAAAAAACAAATAAGAGAAGCAAAGAGAGAATAACATAAAACGGAATCTAAAAGTCTTCTATAGGCGTATAAATAGTAAATGGGTGGTAAAAAGAGGAGTGGGGCCAATTAAGGACTAATATGGGGATATATGCATAGAGGCAGAGGGCATGGCTGAGGTACTAAATGAGTATTTTGCATCTTTCTTTACCATGGAAGAAGATACTGCCCAAGTCATTGTGAAAGAGGAAGTAGTTGAGACACTGGATGGGTTAAACATTGATAAAGAGGAGGTATTCGATAGACTTAAAGTTGATAAGTCACCAGGACCAGATGAGATGCATCCAAGGATACTTAGGAAAGAAAGGGTAGAAATTGCAGAGGCACTGGCCATAATTTTCCAATCCTCCTTAGATACAGGCTTGGTGTCAGAGGACTGGAGAATTGCAGATGTTACACCCTTGGCAAGGCAGTGGAAGGTTATCGCGGGTAGGTGGAAACATGGAGTAATCAGTTCAGCCATGAACTTACTGAATGGCAGAGCAGGCTCAAAGGGCCAACTGACCAACTCCTGATCCTAATTTAAAAGCAAAATACTGCGGATGCTGGAAATCTGAAACAAAAACAAGAAATGCTAGAATCACTCAGCAGGTCTGGCAGCATCTGTGGAAAGAGAAGCAGAGTTAACGTTTCGGGTCAGTGACCCTTCTTCGGAACTGACAAATATTAGAAAAGTCACAGATTATAAACAAGTGAGGTGGGGGTGGGGCAAGAGATAACAAAGGAGAAGGTGCAGATTGGACCAGGCCACATAGCTGACCAAAAGGTCACGGAGCAAAGGCAAACAATATGTTAATGGTGTGTTGAAAGACAAAGCATTAGTACAGATTAGGTGTGAATACACTGAATATTGAACATCAGCAAGTGCAAACCTGAAGAAAAACAACCTGAAAAAAACAGTGGGTAAGCAAACTGAACAAACTAAGATGAAATGAAATAAATGCAAAAAAAGATTGTAAAAAATGTAAAAAGGAATGTCAAAAAAAGGAAGAAAAAATAACTAAAAATGAAAGTAAAATGGGGGGTTGTCATGCTCTGAAATTATTGAACTCAATGTTCAGTCCGGCAGGCTGTAGTGTGCCTAATCGGTAGATGAGATGCTGTTCCTCAAGCTTGCGTTGATGTTCACTGGAACACTGCAGCAATCCCAGGACAGAGATGTGAGCATGAGAGCAGGGGGGAGTGTTGAAATGGCAAGCAACCGGAAGCTCAGGGTCCTGCTTGCGGACTGTTTTTTTTCAGGTTGTTTTTCTTCAGGTTTGCACTTGCTGCTGTTCAATATTCAGTGTATTCACACCTAATCTGTACTAATGCTTTGTCTTTCAAAACACCATTAACATATTGTTTGCCTTTGCTCCGTGACCTTTTGGTCAGCTATGTGGCCTGGTCCAATCTGCACCTTCTCCTTTGTTATCTCTTGCCCCACCCCCACCTCACTTGTTTATAATCTGTGACTTTTCTAATATTTGTCAGTTCCGAAGAAGGGTCACTGACCCGAAACGTTAACTCTGCTTCTCTTTCCACAGATGCTGCCAGACCTGCTGAGTGATTCCAGCATTTCTTGTTTTTGTTCCTGATCCTAATTTGTATATTTGTTCAAAAAAAGGGTGTAAGGGTAAACCCAGCAACTACAGGCCAGTCAGTTTAACCTCGGCAGTGGGAAAGCTGTAGAAATTATAACTCAGTACAAAATTAATAGTCATTTTGACAAATGTGGATGAATTAAGGAAAGCCAGCACAGATTTGTTAAGGGCAAATTGTGTTTAACTAACTTGCTTGTGTTTTTTGATGAGGTAACAGAGAAGGTTGATGAGGTGATGCAATTGATGTTGTGTATAGGGACTTCCAAAAGGCATTTGATAAAGTGCAACATAACAGGCCTGTCAGCAAATTTAGACCCCATGGAATAAATGGGACAGTAGTAGTATAGATACGAAATTGGTTGAGGGACAGGAAACAGAGAGTAGTTGTAAATGAGTGTTTTTTGGACTGGGGGACTGAGTGGGGTTCGCCAGGAGTCGATGTTGGGACCCCTGTTTTTCTTAATATATATTAATGACCTAGACTTGGGTATCTAGGGCACAATTTCAAAACTTGTGAATGACACAACACTTGGAATATCTTGAACTGTGAGGAGGATAGTGATAAACCTCAAGAGGACGTAGACAGGCTGGTAGAATGGTAGACAAGTGGCAGATGAAATTTAAAGCAGAGAAGTGTGAAGCGATCCATTTTGGTAGGAAGAAGAAGGAGAGGCAATATAAATTAAAGGGTACAATTCTAAAGAGGGTGCGGGAACAGAGGGACCTAGGACTATATGTGCACAAATCATTAAAGGTTGCAGGGCAGGTTGAGAAAGCAGTTAATAAAGCACATGGGATCCTGGGCTTTATAAATAGAGGTATAGAGTAATAAACAAGAAAGTTATGATAAACCTGTATAAAACTCAAAACCTGAGTGAATGAGGCCCATGGCAATAGGTCCACTCAGTTCTCTGAGCCTCCTACCCATCTTGCTCCGTTGATGCAGATGCCAAGTCTGAGAGGGCACTGAAGCGGAATGCCCCCACTGTGCTAGACAGGTTAGCCCCTGCTCCCGATCACCACTTCTGCTGTCCAACAAGCTCCACCCTCCCTGCCAAGCCATGCTATTTCTCGCAATAACTGCTGTCTGCAGTCAACACTAACATCTCACTAAGCCTCTGCCTGGTTACAGCTGGTGTGGCTCTGAAGCTCTGTTGTTCCCATGCATCCATGTAAAAATTAGGAAAACCAAGTAAAATCACTGTGAGTTGCCTGTTTAACCTCCCCATCTCCCTCCAGCACGACCTCCTCCCATCAGCCTGGCCACATTTCGTAATATCCTGTCGCGATGTGACGGCGCGGGCTTCCCTCCCCACACCGTCTGCTTCAGTTTTACCACTTCTCCCATCTCGCAGCCCATCTTCAATGCATTGGTAACATCCAGCCCAAAGTCTGCCATTTCCTTATTGTTCATTATAGTCTCACCTGAAAGGGTCAATGGGTCTACATTCCCCTTTAGCCTTCTCTTCTCTTAATATATCTATAAAAATTGTGCTGTTAGCTTTGATATCCCTTGCAAGATTTCAATCCTAGAAAAGTTGTATTCAGAAGACACAGCTTGAACTATTCTGTAAGAATATTGTGGAGCCAGCACCTTATTATCATTTTTGGAGGCCTTAACAAACTTAGTGCACACCTGGTGCACAGACATTTCACACAACACATGCTTCTCCATCACATTATTCTGTCCTATGTATGATGAGCACACAAAAAGCTTTAGCACCAAATAATATAGGTCACCTGCGCTCAATTCACATTGGTGTTACTGGCACCAAGCTTCACATTATTGGCCCCATAATTTTTTTGGTCAATAAAAATACATTATGGTGAAGTGGCTCAGAATGCAAGAATTTAATTACCTTTCTCATGTTAGCTTCCCAAAAAGTGCATGGTCAGTAAAGAGTTATTGGGTATTATAATGGAGTTGAATTTATTAATAATGCAAATGCAAAAGTAATTTATATCTGTTCTTATTCTTGTAACTTAATGGTTGATGTCATATTAGTCTGAACGACGGTTGCGTATAGATTATTGAACACTGTGCAACAAACAATCAGATACATTAACATTCAGAATTTCCATTTCAACCCAATATCCCATTTATTTTTAATAGTAAAATGTGTACCCATCTATGGGGAAATGTATTTATCTTAATTTAGTATCATACCATTGGAGTCTACTTCAGAGGCTGGCCTTCAAGAAGGTTAGGCATTGTAATGATTGTTTTATCTGTGCTCTCTTAGAAGTGATTTATTTTGGATTTACCATTTTTGTTACAAGCTCCACTGATTAACTGAATATGATTACATTTTCACTGAAAATAAAATGTTCTATTTCCCTGTCATAGTTATCCATGCTTTATCTTATATATTAGATATATAGAATTTACCTTGGAAATTCATGTGAAAATTGAGGATGAATGATGCAATGCCATCTGGCATGAATTCAATGGGCCGAATGGGCTCCTTCTGTGCCATAATGACTCTATGGCAAGTGTTACACTTGCAAAATTGTTGCTTTTGATATTTAGGATTAGCCTATCTATTTGGTATTAGTTTCATCTGCATAGCGGGCTTCCTACTGGGGGATTTGCATGGGACTATTGAAAGAGCTCCAGCTATTTAAAAATTTGCATTCTTGCCCAAAAGTTCTGGCCAAAATAGGCTTTTCATCTTACAGTAATAACTTTGCAATGCTGCACTGGAGCTGGTGCTACTAGAAGGAGAGCTTTTCTCCTTAGCACTGAAGAATACCATCCACAGAAACAGCAAGTCATGGAATCATAGTCATTACAGTACATAAGGAGGTCATTTGGCCCATCAAGGCCATACCAGCTCTCTGTAGAGCAATTCAATCAGTCCCAGTCCCCAGCTTTATCCCTGTAGCCCTGTAAGTTTATTTCCCTCAAGTGCCCATCCAATTTCCTTTTGAAATAATTCACCATCTCCGCTTCCACCACCCTTGTAGGCAATGAGTACCAGGTCATTACCACTCGCTGTGTAAAAAAGTTCTTCCTCACATCCCCCTGCATCTGTTACCCAAAACCTTAAATCTGTGTCCCCCAGTCCTTGTACCATCAGCTAATGAGAATAGCTTTTCTTTGTCTATCCTGTCCAAATCTGTCATAATCTAGTGCACCTCTATCAAATCTCCCCTAAATCTCCTTTGCTCCAAGGAGAACAAACCCAGCTTCTCCAGCCTAACCTTGAAGCTCAAATCCCTCATTCCTGGAGCCATTCCGGTAACAGATAACTGACAGGGTAACTTTTGCCACAAACATCTAAATGATCTGGACTGAAATGTGTAAGGAAACTTTTAATGTAAGGCTACTGAATGACTTCCTTTGCCAAGTGTACTGTCCTGAGAATAATTGAGTCTAAGTATTTCGCTGTAGTCTATCTGGTCGATCCAAATCATTTATACAACTTTATAGCTCTTTGAATGTTTATCAGGCATAGCTCAAATACAAGCTGCAACTTATATCTGATACTATTGCCACATTGTAAACTTTACACATACTGAACCTTTCTGGTACAAACTAGGTACATGATGCAAGTTCCTTCACTTGCACACTGAATAGACTGCAGCTTACACCAATCTGTCACTGTAACCTTTAATCATTTCAAGATTATTCCACTTGCAGCACAACTATTTTAAACCTTGATTCTCTTTGAGAAGCTTTTGCTAAATATTATTGGATATGGAATCTTTGAAGGAGTAAGGGGGGATGAATCTAGACACCTCCCCAAAGCTTAGGGTTAGTATCATCCTGATTTGGTCATACACTGCCCTACAGTCAACAAAAATAAGTGAAGGGTTGGTCTCTCGTGGTTGCGATAGCTGGACATTATAACTGCACTCTCCGTTTTTGGCTGCCGCAAAGGCATCACGAGCCACAGCTAAAGAGGGTAACTATGATCGCCAAGGAAATAAATAAGCCTGACTCAAATGATGATCTGAAAATTAAATCTATAATGGCTTTTGACTGGGAAATGTACATTGAGTTGCATCATATGGTGAAGTTGCTCACTTGGTGAAGTAAGACCCTTTTCTGTTTATGTAAGTCATTACACTGTGCCTAAGGGCTGAGAGGCCAAATGGGTGCAATCAATAATTTGGGAAACCTGGCTTACATTGTCGATGTATCTTGCATTAACTTGGAAGGAATTGGAGGCATAAAGGTTCGGGGTGTAGTCACCTTGACTGCTACTAACAGTACTGTGCTGATGGTGGAGGTTGACAGCCCACCTTCTTGAATCCAATGCATAGCTCTGTAACTGCCTCCTTGCTGAACCTGCAGCGGCAGTTTTACTGTCATTGCCAGGTAGCTGTGTATGGCAGTTTGTTTCTGATATGACATGACATCTTCGGCATTCCTTCTTTGTCAATCTTCATCCTCTGTCATTCAAAACAAATGAGATGAATGCATTAAAAACAATCTCCTTAGCTCATAAATGTGATTCAGTCAAAAGATGCAAACACTGCTGCTATTAAACTTCATTTCTTAACATATGAACCTCAGTGGCATTTAATTACCCTTTATAATGGGCAAGATTAGTTCATGCATAAAAACAGGAAAAACTACAGCACCACCCCCCTCACCCCACCCCACCCCCATAAAATAGTATTCAATATAAGGTTTGCATTGTTAAAGAAGATATTGCTTGCAGAGCAGTAGCACTGGCATTTCAAACACAGCATTAAGTAACAGGAAGTGAGCGCGTTCAGTCACTTGCAATTTTCCCACCACTGCATTCACAGGGCTGGATTTTGTTATCCCACCACCAGTGCGCAAATTGGCAGTGGTCCCATCTGTGATGTTTTCAGCTGTGCTGCTGCGATTATACAGAGGGCGGCCACTTAGCATAATGACAGTGGCCACCCCCCTAATCATGTGGTGAGGGCAACACTGGCGACGCCATTTACAGCGTCTTCTGATGTTGGATTGTGGAGTTCAACCTTCCCCCCACTCCCACAGTACCCATTTACAGAGATTCCCCCTATCCCCCCACAGTACCCACTTGCAGGGCTCCTCCCTCCCCCCACCCCCAGTACCCACTTGCAGAGCTTCGCTCTTCCCTAACATCTGCAGATTGAGCTTAGTGGCGAAGATCGATGCTGAAAAAAGTTCATGAAGATAACAACTTACCTAGCCTTTGCAGGCACCGAGGACTCCCACCTTGGTGGTGCCAGTTTTTCAAAGACAGGAAAGTGAAGGCAAGTGAGTGCAGCATGACGTGCAGAAGATCGTGAATGCCTGTTAGGATCATTGCGAATTATATACTAATGCATGCAAAACAGTATTTAACATATTTAAACTTAATCCCATCACTTTGTAACGGAGGTGGCACCACGGAACTTCACAACCTCTGAGAAAATCGTAACCCAGCATTACGGCATCAGGTTCTGTGGCGGACGAATCTGCGTCGAATCTCCGGCCTTATCCCCCCGGCCAGAAAACCCACCTTCTAAATGGTGCATAAAACCCAGCCCATAGTTTCTATGTAAACACTTACACTGATCAAACTCGTTTTAGATGGATTTTAAATACGAGGTGATTACACTGAATTGAATAACAAATACTGCTAACTTAGATTATAGTCAATCTATTTTTCTGTCTCTTGCTAGTTTACTCTCATATTCTATTTTCTCTCTTTATCAATTTCTATGTTGAATGCTGAATTCTAAAATCTGCCCAATCCTCAGGTTTACTGCTCTTTTTGGCAACATTATACATCTCTTCCTTTAATAGTTGTTTTGCTGATTGCCAACCAATCAGCACTCTCTTCACATGCAGTACAAGTTGTTGTTTTCCCTTACATTGGTTATTCTTGCGATTGTCCTTATGAGTGCAAGATTAAAAGCTTCGACAACATGTCTCTATTTTCAGCAATACACTTCCTTTAATCTTATACTATCTTTAACTCCTCTTGTTAGCCACGGTTGGACCACTTTTCCCATTGAGTTTTCCCATACAGTTTTTATTTTTAAGGAAATGTGAATTTATTACAAATTATGAATTAATTCTTTAAATGCTTGCTTTTGTTTATCTCCCATTATATCTTTTAATCTGGTTTTCAGATCTATTTTAGCCAACTTGAACCTCATACTATGCAGTTTGCTTTATTCAGATTAAAGACTCTAGTTTTGGACTTAAACAAATTACTCTCAAGCTTAATATAAATTCTATCATATAATGATCACTATTCCCCAGATACTCCTTTACTACAAGGTTCTTAATTAACTCTCAATTCTTTGCACAATACTAAATGTAAAATAGACTGTTCTCTCGTTGGTTTCTCAACATACTGATCTCAAAAACTATCTGTATACATTCCATGAACTCATGCTCCATACTATTACTGCAAATTTTGATTGCCCAGTCTATATGAAAATTAATAATGTTGTAACAAGCACAGATGAAGGAGCGGTGGACCGCGAAGAATAAAAGGCAAGTGTTCAATTATTTATTCACACATTTAACTTAATTATATTAGCGTTATTAAACTTAAAAAAGAATAGTGCTTAAGAGCCAGTAAATAGATGGATTGAGCTAAATAAACCAAACTGAGAAATAGAAGTAATTAAAATGAATCAAATTAAATCCATTTTATCATCATAATTTAGAATGGCCTACTCCTGCTCCTATTTTCTATGTTTCTAAAATAAAGAATATGCCACAGTAACCTATATCAGTGGGTCATTTTATTTGACGAAAACAAGATGGCTTCAAGCTATTCAATAGCAGTTCTAGCCTCATTTCCTCAATTAAAACCTTCACTTTTTTTTCTTTAACAAATTGACTTTCTTTGCAGACTGCATGTTTCAAAAATCCTCAGCTTGCCAGTTGGTGTTTTATTTATTGTTCATGGCCAAAAAAAGGATGAATGGGCTGATTTTTAACCTGTCAGGGTGGACAGATGTCGGTGTGTGTGTGGAAGGCTAAACAGAGAAAAAATGTTAGGCAGCCGGGAGGAACCCACCTATTTCCGCATTTAACTCGTCTATTTTATTCCTTCACTGGATATGGGCGTCGCTGGCTAGGCCAGCATTTATTGTCCATCCCTAATTGCTCTTGAGAAGGTGGTGGTGCCTTCTTGAACCGCTGCAGTCCATGTGATGTTAGGAAGGGAGTTCCAGGATTTTGAGACAGCGACAGCGAACGAATGGCGATATAGTTCCAAGTCAGGATGGTGTGTGGCTTGGAGAGGAACTTGCAGGTGGTGGTATTCCCATGCATCTGCTGCCCTTGCCCTGCTAGGTAGTAGAGGTCACAGGTTTGGAAGGTGCTGCTGAAGGAGTGAGTTGCTGTATTGCATCTTGTAGATGGTAAACATTGCTGCCACTGTGCATCAGTGGTGGAAGAAGTGAATGTTGAAGGTGGTGGATGGGGTGCCAATCAAACGGGCTGCTTTGTCATGGATGGTGTCGAGCTTCTTGAGTGTTGTTGGAGCTGCACTCATCCAGGCAAGTGAAGAGTATTCCATCACACTCCTGACTTGTGCCTTGTAATGATGGACAGGCTTAAGGGAGTCAGGATGTGAGTTACTCACTGTAGAATTCCCAGCCTCTGACCTGCTGTTATAGCACACAGTGCTTATATGGCGGTCCAGTTCAGCTTCTGGTCAATGGTGACCCCTAAGATGTTTGATAGTGGGGAATTCAGTGATGGTAATGTCGCTGAATGTCAAGGGGAGATGGTTGGATTCTCTCTTGTTGGAGATGATCATTGCGTGGCACTTGTGTGGCGCGAATGTAACTTGCCACTTATCAGCCCAAGCCAGGTTGTCCAGGTCTTGCCACATAGGTCTTGTTAGCATGTTGGAAACCACTGTGGGACAAGCGAGTCTATGATTAACATATGTTAATGGTCAATTAACTGCATTTTTAACCCCACTGATTGCGCCTGCAGGAACCTGTCTGCCATCCTTTCCTAGATGGTGGACGCGCGGGTGGCTAACTTAGAAGTTGCCTCCAAGAAAATTGCACCAGCAGGCGCGTTTCTGGCAAGTGCGGGATCACACCCAGAAATGGTTCCAACCCATGATTATTCTTAAATGACATAAGATTCCTCCTGTAGTGTGCAATGATATCTAATTCTGTCACCAGGTACATTATAGACAATCATCTCTCCATTGCAAATGGCCATTCATTCCAAGTCTCTGCGTATTTCTGGTGCTTCATCCTCCACAGCAGTCAGGGTGGCTATGACTGGAGGGTCATCTCTGGTTGTCTGCCTCTCCCTGGTGTTTGTGCTGTCTTCTCCTGTAAGGAGAGAAACAAGAAAGTTACGAGTGTGCGAAATGGAATGCGTTGAGAAGATGGAATGACAATATTTGCAGAGGCTGACTGTGAGGGATGGATGTGAAATAGCAAAAAGATGAAGGTGACTGTCAGTGATAGCTGTTCAGATGGAGATGTGAGGACGTGCCTCAAGAGAGAGCGAGAGAGAGAGGAGCAAGGCAGGAGTAGAGGTTTAAAAAGCATGCCAAAAGCCCAGAATTGGAGACAGAGAGAGAGAGAGAGAGAGAGAGAGAGAGAGAGAGAGAGAGAGAGAGCGAGAAAGGATCACAGTGGGAGCAGCAGGAGTGGAGTAGGGAAAAATTTTAAAGTGACATCACAGTGACGTCGCAATCAACAGTGAGAGCAGGGAAATAGAGAGCCACCGGGGTTAGTATCCAGGTAAGCTTTTAATTTAATTTAAATCAAACATAGCATCAAACATCATAGGCAAGCAGGTAGATGATTGGTTTGGGAAGAAGCTACCTGTTAGGTGAGTATCTGGTAAGTGATTAAGGTCCATTCTAATCCTAATGTTTAAAATAATAAAGAAGCGAGTGGTAAGCTTAAAATATATAAAAAAAGGAAAATAAAATAAATAATTGAATAAAATCATGAAGTAGTTAATTAAAACACATCAAGGATGACAGAACAGGTGATGTGCCATGGCTGCAGCATATGGGAGCTCCTGGACGCCAGTGTGATCCAGGGCAAACACGTCTGCAGTAAGTGTTCGCGGCTCGAAGAGCTTCGGCTCAGAGTGTTAAAGTGGAATCCGAGCTACAGACACTGCGACACATCACGGAGGGGGAAAGTTACCTGGACATTTTGTATCAGGAAGTGGTCACACCCTTTAGAATAGGGTCTTATGATTTGGTCAGTGGTCAGGGACAGGCGAGTGTGGCTGCAGCTGAGGCAGGTAAGGTGACCCAGAGGGAAGGAGTGCAGGAGTCTCAGCCTTTGCGATTGTCCAACAGGTTTGAGGTTGTTTCAGCTTTTTTGGATGAGAGTGGGGGCTGCAGGGTGGATGAGCAACCTGACCATGGCACCATGGTACAGGAAGCCATTCAAGTGGAGGGAGAAAAAAGAATGTAGTGGGAGTAGGACAGAATATTCGGGCGATTGACACTATTCTCTGCAGCAAAGAGCGAGAGTCCAGACGGCTGTGTTGCCTGCCAGTGCCAGGGTTCGGGACATCTGTTCAGGGCTGGAGAGGAACTTACAGTGGGATGGGGAGGATCCAGTATTCATGGTCCATGTAGGTACCAACGACATAGGCAGGACAAGGAAAGAGGTTCTGCATAGTCAGTATGAGGAACTAGGCACCAAATTAAGAAACAGAACCTCAAAGGTATTAATCTCTGGATTATTACCTGAGCCACGTGAAAATTGGCATAAGGCAAATAACATTAGAGAAATTAATGTGTGGCTCAAAGACTGGTGTGGTAGAAGTGGGTTCTGGTTTGTGGGGAACTGGCACCTGTACTGGTGAAAATGGTGGCTGTACCATTGGTACGGTCTACACCTGAACCATGCTGGGGCCGGTGTTCTAGCGAGCCACATAACTAGGGAGGCAGAGAGGGTTTTAAACTGAATAGTGGGGGCAAGGGATCTAATTTGGGAAGATATAGTAAATCAAGGAGTAGAGACAAGGCAAGAGAGAAAGGTATTAATATGGGAAATGATAAACAGACAGGAAGGGACAGAGCAGACAAATCTAAGAGTAAATCAACAGGTAAGGCTAGAGGTTACAATAATAATAAAAGGACAAAACTAAAGGCTCTGTATCTGAATGCACGTAGCATTTAAAACCAAACAGATGAACTGAGAGTGCAAATAGAAATAAATAAGTACAATCTGATATATATTAAAGAGACATGGTTGCAGGATGATATAGATTGGGACCTGAATATTGAAGGATAAATGGCATTTAGGAAGGACAGCAAGCTAGGAAAAGGTGGAGGAGTAGCTCTGTTAATTAATGATGGTATTAGTGCAATAGGGAGGGATGACCAGGATGTAGAAACAGTTTCGGTGGAGATGAGAATTCATAAAGGCAAGAAGTCACTTGTGGCAGTGGTGTACAGGCCACATAACTTTAACCACACTTTAGGGCGGGTTATAAAGGAAGAAATAATGGCAGCTTGTCAGAAAGGTTCAGCAATAATTATGGGGGATTTTAACCTACATACAGACTGGAAAAATCAGATGGGCAGAGGTAGCCTAGATGAGGAGTACATAGAATGTTATCGGGATTGTTTCTTTGAACAATACATTCTGGAGTCAACCAGAGAACAGGCTATACTAGACCTGGGACTGTGCAATGAGATAGGATTAATTAATGACCTCATAGTTAAGGCAACCCTAGGTAGTAGCGATCATAATATGATTGAATTTTACATTCAGTTTGAGGGAGAGAAGAGTGGGTCCAAGACTAGTATTTTAAACTTTAAATAAGGGCAATTATGAGGGCATGAAAGCAGAGTTAGCTAAAGTGAACTGGCAAAACAGGTTAAGGGATAGGTCAACAGAGATGCAGTGGCAGACATTTAAGGGGAGATTTCAGAATACACAGAATAGATACATTTCAACGAGAAAGAAAAATTCCAGGGTGGGGTGCGGGGGGGGCGGGTGGGGGGGGGGGGGGGGTGGTGGGGAACCCACCATCCATGGTTAACTAAAACAGTTAAAGATAGTATGAAACTTAAAGAAAAAGCCTATAATTGTGCAAAGATGGGAAGCAGGTCAGAAGATTGGACAGAATATAAAAAACAGCAAAGAATGACTAAAAGATTGATAAGGAAGGTAAAATTAGAGTACAAGAGAAAGCTAGCTAGAAATATAAAGACAGACAGTAAGAGTTTCTATACATGCTTAAAAAAGAAGAGTTAACAAAGTGAGCGTTGGTACTATAGAAAGTGAGTCTGGGAATTAATAATGGATAATATGGAGATGGTAAATGAATTGAATAGATATTTTGCATTGGTCTTCACTATTAAGGAGACAAATAACATCCCAGTAGAAGCTGTAAGTGAGAAAATTGAAGGACCTCAAGTAAACTACATCACCAGGGAAGTGGTACTGAACAAATTGTTGGAACTCCAGGCTGACAAGGCCCGGGTCCTGATGGACTTCATCCTAGGGTGTAAAAAGAAGTGGCTAGTGAGATGGTTGATGCGTTAGTTTTAATTTCCCAAAATTCCCTAGTTTCGGTGAAGGCTCCGTTAGATTGAAAAATAGTGAATGTAACTCTTTTGTTCAGAAAGGGAAGGAGACAGAAAGCAGGAAACTACAGGCCAGTTAGCTTAATATCTGTCTTAGGGAAAATGTTAAAAGCTATTATTAAAGTCGTTATAGCAGGGCATTTAGAAAAATTCAAGGTAATCAGGCAGAGTCAACATGGTTTTATGAAAGGGAAATCATGTTTAACCAATTTATTGGAGTTCTTTGAGGGAGTTAAATGTGCTATGGATAAAGGGGAACCGGAACTTAGATTTCCAGAAGGCATTTGATAAGGTGCCACATCAAAGGTTATTGCAGAAAATAAAAGCTCATGTTGTAGGGGGTAACATATTGGCATGGATAAAAGATTGGCTAGCTAAGAGGAAACAGAGAGTAGGCATATATGGTCATTTTCCAGTTGGCAAGACATAACGAGTGGTGTGCCACAGGGATCTGTGTTGAGGCCTCAACTTTTTACAGTTTATATAAATGACTTAGATGAATAGATAGGAAAGTAACTTGTGAAGAGAACATAAAGGAGCTACAAAGGGATATAGACAGGTTAAGTGAGTGGGCAAAGACCTGGCAAATGAAGTATAATGTGGGAAAGTGGGACATTGTCCACTTTGGCAGGAAGAATAAAAAAGAAGCATATTATCTAAATGGTGAAAGACTGCAGAGCTCTGAGCTGCATAGGGATTTGTGTGTCCGAGTGCATAGAGTCATTGAGTCATAGTTATACAGCACAGAAACAGGCCCTTCAGCCCATCGTGTCTGTGCCGGCCATCAAGAACCTAACTATTCTAATCCCATTTTCCAGCACTTGGCCTGTAGCCTTGTATGCTATGACGTTTCAAGTGCTCATTTAAATACTTCTTAAATGTTGTGAGGGTTCCTGCCTCTACCACCCCTTCAGGCAGTGTGTTCCAGATTCCAAACACCCTCTGGGTGAAATTATTTTTCCTCAAATCCTCTCTAAACTTCCTTCCCCTTATCTTAAATCTATGTCCCCTGGTTATTGACCTCTTCCCTAAGGGAAAATGTCTCTTGCTATCTAACCTATCAATGCCCCTCATAATTTTGTATACCTCAATCATGTCCCCCCTCAGCCTTCTCTGCTCTAAGGAAAACAACCCTAGCCTTTTCAGTCTCTCTTCATAGCTGAAACGCTCCAGCCCAGGCAACATCGTGGTGAATCTCCTCTGCACCCTCTCCAGTGCAATCACATCCTTCCTATAATGTGGCGACCAGAACTGTACACAGTACTCCAGCTGTGGCCTAACTAGCATTTTATACAGCTCCATCATAACCTCCCTGCTCTTATATTCTGTGCCTCGGCTAATAAAGGCAAGTATCCCATATGCCTTCCAAACCTTATCTACCTGTGTTGCTGCCTTCATTGATCTAAGGACAAGTACACCAAGGTCCCTCTGACCTCTGTACTTCCCAGGGTCCTATCATCCATTGTATATTCCCTTGCCTTGTTAGTCCTCCCAAAATGCATCACCTCACACTTCTCAGGATTAAATTCCATTTGCCACTGCACTGCCCATCTTACCAGCCCATCTATATCGTCCTGTAATCTAAGGCTTTCCTCCTCACTATTTACCACCAATTTTCGTGTCATCTGCGAACTTACTTATCATACTTCCTATGTTCACGTCTAAATCATTAATGGCCACTACAAACAGCAAGGGTCCCAACACCGATCCCTGTGGTACACCACTGGTCACAGGCTTCCACTCACAAAAACAACCCTCGACCATTACCCTCTGCCTCCTGCCACTAAGCCAATTTTGGATCCAATTTGCCAAATTGTCCTGGATCCCATGGGCTCTTACCTTCTTAACCAATCTCTCATGCCGGACCTTATAAAAAGCCGTACTGAAGTCCATGTAGACCACATCAACTGCTTTACCCTCATCTACACATCTAGTCACCACCTCAAAAAATTCAATCAAGTTAGTTAGACACGATCTCCCCCGACAAAGCCGTGCTGACTATCCCTGATTAATCCCTGCCTCTCCAAGTGGAGATTAATCCAGTCCCTCAGAATTTTTTCCAATAGTTTCCCAACCACTGATGTTAGACTCACCGGCTTGTAATTACCTGGTCTATCCCTGCTACACTTCTTGAATAATGGTACCACATTCACAGTCCTCCAGTCCTCTGGCATCTCTCCTATGGCCAGAGAGGATCTGAAAATTTGTGTCAGAGCCTCTGCCATCTCCTCCCTTGCCTCACATAACAGCCTGGGGATTTATCCACTTTTAAGCTCGCTAAAACAGCTAATACTTCCTCCGTTTCAATGCTAATTTGTTCAAGTATATCACAATCCCCCTCCCGATCTCTACACCGACATCGTCCCTCTCCATAGTGAACACAGATGAAAAGTAATCATTTAAAACCTCACCTATGTCCTCCAGCTCCACACACAGATTTCCACTTTGGTCCCTAATGGGCCCTACTCTTTCCCTGGTTATCCTCTTGCCCTTAATATACTTATAAAACACCTTAGGATTTTCCTTTATCTTGCCCGCCAATGTTTTTTTATATCCCCTCTTCGCTCTCCTAATTACTTTTTTAAGTACCGCCCCCCCCACCCCACAAACACTTTCAATACACTTACAGTGCCTCTGCTGTTTTCAGCGCTCAGAATCTGGCATAAGCCTCCCTTCTTTTCCTGATCCAATACTCTATATCTCTTGACATCCAGGGTTCCCTGGACTTGTTGGTCCGACCCTTCACCTTAACGGGTGCATGTTGGCTCTGAACCCTCACTATTTCCTTTTTGAATGACTCCCACTGGTCTGATGTAGACTTTCCTACAAGTAGCTGTTCCCAGTCCACTTTGGCCAGATCCTGTTTTATCAGATTGAAATCGGCCTTCCCCCAATTCAGTACCTTTATTTCCGGCCCATCTTTTTTTTCAGAACTACCTGAAATCTTAAAGAGTTATGGTCACTATCCTCGAATTGCTCCCCCATTGACACTTCTACCACTTGTCCAGCTTCATTCCCTAGGATTAGGTCCAGTACTGCCCCTTCTCTTGTAGGACTTTCTACGTACTGGCTCAAAAAGCTCTCCTGTATGCATTTTAAGAATTCTGCCCCCTTTAAGCCTTTTGCACTAAGACTATCCCAGTTGATATTAGGTAAGTTGAAATCCCCTATTATTATTACCCTATTATTTTTACACCTCTCTGCGATTTGCCTACATACCTGCTCCTCTAACTCTCCCTGACTGTTTGGAGGCCTGTAGTACACGCCCAGCCAAGTGATTGCCCCCTTTTTGTTTTTAAGTTCTACCCATATGGCCTCATTTGAGGAACCTTCTACGATATCATCCCTCCTTACTGCAGTAATTGACTCCTTGATTAACAGTGCAATGCCACCTCCTCTTTTATCCCCTCTCCTGTCACACCTGAAGATTCTATACCCTGGAATAGTGAGTTGCCAGTCCTGCCCCTCCCTCAACCATGTCTCTGTGATACCAATAATATAATAATCCCATGTGCTAATCAATGCCCTTAATTCATCTGCCTTATTAGTAAGACTCCTTGCATTAAAATAAATGCAATCCAGCCTTGCATTTTTCCCTTGTGCCTAAACAGGTCATATTTGCTCTGCCTTCCAGACTGACTCAGTTTCTCTTCTATATCTGACTGTGCATCACCCCCTACTGTAACTGCACTCTCTATCCCATTCCCCTGCCAAATTAGTTTAACCCCCCCCCCTCCAACAGCACTAGCAAACCTCTCAGCAAGGATGTTGGTCCCATTCTGGTTCAGGTGCAACCCATCCAACTTGTACAGGTCCCACCTTTGCCAGAAACAGACCCAGTGATCCAGGAAACTAAAGCCCTCCCTCCTGCACCATCTCCTCAGCCATGCATTCATCTGCTCTGTCCTCCTATTCAGATACTCACTAGCATGTGGCACCGGGAGTAATCCAGAGATTACTACCTTTGAGGCCCTGCTTTTTAATCTGCTATCTAGCTCCCTAAATTTTTGTTACAGGATATCATCCCTCTCTCTACCTATGTCGTTGGTACCAATGTGTACCACGACCTCTGACTGCCCGCCCTCCCCCTTCAGAATGTCCTGCAGCTGCTCCGTGACATCCGTGACTCTAGCACCACGGAGGCAACATACCATCCTGGTGTCACGTTTGTGGCCACAGAAATGCCTATCTGTACCCCTTACAATAGAATCCCCTATCACAATAGCTCTTCTGCCCTTTTCCTGCCCTGCTGCGCAGCAGAGCCATCCGTGGTGCCACGAACTTGGCTGTTGCTGCTTTCCCCTGGGACGCTATCCCCCCCAACAGTATCCAAAGAGGTATATCTGTTTGAGAAGGGGATGGCCACAGGGGACTCCTGCATTACCTGCCGGTGCCTACTACTCCGCCTGGTGATCGCCCATCCCTTTTCTGCCTGTGCAGCCATTACCTGCGGTGTGACCACCTCTCTAAACATGATGATCTCAGCATCGCGAATGCTCCATAGTGAATCCATCCACAGCTCCAGCTCCGTAATGCGGGTAGCCAGTAGCTGCAGATGGATACACTTCCTGCACACATGGTCGTCATGGACACTAGAAGCGTCCCTGATTTCCCACATAGTGCAGGAGGAGCATATCATGAGGCTGTGTCTCCTGCCATGACTTACCTTTAGTTTAATTAGTTACTCCCTTAATTAAAAAATACTAATTACACTAGGGGCCTTGTTCTACTCCAAACACTATCCACTACAATCTCAGTCCTTAATAAATTGCACTAAATTTAAAAAACACTTTAGTAGTACTCACCTTATCACTTGAGGTTTTTTTCCAAAAAAAAAACTTCCCCTTTTTTTTAAAGCTATTTAAATACACTAAAAGCTGTTACTTACTCAACCAATCACCTTGCAGATTTCCCATGATGTCACTGTAAGTCTTTTTTCCTTCTTTCAAAGTTTCAGCACATGCCAGCACAGAGAGAGAGAGAGAGAGAGCCAACTGCCATTCCTGCCTTCAGGTAAATGAGGGCCTTAAGCCTCGCACTCTCTTTTTCAGCTCCTGCTCTGAATCAGCTTCCACCCCGGTCCGCCAGTCACCGCACCGGTCTCCAAAAAGGTTAGTATGCAGGTACAGCACGTAATTAGGAAAGTTAATAGAATGTAATAGTTTATCGCAAGGGGAATTGAATACAAAAGTAGGGAGGTTCTGCTTCAGCTGTACAGGGCATTGGTGAGACCACATCTGGAGTATTGTGTACAGTACTGGTCTCCTTATTTAAGGAAGGATGTAAAAGCGTTAGAGGCAGTACAGAGAAGGTTTACAAGACTGATACCTGGAATGGGCGGGTTGCCTTACAAGGAAAGATTGGACAGGCTAGGCTTGTATCCGCTGAAATTTAGAAGAGTAAGAGGCGACTTGATTGAAACATATAAGATCCTGAAGGGTCTTGACAGGGTGGATGTGGAAAGGATGTTTCTCCTTGAGTGAGAATCTAGAACTAGGGGTCACTGTTTAAAAATAAGGGGTCGCCCATTTAAGACAGAGATGAGGAGAAGTTTTTTCTCTCAGAGGGTCGTGAGTCTTTTGGAATTCTCTTCCTCAAAAGGCGGTGGAAGCAGAGTCTTTGAATATTTTTAATGCAGAGGTAGATAGGTTCTTGATAAGCAAGGGGGTGGAAGGTTATCGGGGTAGGTGAAAATATGGAGTAATCAGTTCAGCCATGAACTTATTGAATGGCAGAGCAAGCTCGATCGGCCAAGTGGCCTACTCCTGCTCCTAATTAGTATGTTCGTATGTTCTTAGGTCACCTGCAAGGTGTGTTGGTCTGAGGATTGTTTTGCAGGAGATGGCTGGGAAAGTCAGAGTGAAGGGCTTGGCTCTTAAATGTCACTCACCTTTCCTGCCTTGATGAGATCATTGAACCACTTGTAGCATTATTTCCATGAGCAAGGGACCACGCTCCTGCTGTCACCTCCCTCGCCACTTCCAGCCATGCATACTTAGCTTCAAAGGCAAGCTTCTTCATTCCGTCTACTGGGAAAAATATTTCTCTTCAGGCCTTTATAGCCCACAGCATGATTGTTGGGCTGAATTTTATCTCAGTAACAGGGGTACAGGCGACGGCCAGAAGGCAGAGGGGCAACCCCACCTCGGCCCTCTTATCTGTACCCTCGCTGAATTCAACGGCAGGCAGGTAATTAACTAACCGCCATCGGGGATGCGGCCCCTTTTAAGGGACAAAGTCCCCGCCTGAGAGCTGCTGGCCAATCAGAGGGTTGGCAGCTCAGTGGTACCTACACCGCCACCCAAAGCCATGGCCACTGCTGGTACTGCAGGAGGCCCGGAGCAACAAAGATGGAAGTGGCCACGGGACCAAGGTAAGTGGGGTCAGGGTCGCCGGGGTCAGTCAGGCAGATCTCAGCAATTTTGAGGGGATGGTTGATGAGGGTGGGGGGGAGGGTTCTGCCAGGGCCCTATGTGGGACATGGATTGCCCCCAAAGGAGGGACCTCCTTCCCAAGCCCACTAGCAGGCCTCCAGGTCTCACCTGGCGGTGTGTCCACTTTGCAGCCAGCCCCACATGTTGGCTAAGGCGGCGGCCCTTATGTGGCCATTAATGAGCCACTTAAGTGGCTTAATTGGCCTCCCAGCAGTCTTCCCGTCTACTATGGTGCCCGCCAAAGTCAAAATGGCATGGGGTGGGACAACATTGGGCACGTCGCACACCCCATCCCCCACCCCCACCCCCCCATCTCCCAGCCCATCTCCAGGGGCTGGATAAAATCCAACCCATTATCTCTCAGTTGCCAGTTGCAGAATGGTTACATTCTGTCTCTCTTTAGGCTCCTTTTAAATATTGAAGCTTCAAACATCAGGTGCGGATCTTGCTCTGCTCCAATTGCTTGGGAAACACGGAAGCAGGCTGTTATTGCCTCGGCTCACAAAAAAAACGAATTCCATGAACTGTTGGTTTCCTGACCCGCTGCCAGTCTCCTCACTGTAAACGGGTCTAAACATTAAAATTCAACCCAATATGACTTTCCAACACAATGAGAATAAGGTGCTTAACAGTTACTGAGATGAGTGCATGAATTGCTTATTATTTGCAGTCTACGAGGAAACCACATCAAAGCTGGGTCACCAACATCTTAAAGAAATATTATCTCAGACTTCTGCTTTTTAAAAAAATTGCTTTGCGTTATGATCAGTTGAGAAAGAGGTCTAGGGTTCCCTTTCAGCCTTCACCTGGTCTTACCGTAACAGGGTTTTATTTTTAACCACAAGGTGTTTTTAGCTCCCCCTTGGTGAATCCTTGTTCACCGCTTTCCAATTATAAGGCAAAGAAATGAGCACAAACAGACTTTCTTAGGTTTAAAGAAGAAAAGTTAGAATTTATTAAACTTAAACTCTAATTCGGTTGATGCCTACGGGTACACGGCGCACCCATGCTAGCATGCAGACGCAATAAACACATGCAAATAGAAATAGAAAAGAGCAGAAGAAAAATAAAATGGAAAGTTTGAGGCAATATCTAAGAGTTTTAGTTACGGTTCTTCAAGCTTACTGTAGAGTCCTTGATTGTAAGTAGATCTTGCTTTTCGTTGGGGCCCAGTATTCTTCATAAAATTTGTTCACTGTAGGAGACTTTTCTCTCTTGGGGTTCATATGTCTTCAGTGGATTCAGAGGCTTGTGGGAAAGAGATGGGAGCAGACAGACAGGGGAGGCTGTGGTGAGCCAGCTAGTAGAGATCTTCTCAATCCAGGAGCATTCTGCTTTCTCCCCAAACTGTTTGTACAAATTCAAAAAGCTCAGGTTGCCCAGCAGGTTAGTACTGTGACTAGCTGGTTTGACCATGTCCGTTTGTGTATTCGGCCAGCTTAGCAGTCAACCTGGAATGCGAGCTCCCCAACCTTCAATGTCTGATGATCAAAAGTCCATTGTGAGTTGAATGTGTCAGGGAACTGTCCTTTGTCCTTTCCAAGCACTGTCTGTTAATATGCAAATATCTTTCCAGCCAAGGGTCCATTGTGGGTTGAATGTGTCAGGGAATGGCTGCTTTGTCCTTTCAAGCACTGTCTGTTAATATGGAAATGTCTTTCCAGCCAAGATCTGGCAATTTTTTTTAAAAGCAAGTCCTTTCTTTACTTCAACAACAGTTTGAAATTTAATGTCCATGTGGCTAAATTAATATTCCTTATGCCTGCATGATATTTGAAACATAATTTGTAATATAACTATTCTTCCAAAAGCTTTCTATGCAATTTTGGTCAAAATATTCTGAAATATACCATTAGGCATAACCTGTTGCTTATTAAGAATGTAACTTACAGAAGGAAACAGGACTGCACACTCTCTGAGGTTTCACTGTTAAAAGCACTAATATTCCAGTTCCAGTATTTGATGATGTAACGCAAATATTAAGGATGCAATTGAAACAACTACAGGATAGGTTATTTCTCTGTGCAGTTATCAAGCGGCAGAGCACACTGACTGACCACCCCATAGTGCCCATCGGAGACCTAGTCCAACCTGAGGGCTGTGTCGCATTCACATTGGGCTGGCAGGCTGTGGGTGGAAAACGAGCAGCCGGAGAAACATAGGTCTGACAGGAGAGTTTACTCTTGGAGGTGGGAGATGGAGAGAGGTTATACCTGTTCCAGTAGTGGCCCAGGTTGTTTTTGTGGAGTTCTTACCTTTCTTACCTTCACTACAGCTGGACTGCTAGCTGAAACTGATACTTTAGGACTCAACTGGACGGACCATGTCCACTTGAATCCTAACATGAAAATTTGGCTGCTATGTACGTCATAGGAACCCTATTTGCATAGTAAGAGTGACTACTGCCTGGTTCAAACACATGCTCTGGTCACTAGTGTAGGACTGTGGAAAGTTAGAGCCAGTGGGAACAGGATAATAAGTCATACCCTAGCATTTTTGGAGTAGTGCCCATTTCTGCCAGGCAGGAGGCCTCACAATCTCCCCTACGTTTTACTTCCAATTAAATAACATGTCCCAATAAATAAAACCTATATTTTGGTGTCTGTAGTAATCCGGAAATTCTCAGAGACTGACAAATGTCAATGGATAGTCTGCAAATGGCAAGATTAATTATTTGCATCCTCTGTTTGAGACAGATTTTATATCTCACAGGTGATATAACTGTCATGCATGGAAGGAGCCATGACGAAATGAACACTGAATTGAAGGAATTATGAAAATAAAAAGTCAACTATTAAACTAAACCACAAGAACATGGACACTTGTACACAGTCAAAATGGAGTAGTGGTCACGTGACACCTCCTGTACTGGAAATCAGCAAGCCTGTCTGCAATGATGAAACTCATTAACTGTGTCTAAACAGCTCTGGGGAGAACCCATTGAAAGTGAAAGGAGCACCATTGCATGTTGATGATCTGTATCTAAATGAAAAATCTATCAAAGGGTTCTGGAGACAAGCTGACTCCCAGCCCAACAATATGAATAGGTGTAGAGTAGCACCATTATAACAGACTGGTCCCCTTTCAGACATCAACAGATAGCCATGGTTTCCATATTCTGGTTCATTGTGTGGTCACACCAGGAGAGAGGACCATGTGTCACCGAACAGAAAATCAAAGGTGATGGAGTTTTACCTTAAAAGGTAGCCTTCTGGAGAGAGGGGAGCTCGAGAAAAAAAAAATAACAAAAACCAGTCCAGCTGTAAGCCAGGAGATCGGACCAGCACAAAGACGAAGCCCTGCTGCTAATTCTACACTTCAACCTACTAGAGCAGAGAACTTAAAGTGACCACTGCCACCATTCTGAAGTTTTAACCACCAGAAATCTTCAACACCTTAACAAGTTCACGACTACAAACATCCAGGCTTGCACCTTTTCAAGACTTTTCCTCCCAAGAAGATACAATAGGTTTTCTGTGAACCACAAACTCTTACCTCCCTTTCAACTTGAATCGCATCCTACCCTTTTCTCTCTATCAATTCTTGTGTATGCATGCATGTGTGAATGTGTGACGAGTGTGAAATTGGGGTTTTTTGCAGTTTAAATAAGTGTGATCATTTTTTTTAAAGCTACGAGCAAAACCTGTCATTTGTTTGCTTATTTGGCTCTAATAAACTCAGGGACTAACACACCATTTTAAATAACACATGATTGCGGTCAGTTGGGAAGTGAGGAGTGGAAGTTACCCACACCGCTTACCAGCTGTCTGTATCATATCAAACAATGTATTTTCTTAATTTGAAGATAAAAACAAATTTCTTAAATGCTTGAAGTGCCTTCCCACCCTCGTGGATTAAAAATCTATGGGGTAAAACCACTTCCAATCTAATGACATTCTGCAGAATAATTGCAGATTGTTTTAAAAATATTTCTTTTGTGTTAAGAGATGTTCCATCAAGAAGTGGCTTTCTAGACAATAGTAGACTTCGAGCCAGAAATGACTCACTCGGGTGATAACTTCAACAGCCTTTTCTTTAAGTAAGCTGCCATTAAACTGAATGTAGATTGACATCCACCCTGGTCTTCAATATGCTGGTCAAGGCAGAAATTCTGATCAATATTGAACATTCTAATTGGGTTTTGTGGCTTTTAGATGCAGATACTTCTGTCTCCCAGCAATATATTTTTCCATAAAATGTTCTTAATTAGGATTAGGCTGGATTCTAAGGAGCCCTCGACATCAGGATCTATGGTGGGGGAACCCGAAGATGGCCCTGGATGAGGCCTGCCAACGACCTCGACGCCAACAGGGTCTGGTCCAATATAGCTGGCAGCAGCAAGGCCTCGTGGCACCCACCTCCCCGCCACTCAGCGATGGGACCGCAATTTAAATATTTAAATAAATTAAAATATCTGAATAAATTACTCTTCCGTTGTCTCCTGATGTCTCGCCGTGATCTTCATCCCAGCGGCTGGCACTGCCGCGCCTTCAGATCCCTGTCTGGGAAAATGAGGCACAATACTGGTGGGGAGGGGTGAGGAGGTACGTTTCACAGTGCGGGTGGTGAGGAGCGGGGTCAAATTAATGTCATAGATGTACGGCATGGTGGGAAGTGGTATAGTTTAAAGTTTGTGCAGTTGGCGGGGGGAGGGTCAGATGGTAAAGGTTAGTGTTTTTTGGGGGGAAGGGCAAAATTGGGGGTGGGAGGGGGCAAAAGAGATGTTTTTATTTATTTTAATTCAATTCCCCTTTAAATAATAAAATTGCCCAGTACGGCAATTTAAAAATGGTGTTAGCGCCTGCGCACAGGCAGGTGATATCATTGCCGGGGACGGACAGCCCATGCCCCTTCACATGATCGGGCGGTAGCTCGACCTGGCTATTTAAATGAGGCGCTGCGCTTGGCGGATTTTTGGCGTGTGGCACACATGGGTGGGCGGCCATTTTCTTCATTGACTGCCAATTTCGGCAGCGGGCTTCTCAAATTCAACCCATGATTTTTGAAACAGAGAAGCAAATAGCTAAAAAAACTTCTTTTAATGTTGACTGTGGTTCTGTTGAATATATTTTAAAATATTTCTTATAAATATCAGAGATAAGGGGTTTCAGTATGTGGAGAGACTAGAATATAGAAGCTGGGTTTGTTTAACCTGAGACATTGGCTACGGAGGGGGATGGAATTGATGAGATGTATGGAGTTTGTGGCAGGAAGACAAATATGATGGTTTCTAGCGTCCCAATGTATAACTAAAGAAAATTGAAACTTGTCCAAGACTAGATGTTGGGCAAGCAGTCTAATAGCACAGAGGAAGCGAACTGGGTATCATCAGCATACATATAGTAGCTGAACTCATGTTTGGACAGTGGCAGCATGCAAATAAGAAAGAGGGAAGGGCCAAGGGAAAATCCTTAGTGGAGTCCAGAGATAGCTTTGCAGAGGGGGTGGTGGTGTAGAGTGGGAGGAAGGGGAAAGAAGGGAAACCACTGCTGAAGACATACTGGTTATGATTAGATGAATAAGAGAGGAAACAAGTTATGGCAGTCACATTGAGGCGGAGGATAGAGGAGAGACATTGGAGGAGAAACAATTGGTTGGCCATGGTAAAACTTTAGCGAGGTCGAACAGGTTGAAGAGCACAATGTAAGATACTTACACTCACAAGGGAAGTCATTGTTGACTTTGATTACGGCTGTTTCAGTGCTGTGCAATTGTGAAAACTTGGAGTGATTCAAATACAGGGAGTTGTGGGAAAGAGGGATAATTTGGAGAGGAAAGGTGGGATTGGAGATGGAGCAGTTGTTTGCAAGGACAGAATGATTGAGGGTGAGTTTTTTAAGGATGGTGTGATGATGGTAGTTTTGCAAGTGAGAGGGAGTATACCTGAGACATGGAATCAAAACTAGGGCAGAGGGGAGCCTAGGGGGAAGACCTTTGGCTTCTTGGCAAGGGTAAGGTGAAGAAGCAGCCAACGCAGCTGAATAGATAGTTTAAGGAGACAATTGTCCTTGGAGAAAAGTCAGTGATTATCATTGTTAGGTATTTGTATTCAATTGAATGAAAACAGGTGGGTTTTATAATGACAGGGCTATCTGATCCACCAGGTTACCGCACCTGAAGTGAAGATGGAAATTTGCCCCAATGAGTTTTAAAGAGATAACCAGGAAATTAAAATAAAGACAAAATACATCAATGTGTTACAGTAGAAAGTGCTGGAAATACTCAGCAGGTGTGGCAGCATCTGTGGAGAGAGTAGCAGAGTTAAAGTTTCAGGCCTGTGACCTTTCACAGAACTGGCAAAGGTTAGAAATGTAATAGGTTTTAAGCAAGTGAAGCAGGGGTCAGGGGAAAAAATAAAAGGGAAGGTGTGTGATAGGGCAGAGGGAAGGAGAGATTAAATGACACAGATGTCATGGGACAAAGGCAAAGGAAGTGCTCATGGCATGGTGAAAGACAAAGCATTAGTCCAGAGAAAGTGTTAATGACAGAATAATGAACAGCTCTGTCCAAAAGCACAAACATGAAAAACCAAGTTTAAGGCAGGCACATGGTTAAAAAAAAAATAAAAAGGCCAGTTATGCTCTGAAATTATTGAACTCAGTGTTGAGTCCAGAAGGCTGTAGAGTGCCTAATCACTTAGTCCGCAGGCATGACCCCGAGCTTCTGTTTGCTTGACATTTCAATTTACCAGACTGCTCCCATGCCCACATTTCTGTCCTTAGCCTGCTGTAGTGTTCCAGTGAACATCAACACAAGCTCGAGGAAAAGCACTTCATTGTCCAATTAGGTACTCTAAAGCCTTCTGGACTCAATATTGAGTTCAATAATTTCAGAGCATGACTGGCCTTTTTTATTATTTATTTTATTTTTTAACCAGTATGAGGTGGATTAACTGGTCTGAAAATGTTAGTACCACTTTTAACCTGAAATTTATCAACAATATTCAAGCTAGAAGTTTCGTCAAGATTGCAGTTTGAGTAATATTGTAGGCTGTGTTAAGTGACGAAATTACTGTGGCCTGAATTTTATTTGCGCGTTGCACAACTCAGCGGCGCACATTCAACGCGGTGGCCTTCCGACACGGAAGTGCCGCCACCGAGCCCCTGCGATATTACACGGGGGGGGGCTAATTTAAATAGTGGGGGCGGAGCAGCTGCCCCAGATGATGTAGAGGGGGTGAATACTGCATCCCTGGCAATGGCATCCGGCGCCACGGCACAGGCGCTCGCACCATTTTTAAAGGGCGTTAAACCCTGAGCAGAAATTTTAATTTTTAAAGGGACCAGAAATTTAATTTTTAATAAAAACAGTAAAGTCACATAAAAGAGCCATCTCCAGACCCCCGCCCCCCCACCAATGACCACACAATAGATTTATTTCCCTCTTCCCCCAAAAAATATTCTTGATGGTCCCAAACTTTAGAAACATAGAAAAATAGGAGCAGGAGTAGGCCATTTGGCCCTTTGAGCCTGCACCGCCATTAAATACGATCATGGCTGATCATCCAAACTCAGTACCCTGTTCCCGCTTTCTTCCCGTATCCCTTGATCCCTTCAGTCCTAAGAACTATATCTAACTCTTTCTTGAATATATTTAATGATTTGGCTTTCTGTGGTAGAGAATTCCACAGGTTCACCACTCTCCGGGTGAAGAAATTTCTCCTCATCTCAGTTCTAAATGGTTTACCCCTTATCCTTAGACTGTGACCCCCTAGTCCTGGACTCCCCCGCCATCGGGAACAGCCTTTCTGTATCTAGACCGTCCAGTCCCGTTAGAATTTTGTAGGTTTCTGTGAGATCCCCTCTCATTCTTCTAAACTCTGGCGAATACAAGCCTAATCGACCCAATCTCTCTTCATACGTCAGTCCTTCCATCCTAGGAATCAGTCTGGTGAACCTTCGCTGCACTCCCACCATAGCAAGAACATCCTTCCACAGATAAGGAGACCAAAACTGCACACAATACTCCAGATGTGGTCTCACCAAGGCCTTGTATAATTGCAGCAAGACATCCTTGCTCCTGTACTCGAATCCTCTCGCTGTGAAGGCCAACATACCATTTGCCTTCTTAACTGTCTGCTGCACCTGCATGCTTACATTCAGCGACTGGTGCAAAACGACATCCAGGTCTCACTGCCACCTCCCCATTTCCCAATCTATCACTGTTCAGATAATAATCTGCCTTTCTGTTTTTGCCACCAAAGTGGATAACCTCACATTTATCCACATTATACTGCATCTGCCATGTATTTGCCCACTCACTCAACCTGTCCAAATCACACTGGAGCTTCTCTGCATCCTCCTCACAGCTCACATTCCCACCCAGCTTTGTGTCATCTGCAAACTTGGATATATTACATTTAATTCCGTCATCCACATCATTAATATATATTGTGAATAGCTGGGGTCCTAGCACTGATCCCTGCGGTACCCCACTAGTCACTGCCTGCCACTCGGAAAAAGACCCGTTTATTCCTATTCTTTGTTTCCTGTCTGCCAACCAGTTCTCTATCCATGTCAGTACCTTACCCCCAATTCCATGTGCTTTAATTTTGCACGCTAATCTCTTATGTGGGGCCTTATCGAAAGCCTTCTGAATACACCACATCCACTGGTTCTCCCTTATCTATTCTACTAGTTACATCCTCAAAAAATTCCAGTAGATTTGTCAAGCATGATTTCCCTTTCGCAAATCCATGTTGACTTTGTCCGATCCTGTATTGTTTTCCAAGTGCTCTGCTTTTACATCTTTTATAATGGACTCTATCATTTTCCCTACTACTGATGTCGAGCTGACTAGTCTATAATTCCCTGTTTTCTCTCTACTCCCTTTTTAAGTAGTGGATTTATATTAGCTACCCTCCAATCCGTTGGAACTGTTCCAGAGTCTATAGAATTTTGAACAATGACCAGCAATGCATCTACTATTTCTAGGGCCACTTCCTTAAGTACTCTGGCATGTAGATTATTAGGTCCTGGGGATTTATCGGCCTTCAATCCCATTAATTTCCCTAACACCATTTCCCTACTAATACTGATTTCATACAATTCCTCCTTCTCACTAGATCCTTTGTTCCCTGACATTTCCGGGAGGTAATTTGTGTCCTCCTTTGTGAAGACAGAACCAAAGTATGTATTTCATTGGTTTGCCATTTCTTTGTTCCCCATTATAAATTCCCCCGTTTCTGTCTGTAAGGGACCCACATTTGTCTTCACTAATCTTTTTCTCTTCATATATCTATAGAAGTTTTTACAGTCAGTTTTTATGTTCTCTGCAAGCTTACTCTCATACTCTATTTTCCCCTTCTTAATCAATCCCTTTGTCCTCTTTGCTGAATTCTAAACTGCTCCCAATCCTCAGGTTTGCTGCTTGTTCTGGCCATTTTATATTTCTCCTCCTTGGATCTAATGCTATCCCTAATTTCTTTTGTCAGCCACGGTTGAGCCACCCTTCCTGTTTAATTTTTGCGCCAGACAGGAATGAACAATTGTTGTAATTCATCCATGCGCTCTTTAAATGCTAGGCATTGCCTATCCACTGTCAACCCGTTAAGTAACGTTCCCCAATCTATCATAGCCAACTCGCACCTCATACCTTCATAGTGTCCTTTATTTAGATTCAGGACCCTAGTCTCGGAATCAACTCTCTCACTCTCCATCTAATGAAGAATTCGATCATGTTATGGTCACTCTTCCCCAAGGGACCCTGCACAACAAGATTGTTACCTAATCCTTTCTCGTTACACAATACCCAGTATAGGATGGCCGGTTCTCTAGTTGGTTCCTCAACGTATTGGTCTAAAAAACCATCACGTACACACTCCAGGAATTCGTCCTCTACAGTATCATTGCTAATTTGGTTTGCCTAATCTATATGTAGATTAATGTCACCCAAAATTACAGTTGCACCCTTGTTGCATGCATCTCTAATTTCCTGTTTCATGCCATCTTCTACATCACCACTGCTATTTGGGGGTCTATATACAACCCCCACCAACGTTTTCTGCCCCTTGGTATTTCTTAGCTCCACCCATACAGATTCCACATCAGAATTCTCTGATCTAATAACCTTCCTCACTATTGTATTGATTTCCTCTTTTACTACCAATGCTGCTCCACCTCTTTTCCCCTTTTGCCTGTCCTTCTTAAATATTGAATACCCTTGGATGTTCAGTTCCCATCCTTGGTCACCCTGCAGCCATATCTATCGCAACTATATTGTATCCATTTACATCTATTTGTGCGGTTAATTCGCCGACCTTATTGCGAATATTCCACACATTGAGACACAATGCCTTTAGGCTTGTCTTTTTAACATTCTTAGTCATCTTAACATTATTTCACACTATGGCCCTATTTGTTTCTTGCCCTTGATTTCTATGTCTTCCACTTTTGCCTTTTTGTTTCCTGTCTTTCATTTCTATCCTTGTTTCCTCCTTCTCAGTCTCCCGCTCAGGTTCCCATCCCCCTGCCATTCGAGTTTAAATCCTCCCCAACAGCACTAGCAAATGCCCTGTTCCAGTCCTGCCGGGTTGTAACCCGTCCCGCTTGTACAGGTCCCACCTTTCCCAGAACTGGTCCCGATGTCCCAGGAATCTAAATCCCTCCCTCCTGCACCATTTCTCCAGCCAAGCATTCATCTGGTCTATTCTCCTGTTCCTATACTCACTAACACGTGGCACAGGAAGTAATCCTGAGATTACTATCTTTGAGGTCCTGCTTTTTAATTTAGCTCCTTAAATTCATCCTGCAGGACCTCATCCCTTTTTCTACCTATGTTGTTGGTACCAACATGTACCACGACCACTGGCTGTTCACCCTCCCCCTTCAGAATGTCCTGCAGCCGCTCCGAGACATCATTGACCCTAGCACCAGGGAGGCAACATACTGTCCTGGTTTGCGGCCACAGAAACACCTGTCTGTTCCCCTTACAATTGAATCTCCGACCACTATGGCTCTCCCAGTCTTTCTCCCCCACTGCTGTGCAGCAGAGCCATCCGTGGTGCCACGAACTTGGCTGTTGCTGCTTTCTCCTGGGAGGCCATCCCCCCCCAACAGTAGCCAAAGCGGTATATCTGTTTGAGAGGGGGATGGCCACAGGGGACTCCTGCACTACCTGCCTACGCCTACTACTCTGCCTTGTGGTCACCCATCCCTTTTCTGCCTGTGCAGCCAATACCTGCAGTGTGAACACCTCGCTAAACGTGCTATCCACGACATCCTCAGCATCACGGATGCTCCACAGTGAATCCATCCGCAGCTCTAGCTCCGTAATGCGGGTAGCCAGTAGCTGCAGATGGATACGCTTCCTGCACATATGGTTGTCAGGGACACTGGAAACGTCACTGATTTCCCACTTAGCGCAGGAGGAGCATATCACGGGTGCGAGCTCTCCTGCCATGACTTATCTTTAGATTACTTAGTTACTCCCTATAAACAATACTAATTACAGTCGGGGCCTTGTTCTACTCCAAACACTACCCATTACAATCTAAAGTCCTTAATAAATTGCACTAATTAAAGAAAAGCACACTTTAGTAGTACTCACCTTCTCACTTAAACCTTATACACGTTAACACCAAACTTTGCACCCTTTGCCCTACAACCCCTTCCCACCATCCCCACAGGCAATGAAAAATGTTTCCCCCGCTCCTCCACCCCTCCCACCCTGAAAATGTTATCCCTCCCCCCTCCCCACCAGGTTCTCGCCTCGGAACTCCATACGTCCGCCTCCTGCAGGTAAGTTTATTAGCATCTAATTTAGGTTCATTTGAATATTTAGATGAAGGGCCCACCACCAGGTGGTGAGGGGGCTGCATTAAGGTCCCCCACCACCGGTAATACGTGGCAGGTCCTTCTCGACGCCACGGGTCGAGGCGGGCCTCTCCCCGCAATATTTTGCTGCGACCCACAGCGTCGAGGGGCCAGTAAAATTGATCCCTATGCCTATGTTGTGATCACTGATCGTAATATTTAATCTCCCATAGGACAGTGGCTGCAAAATGGGTTGGGAGCACTGTGGGTGAGCCCCAAAGCCACCAGCACACTTGGAGAGTCGGGGGACATGGAAGTCCTGCCAATCAACGTTAGGCTCTCCTTTAAATAAAAATTCCTGGAATCCCATCCAACATCCAACCAGATTTTCTTAGACAGGCTTTTGGTCTCTCAGGGAATCAAGGGGTATAGTGAGTGGTTGGGAAAATGGAGTTGACTCCTAAGATCAGCCATGATCATTATGAATGTGGAGCAGGCTCAATGGGCTGTATGGTCTACTCCTGCTTCTATTTCTTGTGTTATGTTCTTAGATTCACTGCTTGACAGGTGGCTGGCAGTGGGAAGCTGGCAGTCAGATCTGGAAACAATCAAGGATTGGAAGTAGGAACCGTCTTGCGTGATCATGGGAAGTCTCTAACTGAGGAAGCCTAAGGACTCTTTGCAGGACCTGTGGGAAGCATTCATGCTCCCCATCGTCCACAGGTTTTCAAACAGATGCAAATTTCTTAAATGTCTCTTCGTGTCTACTGATTAGTCAGCTTCTCCCACTGTCACTCCCCCTGCCTTGACATTAATTTTAATTTGGGGCACTGATGACATCATTGGCCCGTGACTTTTAAATGTTAAATAGGCCCTTGCATGCACTTACAGGAATCCTCGTCAATGGTCTGATTTGATGCATTGAAAATTACATTGGTTGCAAACACAGTGGGTTGGAGTTGAGGGATAGAATTTTCAAATTTTAACCTCTCCCGTGCACCATTCATGCTGGGTGAACGGGGTTAAAATCTTAATCTGTCAATTTTATATAATTTAAATTCCTATGTTGACAGCCCCATGGGTAGCATGCTGGGACATGGATATGTGGAATAAAAACAGTAAATGCTAGAAATACACAAGAGACCTGTCAGTAAAGAGAAGAGATAAACTAATCAGAAGGGTGTTGCATCTTTCTTCGAAGTCCTGTTAATTCATCACTCCTGTGCTCATTGACCTACATTGGCTTCCAGTTAAGCAACACTTTGATTTTAAACTTTTCCTCCTTGTTTTCAAATCCCTCCATGGCCTCACCCCTCCATATGGCTGTAATCTCCTCCACCACTGCAACTCTCCGAGATATCTGCATTCCACCAACTCTGGTCAGTTCAGCATCCACAATTTTAATTCTCCACTATTGGCAGCCATCAGCTGCCAATGCACTAAGTCTGGAATTCTCTTCCTAAACCTCTCTGCCTCTCTTCCTCTCTTTCCTACTTCAAGACACTCCTTAAAAGCTGTTTCTTTGACCAAACTTTAGTCATCTGCCCTAATATCTCCTTATGTAATTCGTCAAATGTTGTTTGATGACGCTCCTGTGAAGTGCCTTAAAAGAATTATATAATTCCAAGTTGTTGTTATTGTTCTATTCTCGCTTCAAAAACTAGTGGATCAGCATTCCCAGCATTTCTATTTTAATTTCAGATCTGCACTATTTGCAATTATCTCTCAGCAACATCACTAAAAATTGTGTGCAAACTGGTTGCCTTGTTTCCTACATTAGAACAGTGACCACACCTCAAAGCGTATTTGATTGGTCGTAAAGTGTTTTGGATGCTGTAAGATTGTGAAAGAGGCTATATAAATGCAAGTTTTTTTCAATCTCTACTATGGTACAACATGCTTCGTTATACGGGAAGAAAGCGGGAACAGGGTACTGAGTTTGGATGATCAGCCATGATCATATTGAATGGCGGAGCAGGCTCGAAGGGCCAAATGGCCTACTCCTGCTCCTATTTTTCTGTTTCTATGCCATGATGAATATAATAGAACCATTTATAATCAGGAAGGATGAGGTACTTAATAAGTTAGAAGGACTGAAAACTAATAAAAGTTCCTGGGCCAAAGGACATCTATTCTAAGTTGGAGAAGGCGACTAGTCAGAAAACATGTGGTGCACCAACTTTAAAAGGATATTTGGCTACTGGAATAATTTTATAGGATTAGCAGCAAGCAAATGCAGTGGCTATGTTTAAAAAGAGCAAACATTTATGGGCACCTTTCATGACTTCAGGATGTCCCAAAGCATTTTACAACCGATGAAGTGGTTTTTGAAGTGAAGTCGTTGCTGCAATTTAGGTGCATGACAGCCAACTTGTGCACAGCAAGCTCCCACAAACAGTAATGAGATGAATGATCAGATAATCTGATTTAGTGATGTTGGTTGAGGATAGATATTGGCCAGGAGACTGTGGAGAACTCACCTGCTCTTCTTCATATAGTGCCATGGTATCTTTCACAACCCTAAGAGGGCAGATGGGGCCTTGGTTTAATGTCTTACCCAAAAGAGAGCACATCCTACAGTGTAGCACTCTTGGTATTGCACTGAGGTGTCAGTTTGGACAATGTATTCAAGACTCTGGTGTGGGGCTTGAATCTGCAAACTTCCAAGTCTGTGTTAATGTCACCTATGTGGTTGACAAAATTGAATTTTGTCATAAAATAGTGAAATACTACAAGGATCAGTTCTTGGCCTTCAGCTTCCCTACCATTGACGTCAGGCTCACCGGTCTATAATTACCTGGATTATCCCTGCTACCCTTCTTAAACAAGGGGACAACATTAGCAATTCTCCAATCCTCCGGGACCTCACCCGTGTTTAAGGATGCTGCAAAGATATCTGTTAAGGCCCCAGCTATTTCCTCTCTCGCTTCCCTCAGTAACCTGGGATAGATCCCATCCGGACCTGGGGACTTGTCCACCTTAATGCCTTTTAGAATACCCAACACTTCCTCCCTCCTTATGCCGACTTGACCTGGAGTAATCAAACATCTGTCCCTAACCTCAACATCCGTCATGTCCCTCTCCTCGGTGAACACCGATGCAAAGTACTCGTTTAGAATCTCACCCATTTTCTCTGACTCCACGCATAACTTTCCTCCTTTGTCCTTGAGTGGGCCAATCCTTTCTCTAGTTACCCTCTTGCTCCTTATATATGAATAAAAGGCTTTGGGATTTTGCTTAACCCTGTTTGCTAAAGATATTTCATGACCCCTTTTAGCCCTCTTAATTCCTCGTTTCAGATTGGTCCTACATTCCTGATATTCTTTCAAAGCTTCGTCTTTCTTCAGCCTCCTAGACCTTATGTATGCTTCCTTTTTCCTCTTAGCTAGTCTCACAATTTCACCTATCATCCATGGTTCCCTAATCTTGCCATTTCTATCCCTCATTTTCATAGGAACATGTCTCTCCTGCACGCTAATCAACCTCTCTTTAAAAGCCTCCCACATATCAAATGTGGATTTACCTTTAAACAGCTGCTCCCAATCTACATTCCCCAGCTCCTGCCGAATTTTGGTATAGTTGGCCTTCCCCCAATTTAGCACTCTTCCTTTAGGACCACTCTCGTTTTTGTCCATGAGTATTCTAAAACTTACGGAATTGCGATCACTATTCCCAAAGTAGTCCCCTGCTGAAACTTCAACCACCTGGCCGGGCTCATTCCCCAACACCAGGTCCAGTATGGCCCCTCCCCGAGTTGGACTATTTACATACTGCTCTAGAAAACCCTCCTGGATGCTCCTTACAAATTCTGCTCCATCTAGACCTCTAACACTAAGTGAATCCCAGTCAATGTTGGTAAAATTAAAATTTCCTATCAGCACCACCCTGTTGCTCCTACATCTTTCCATAATCTGTTTACATATTTGTACCTCTATCTCACGCTCGCTGTTGGGAGGCCTGTAGTACAGCCCCAACATTGTTACCGCACCCTTCCTATTTCTGAGTTCTGCCCATATTGCCTCACTGCTCGAGTCCTCCATAGTGCCCTCCTTCAGCACAGCTGTGATATCCTCTTTGACCAGTAATGCAACTCCTCCACCCCTTTTACCTCCCTCTCTATCCCGCCTGAAGCATCGATATCCTGGGATATTTAGTTGCCAATCATGCCCTTCCCTCAACCAAGTCTCAGTAATAGCAATAACATCATACTCCCAAGTACTAATCCAAGCCCTAAGTTCATCTGCCTTACCTACTACACTTCTTGCATTAAAACAAATGCACCTCAGACCACCAGTCCCTTTGCGTTTCATCATCTGCTCCCTGTCTACTCTTTCCCTTAGTCATGCTGACTTCATTATCTAGTTCCTTACAGGCTTTAGTTACTACCTCCTTACTGACCTCCTCATTTGGGTCCCATCCCCCTGCCACATTAGTTTAAACCCTCCCCAACAGCGTTAGCAAAAGCATCCCCGAGGACATTGGTTCCAGTCCGGCCCAGGTGTAGACCGTCCAATTTGTAATAGTCCCACCTCCCCCAGAACCGGTCCCAATGTCCCAAAAATCTGAACCCCTCCCTCCTGCACCATCTCTCAGGCCACGCATTCATCCTGACTATTCTTTCATTTCTACTCTGACTATCACGTGGCACTGGCACTGGCACTGGTATGGAGAATCCATAACTAGGGGTCATAGTGTCATAATAAGGTGTCAGCCATTTATAACTATGATGAGAAATGTCTTCACTCAGTTGGTAAGTTAACCTTTGGAATTCTCCATTCATAGAGTTATGGATGTTCAGTTATTGAGTATATTCAAGACAGAACTTGATAGATTTTTGGATACTAAGGGATTCATGGAATATGTGGATAGTGTGGGAATGTGGAATTAGGATAGATCAGCCATGATCTTATTGATGGAGGAGCAGGGTCGATGGGCTGAATGGCCTAATCCTGCTCTTATTTCTTATGTCCTTCTCATTATTTATTCAATCATCTGTGTTGCTAGCATACATCTTATTTATTAACGAATTTCACCCAAATGTTTTGTGTTACCAAATTTCCTGACTTGCCTAGTTCTGGAATTTCACATAATCTCAATTAAACTAGGCATCCAAGTATTTTACTGTGACAGTTAAAGAACGAATCCTTATTTAAATTGTTATCTAAAGCCAAATAAATCACTTATCAATCACACACTAGCATAACTATGTACACATGTAACATTTTTTATTTTATTGGGTGACTCCATATGTGCAGTAACAACTGTAGCTCTACCACCTAATGCATTGAATAGATTTTTCAGCAGTCCTACTTATTGCCAGCTAATAAGTGGAGCTGGTTTCCTGGTTCCTTAATAATGCAGCCTTTCCCATCACATCACAAAATTACAATTATTAGGGGGCAGCCGGCAAATTGGATGACTGGCCATTTTTTTAGGAAATTAGTCACTGTCTTTTACCTTCATGTAAATTGATCCATTAGATCTACAACTTTGTAATGTTAATATACTTTAACAATTACACGCAGATGTAATAAATAATTAAATCTTTGGTGTGTAAAGGAAACGCAGAACCTCTCTTACAGGAACACTGAGCAGCTCATATTTCTGTTATGATCTCTAATATTTATTATCTGTAACGCTAACTGGAATTTCTACTGTTCAGAAATTTTCCATAATTTGAAGAGTTTAAAAATAGTCATTTTTGATGGATATAAAAGGAAAACCGCCTCAGCAACTGAATTGGTTGGTTTCATTTGCAATCTGCAGAACTAACGCAAAGTTGCCGGTCCTCAAATATACATGTTTTCAACAAAAGTCAAAGTTTTAAAAGGATGTAACCGTTTCTTACCCATCCTCTTTCCAACGAATACTTTCAAAAGTGATTGTGATATTTTTTATAACGGAAAATCATTCAGTGTTCAGGATACTCCAGGTGGATCCCTTTCCTGTTACAATGGTGAAAGAATGCGAATTTCCACGAAAACATTATGAATTCCTAAAATTTCCGGAGCATAAAAGTTAAATGGTAGTCAATAAAATCAGCGGATCTTCCAGCCACTAGGCATATGACCAAATGCTCCCAAAGACCTACACTATGTGGAACTGGTGGGTGCAAAAATACATGGAAATAGTTGATTACTTTTAGAGGCCACGTTTCTGTCGATCACACACTTTTTAAAAAGATCATATCTATCCTTAAGTTTCTTTAGCAAGTAATTATAGATTTAAAAAATCATTCTCTAATTTTTTTAGGATACAACGTTTTTCTTTTTGTTTTATTTTGCCTCCAAATTGTTTTTATATTTTAAACCTGATATTTCAAATTATATTGCTTTCTTCATTCAGCAATTATATATTGTTTTATTGTATAGATCATATATTACATACCAAATTAATCTGGGCGTGCGCTTTAATCTTAAGAAAATCAACCCACTGAGGACGAAATAAATGTAATTGTCAGAATGAATTTCTGTTAAAGATCAGTTTTATTTATTTAAGAATTAAAAATAGATGACCATAAATAAAATCGCTCTCTGCTTTTTGTTATAGAATTTGCAATTACGTTTTATAAATTAGATTCTCTTTCTACAAATGTTTCCAACTCTTTTATTTGTTAAAGATAATTAGTGCATTATCTTTATAACCTCCTGAGTATTTGCAAATGGCTCGCGTCCTTGTTCGGAGTACTGAGAGGAAGAGTTTCCACACTCTATCAGACACAAGTGCCATCAGCACGCTATTCTGGTTTGTAGATTGGCTTTTATTATAATATGTCAGGCAGTATTTTTTCCACCCGCATCGCACCATTTGTGAATGGTCGGTTTGAACGTCAATCACGAAGGAGGCGGTGGGAAGTGGTTTGACAAGGTTTCATTGAAGGCGGAGGGAAGCGCAGTCAGATGTTAGCAGAACAGCAAGAGCAGCTGGAAGCTAGAACCAGAGAGGGGCAGTACAGCGAGGTTGAAATTTCAACCCTCGATCAGCGGGATTTAAAACACATACATACAGCGTGTTACAGGACGTACCCAAGCCTATCTGGTTTTCCAAAAAAACAAACCGTACGCGTTTCTGAAAAGATCATCTTTGAGAAACTAGGGATCAAAAAGTAACGAATAAATTGACCCTCGACAATGGAATGCCTTCGTATTCGCGTTGCAAATGCGAATTTTCTTGGATAAAAACTGCATGAAGAAAAAAAAATCCAAAAGCACCATCAGTGTAACGTGTGTTGGACTCCGATTCTGCTTTCGCGCGATGAGTCATACGGGCCATGGGTTTTAACAGCAGAAGTTTGTGAAGTCCGCTTGCTGCAAAATAGAAAACCAATTCGTTGCTTGATCATTTCTTGTGCCAGTTCGTAGCATCGTTGCCTTTTTTTGTTGTTGCACAAAGCTTCTTAAAAAAGGACAACTTCGAAGGAGGGGGGATTTGCTTGCCAGATTGCTGTGTCGAGACCCCCGGGCGTTATCTCATGAAAATAATTTGACTCCATCAGATAAGCAGGTACTTGATGGGCTATTCCGGCGATTCTAGCAATCTTTTGAGACTTTCCGGGTCTGGAGGATACATCGAAATAAGTTTACGAGTTCACCATGATAAGGTTGCTTTGAATTTCGGCGAGGCCGGACCTGCAGTTGCTGGGATTTTTGCACATTGTAAATGATAACTGGTTCTGAGCGATCAACAAGTATTTGACCTCCCCTGTCGATTTAAGAGAACCGTCTATTCGCAATGGCATCAGAAGTGGTGTGTGGACTGATCTTCAGATTGCTTCTTCCCATCTGTTTAGTTGCCGGTAAGTGTGCTTTCAGATAAGGGAAGATAAACTCTACAACTTTTAGTCGGAAAATATCTAAGGCATCTTTTTGGTGTATACTTCCCCGTCAATGTAAACTTCGCAAAAAGATGCATCGCTTGCGATCAATAATAATATGGTTTTAAAATGATTTTTGAAACTCTGGGTGAAATTAATTTATTTATTTCACGTTCTAGCCATTAGCTGTAATATATAATGCTGCAGTATTATATTTTTAAACAGGTAGATTACCTAAAAGACGTTAATTGAGCGGCCCGTGTCTGTGTATGCATGCCGGAATTTACAGCATGAGGCGGCAAAACATCACATACAATTGATTTTTATTTCATTTAAAGGATACTTTTAGAAAGCATTTTAAAAGTAATGATTGCCAACAGGAAGCTGTTTTGCAATCGATCAGGTGTTCTTATCCATATCTATCACTCGTCCATGAGGCAATAGTAAATGTCAACGCCGATTGAAATAAAGTCGTGGGTTTCTCCACTTAATAAAAAAATTGTACCAAACAAAATATAAATATGTATAATTACAATTGCATATTATTTTTCTCTGTGTTCAAAGTCTAGCAATACCGGAAAGCTTGTTCCATGGCAAAGAATAGGACTGGTTAGAAGAGCGAAGTGACTTAACTAGGGAGGAACTTGCAGTAAGAGAATGAAACAGATTAATTTAAGTGACAAGTCAGGAGAAAAATGGCTCTGACCTCAAGCCATAACTGTGGTTAACGTCTGAATGGAAAATCGAGTGCACGGTTCTCAGTTGTCTTTGCTCCTGTCAGCTGAGTTTCTGAAATAGTTCAAAGTTTCAATGTAATTGACGTGAAGAAAAAGACGTCAGTTTGGGCCAGTTGGCGGTGAAATATATCTGTCGCCTGACCTCGTAACCTTTTCCCGTTCGAAATACTGAAAGGTTCTTCAGAGGAGGAGGAGGCGGATCGCCAGCCCTCGGCTTAGTCCCACTGGGTTAGGGCAAACATCAATACCGTTAAGAGCTACATCGTTGCCAGTGATCGCAAACTTCACGGCCTGGCCGAAATGTATTCGTTAATCGCAATTGTTTCTGGTTCAATTGCGAAATTTGTAGTAACTTGTTCGGTAAAGAATAGGCAAACCTGACGGTGCTTGTGGCAATGTTACCTGACAATTCCTTCGTTTCTTGTTCAGCAAACTATTACTTCAACAATTTCCAAATTGTATATTTATTTCGGTGTCATTCAGCAAATGTTCACTTTTTAATAAACATTTCACTGATTTTTTTGATTAAAAAGCGTTGGCGTGCTAACGCCAGTTAAATACGAGTGAGTCAAACTCCCAATTCACATAAAAGTGTTAGCAAAGTAAGCCCTGGAGAATCAAAGTCCGGAAAAAGCCTTTGCGATAAATGTGTTTTTTAAAATGTTTCTCAGCACAGTTTGTGTAAGATTGCAACTTCCTTTTCTTTTGCTACTCTTTACCTACACGTGACCGGAATGTATCAGGTAGAAATCCAGACGTCCATTGAGCTTGCTTAAATAAACATCCCCCTCCCACTACTCGCTGCAAAGTCACATACTCAGCATATTTCGAGGAACCGTTATTTTTTACACTTAAGGATTTCCAGATGACATGGCGATGCACCACCCACAGCTGAAGAAATGCTGCCTCCTGCCTCGCTAAGGCACTGCAATTTTTTTTAAAAAGTGCAGTTGCATGTCTGATAATTACGTGTGAGAAGCGTGTGTGTGTGTGTGTGTGTGTGTGTGTTTTAGGGGCAGGATGAATGGCGAGTTTGCAATCGCCCTAAGGTGCACAAAGAGGGGCTTGGCAGGCTGAGCGAGGTGAGCACGCGCGCCTGCTGCTGTTCCCGCGTTACCTGAGCGCGTGCTGAGGGTGTGCCACTGAGCCGGCGCCACCTGAGCGCGTGCTGAGGGTGTGCCACTGAGCCGGCGCCACCTGAGCGCGTGCTGAGGGTGTGCCATCTGAGCCGGCGCCACCTGAGCGCGTGCTGAAGGAGCTCTCGACTGAGGCGGCGCCGAGCCAACTGTCAACTTCTCCATTTTCCTCCTGTGTGTGTGAGAAACGCCTCTTGAGATTTGGCAGTTAGAGATTCCCTTCGAAAGGTGGGGATGGGGTGTAATTCCGGCCACCGAGTGAAACAGACTCACGTAAACTCAAGGACAGTGTAGACGAGAGCAAGAAACAAAGAATTAAAAACATTTTTTTTCTGAAAAAGGTACTGTTACACTTTTCCCATTTCATAAAGTATTGAATTTTATGATAGCAGATGTGATACCGTATACTATAACTTAAATGTGTGGTTTGGTAAACTTACCTTTTTAATTGAGTTCCTTACTATGGACGGAAACATGGGAACCATAATGTTCCAACAATATGCAGTTTAGAAAGTCTAAACTATAAAACTGAAGTTGACAGCTGGAAAATAGGGATTTCTGGTAGAAATGTCTGAATTTTCAATATTACTGTTACTTAAAATGAGCCCATTTATGCATAGTTTTTTCCATTGAACTATAAAGGTGTAAAACCAAAACTCAATGTATATCTGATCAACTCTACTTTTTAAGCAGTGGTTTTCAAACTTTTCTGTTTGGGAGAATCCTGCATATATCTTTCCAGGGTCCCCTTGCATTGATCCAGGTTCCGGGCCCTCTAGTCACTTTTTTTATTCATTCATTGGATGTGGGCATTACTGGCTAGGCCAGCATTTGTTGCCCATCCCTATTTGCCCTTGAGAAACTGAGTGATTTGCTAGGCCATTTTAAGAGTCAACCACATTGCTGTGGGTCTGGAGTCACATGTAGGCCAGACCAGGTAAGGACAGCAGATTTCCTTCTCTAAAGGACATTAGTGAACCAGATGGGCTTTTACAACAATCAACAATGCTTTTATGATCACTATTAGACTAGCTTTTTAATGCCAGATTTATTAATTGAATTCAAATTTCACCATCTGCTATAGTGGGATTCAAACCTGTGTCCCCAGAACATTAGCCCCATCCCTTTCGGGATTACTAGTCCAGTGACATTACCACTATGCCGCCACCTCCCTTCACATTGTCTAAAAAACAGTGCCAGGCATCCAAAGAAAATTTAGGTTAATTGGCCATTATAAATTGTCACCAGTATAGGTAGGTGGTAGGGAAATATAGGGACAAGTGGGGATGTTTGTTGGGAATATAGGATTAGTGTAGGATTAGTATAAGTGGGTGGTTGATGTTCGGCACAGACTCGGTGGGCCGAAGGGCCTGTTTCAGTGCTGTATCTCTAATCTAAAAAATCTAATCTAAAATAGTGCTATCAACGAAGAATGCTTTCATTGTATAAAGCAACAAACAATGCATTTGTATGTTAACAAATACAGAAATCTGATGACCTTATCAAACCCTGGAATTTCCTCATGGACCCCTCGGATCTGAGGACCCCAATTCGAAGATTGGTGATTTGAAGGAAATGCATGAACAGCTGTTAGTTATGGATTTTCTAATTTCCTGATTTATGTTGCAACATGAAGAATAAGTAAAACACCAGTGGCTGAGACATTGCTGAAAAATTAATAGCAAGTTCATATTACTTGTCATTATTAGTACATAAATACCCAGTAATCTGTGGCATAGAAGAGATAAGCTGAGTTCCAATTTGCAGCAAATTGCGCCGCTCTGCCATTAACCTCGCCAAAACCAAAAAACTTAACATCCCGTCATGAACCTCTCCATTGTGTGTTGTGAAATTGCTGGATTTATGCCGTTAATACAAATTAATCTCACTGCAGCCATTTAGGGCTGGTAGTTTATGTCGCAATGACACTGTTAACTGTGATTTATGGTCTTGATGTGCCATGCATGTAGTAATTTATTCCGAGAGATATTTTTCATTTTAAATTTCATGTTCTTTTCTTACTTTTCCTTTCTGTCTCTTTTTTTGCTCTCTCTTAATTCACTTTCTTTCCCTTCATTTTCCTTCCTGTATCTAATTTGATTCAAATTCACCCTATTTCCTTCTTCTCCTTTTTCTCTGTTTCTTTCCCTATCCTTAAATTTAATAGGTTAAGGAGATGGACCATTTGACTTGATGTTCATGAGGTCCCAGATGCATAATTGACGCTGCCACATCATTATCAATTCACATTTCCAGCAATTTGTGGTGTAAAAATAAAATGATCCGAAGGGTGAAGTAAAAAAATCCAATTCACGACGCATGTTGCGAGATGTGGGCTTCAGGGATTTTTGTACCAGTATTGGGTTCATTTAGAACTTTTTTTTCCTTGCATGAGGTGAGATGATCACGTATTCCTAGGCCATAAATATAATTAGTCATATGATAGTACATAACTTGAGTATCGCTGAAAAAAGAGACATGCTGTCAAAGCTTTTCATCTTGCATTCATCAGGACAGAAGCAAGAATGCCAAATTTCAAAGGGAGCAACAATTTATACAGCATGATAAAAGGGTGCTGATTTGTTGGCAAGTCGACTCTGATTGGTCGAGGCGTTGCCATGGAGAATGCACTTTGCCTATTCGGACCGTACTCAACCAGCCTGTACTTGCAAAACTCAGAACACAATGTGTTATAGGTTAGCACTGCAGCCTCACAGCTTCAGCAACCTAGGTTCAGTTCTGGGTACTGCCTGTGTAGAGTTTGCAAGTTTTCCCTGTGACTGCATGGGTTTCCACCAAGTGCTCTGGTTTCCTCCCACAGCCAAAGACTTGCAGGTTGATAGGTAAATTGGCCATTGAAAATTGCCCCTAGGGTGGGTAGGTAGGTGGTAGGAGAATTGTGGGGATGTGGTCGGGAATATGGGATTAATGTAAGATTAGTATAAATGGGTGGTTGATGGTCAGCATAGACTCAGTGGGCCAAAGGGCCTGTTTCAGTACTGTATCTCTCTATGACTCTAACATATCCAGGTGTTGTGCCTTTTTTTGAATTAAACAAAAGCATAGCAGACAATAGTTCCCTCGTGCATTCTCCATGGCAAAGCCTCGACCAATCAGAGTCGACTTACCAACGAATCAGCATCCTTTTCTCATGCAGTATGAATTGTTTCTCCCTTTAAAATTTGGCATTCTTGTGTCTGTCCTGATGAGTGCCAGATGAAAACCTTCAACAGCATGTCTCTTTTTTCAGCAATAAATTAGATTAGAGATTCAGCACTGAAACAGGCCCTTCGGCCCACCGAGTCTGTGCCGACCATCAACCACCCATTTATACTAATCCTACACTAATCCCATATTCCTACCAAACATCCCCACCTGTCCCTGTATTTCCCTACCACCTACCTATACTAGTGACAATTTATAATGGCCAATTTACCTACCAACCTGCAAGTCTTTTGGCGTGAGGGAGGAAACCGGAGCACCCGGAGAAAACCCACGCAGACACAGGGAGAACTTGCAAACTCCACACAGGCAGTACCCAGAATCGAACCCGGGTCCCTGGAGCTGTGAGGCTGCGGTGCTAACCACTGCGCCACTGTGCCGCCCTTAATATTAGCAAGATACCATGCAAAGTGGCTGTAGTTTAATATTTACATAAGTGACAGAATTAGGTAATGAATGATGAATGAGGCAATATATTTATGGTGAACACTTTTGTAGTGAGAAATGAAGAACAGTCTAAAAGGGCAGTGTTAGAATGATAATACCTGTAAGAATACAATCAGTTGACTTATGTCTGTTGGAGTTTTCTTGTAAGTTAACATTTTATTTTTATTTTCCATTTTTTCGGTGATTGTTTTGGCTTCACAGCAGCAGTTCTAAGGCAGAAGAATACACAATGCCAAAATGGAATAAGACTGAGTTAACTGTTACTTTTTAAAGTCAGAACCCTTTTGTTCCATTGATAAAACTGCATTGCATTATGTGTTTTGAGAGAGGGAGGCAGATCTCTGATGTAAAAAATATAAGTATTATCACTTGGAGGTTACATTGCATGCACGTGAGAAAAATATACATGCTGCAATAAAGTACTGAGAAAACTTACATATGTATGGTAACCTTAAGTAATTTAGCCTGAGTTTGTTTATGAGGAGCATCCAGTAATTAATCTTGTTTCATTACTTAACTATCTTCTAGGTGCCCATAAGGGTTCTGCCACATATTCAAAACAAAAACATTCTCAAGCATACTATAGTAAAGAATACTGCATTTTAAGAACCTTTAAATTATTCATTCACAACTATGTGGTTCTAGAGCGAGCTGACTTCATAACATAGTTCACAAAACTATTAATTTTTATTCAAGAAATTACACTAATCTGCTCAGGCATTTGCTTATCAGGTCCTGTAGACAATCTACAATTTTTATTTACTTCAGCAAAAGTTTAGTCGGAGTCTGATGGAAACTTCCAGAGAGTAAAGTTATTGCTTATATGGCTATGAAATCCTTGCTCTTCAACCTTTATCCAAGCCCCATAAATACTTCTGTTTGCAAATGAGTAAATCTTGCTGTACATCTCTTGTTTATTATTCTTCATTGTACTCAAATAGTGATAATGCACTCTGAAGGCTTTTGAACATTCCTTACAGATAAAATTACATGAACCAACATGAATATTTTGTCTAATAACAAAATTGAACAGACATCAAAGTTAGAAGAGAAAGCTAATATTTTCTCAGAAAGTTCATAATTTGTACTATTTGTCTATATTCTCTAGTAATCTCATGCTTAAACACGGGTGAGGTCCCGGAGGACTGGAGAATTGCTAATGTTGTCCCCTTGTTTAAGAAGGGTAGCAGGGATAATCCAGGTAATTATAGACCGGTGAGCCTGACGTCAGTGGTAGGGAAGCTGCTGGAGAAGATACTGAGGGATAGGATCTATTCCCATTTGGAAGAAAATGGGCTTATCAGTGATAGGCAACATGGTTTTGTGCAGGGAAGGTCATGTCTTACCAACTTAATAGAATTCTTTGAGGAAGTGACAAAGTTGATTGATGAGGGAAGGGCTGTCGATGTCATATACATGGACTTCAGTAAGGCGTTTGATAACGTTCCCCATGGCAGGCTGATGGAGAAAGTGAAGGCGCATGGGGTCCAAGGTGTACTAGCTAGATGGATAAAGAACTGGCTGGGCAACAGGAGACAGAGAGTAGCAGTAGAGGGGAGTTTCTCAAAATGGAGACGTGTGACCAGTGGTGTTCCACAGGGATCCGTGCTGGGACCACTGTTGTTTGTGATATACATTAATGATTTGGAGGAAAGTATAGGCGGACTGATTAGCAAGTTTGCAGACGACACTAAGATTGGTGGAGTAGCAGATAGTGAAGGGGACTGTCAGAGAATACAGCAGAATATAGATAGATTGGAGAGTTGGGCAGAGAAATGGCAGATGGAGTTCAATCAGGGCAAATGTGAGGTGATGCATTTTGGAAGATCCAATTCAAGAGTGAACTATACAGTAAATGGAAAAGTCCTGGGGAAAATTGATGTCCAGAGAGATTTGGGTGTTCAGGTCCACTGTTCCCTGAAGGTGGCAACGCAGGTAAATAGAGTGGTCAAGAAGGCATACGGCATGCTTTCCTTCATCAGACGGGGTATTGAGTACAAGAGTTGGCAGGTCATGTTACAGTTGTATAGGACTTTGGTTCGGCCACATTTGGAATACTGCGTGCAGTTCTGGTCGCCACATTACCAAAAGGATGTGGATGCTTTGGAGAGGGTGCAGAGGAGGTTCACCAGGATGTTGCCTGGTATGGAGGGCGCTAGCTATGAAGAGAGGTTGAGTAGATTAGGATTATTTTCATTAGAAAGACGGAGGTTGAGGGGGGACCTGATTGAGGTGTACAAAATCATGAGAGGTATAGACAGGGTGGATAGCAAGAGGCTTTTTCCCAGAGTGGGGGATTCAATTACTAGAGGACACGAGTTCAAAGTGAAAGGGGAAAAGTTTAGGGGGGATATGCGTGGAAAGTTCTTTACGCAGAGGGTGGTGGGTGCCTGGAACGCGTTGCCAGCGGAGGTGGTAGATGCGGGCATGATGGCGTCTTTTAAGATGTATCTGGACAGATACATGAATGGGCAGGAAGAAAAGAGATACAGACCCTTAGAAAATAGGCGACATGTTTAGATAGAGGATCTGGATCGGCGCAGGCTTGGAGGGCCGAAGGGCCTGTTCCTGTGCTGTAATTTTCTTTGTTCTTTGTTCCAACAAAAATAAATCAGAAAGTTAAAATGGAAAATAAAGATCGGTTAAAGCATTTGTTGCAGATAAGGAATGTGACCCAGATTTTAAATATGAAATTAGTTGCAGAAAGATTTTGTGTAAACAAATAATGTTCTTTTTGAGGCACAATGCTCTATTTGTTATTTTTCCTTCTGCGATCGGCTTCACTATGCCATCTCCCTGTTGAGCACGTCAAGGTATTAATGTGAGAATGACTCCTTCTTCCAGTTCTCCCAATCCCTCTCTGTAGGGAAGTGCCTGGGGTATATTCAGCACACCATTCATGCCAAGATTGCTGAGAACTGGAGCTCCAAGGTTTGAAGGATTGTGGGCACAAGACAATCCAATAATTAAGTTTGTGCTTATGTTGATATTCTACACTGCTGTAGATTTTAATTTTTAAGTGTTAAAGTAAAACTATAGGTATGTATTACATTAAAACATAATAATTATATCTCTTTAGACTTATTTTGGAATTTCTTTGAGTATAATTGTGGATAGCTGACAGATGTAAAACACTATAATTCCAATATGGCTACATACTTTAATGTGAATATTAAATCATATTGTACCTCTCCTTTGCTGGTGCTAAGTGCTTTCATTCAATCTCTAGTAGTTACTAAACATGTTTATATAGATTGTCAGTCTCTGTTTTTCCTAATGTTGGGAAAATATATGTAAAATCTAGATTCTAATGCAGATCTATTATTATGCATCACTGCTTTCGGCAGTAATTCTGAAAAACTAAGTAGCTGTGTTTATTAAAGAGTAATTTATGATAGAATAATTTAGCTATCAATGTTGTTCTAAAGAGTCCTACAAGGCAGAAAAATAAATGTCATATATTTAGCTCATTTATGAAAAAAATCAATATACTATTCACAATGGAACAAATGAGAGGGATCCATAATTAAGTAGCATTTTTATCAGCCAAAATCTTTGAATGTTTTTAAAGTCAGTTTTCAGTAGAACTAGATACAAATGGTTCAAACATTTATGTTGATAATGTTTTAAGAAATGCATATGCCTATTTCTGTCTCTTTGTGCTTTTTCCTTCTCTCCCTCTTCTGGCTCAGATTCTACCTACAATTTGTAAAGTGTCTGGAAATGGTTTATGATACAAAAGGTCATATAAACATGTAAGTTGCTGTTATTGTTGTAAAATATTTGACTGGAGAGTTTTTATATTCCTGGATGAGATTTTTATATGTCTGAGCTTTGAACCATAAATCTTGGAACTGTGAGCTCTAGCTTAATGGAAGCTCCAAGTTGGTATAGGGCTTTCCTTTTGTGAGTGATGGATGAGATTATTAAAGGTTAATGAGACTTTTTCCCTTTTGATATAAAAATAAGTTGAATACTCAAAAATTATGTTTGTCACCGTTAGATATGAAGAGAAGCTGAATAGGCAGGTGTATATTTTGTGACCTTATGTTCTATTTGCATGTGCTTTTGTTTCAATTGACTTTTTCTTCATTCAGGCCCTTTTCACAAAGATTTTGCAGGCTTGTATAAATTTCTGCAAAAAACGTTTGGTAAATGTTTACAGAAAATGAAATCACAACTATTTGCGATAGTCAGCACGGTTTTGTGAAAGGTAGGTCGTGCCTCACAAACCTTATTGAGTTTTTCGAGAAGGTGACCAAACAAGTGGATGAGGGCAAAGCCGTGGATGTGGTGTATATGGATTTCAGTAAGGCGTTTGATAAGGTTCCCCACGGTAGGCTATTGCAGAAAATACGGAAGTATGGGGTTGAAGGTGATTTAGAGCTTTGGATCAGAAATTGGCTAGCTGAAAGAAGACAGAGGGTGGTGGTTGATGGCAAATGTTCATCCTGGAGTTTAGTTACTAGTGGTGTACCGCAAGGTTCTGTTTTGGGGCCACTGCTGTTTGTCATTTTTATAAATGACCTGGATGAGGGTGTAGAAGGGTGGGTTAGTAAATTTTCGGATGACACGAAGGTCGGTGGAGTTGTGGATAGTGTCGAAGGGTGTTGTAGGGTACAGAGGGACATAGATAGGCTGCAGAGCTGGGCTGAGAGATGGCAAATGGAGTTTAATGCGGAGAAGTGTGAGGTGATTCACTTTGGAAGGAGTAACAGCAATGCAGAGTACTGGGCTAATGGGAAGATTCTTGGTAGTGTAGATGAGCAGAGAGATCTTGGTGTCCAGGTACATAAATCCCTGAAAGTTGCTACCCAGGTTAATAGGGCTGTTAAGAAGGCATATGGTTTGTTAGCTTTTATTAGTAGGGGGATCGAGTTTCGGAGCCACGAGGTCATGATGCAGCTGTACAAAACTCTGGTGAGGCCGCACCTTGAGTATTGCGTGCAGTTCTGGTCACCACATTATAGGAAGGATGTGGAAGCTTTGGAAAGGGTGCAGAGGAGATTTACTAGGATGTTGCCTGGTATGGAGGGAAGGTCTTACGAGGAAAGGTTGAGGGACTTGGGGTTGTTTTCGTTAGAGAGAAGGAGGAGGAGAGGTGACTTAATAGAGACATACAAGATAATCAGAGAGTTAGATAGGGTGGATAGTGAGAGTCTTTTTCCTCAGATGATGATGGCAAACACGAGGGGACATAGCTTTAAGTTGAGGGGTGAAAGATATAGGACAGATGTCAGAGGTAGTTTCTTTACGCAGAGAGTAGTAGGGGCGTGGAACGCCCTGCCTGCAACAGTAGTAGACTCGCCAACTTTAAGGGCATTTAAGTGGTCATTGGATAGACATATGGATGAAAATGGAATAGTGTAGGTCAGATGGTTTCACAGGTCGGCGCAACATCGAGGGCCGAAGGGCCTGTACTGCGCTGTAATGTTCTAATTCTAATTCTAACTAAAAAAAGGAACAGATTGTTCTCTAGCAAATTATCAAGAGCTTTGTGAACAAGGGATATTGGTTGAAGGATTTGTGGAGAAAGAACAGGAGAGTGAGACTAGTTGGATAACTCTTTCAAAGAGCCAGCACAGGTGTGATGGGCCAAATGGTCACTTCTATGCTGAATCATTCTTTGATTCTATAATTCTAATGTTCTGCGCTCCACAATTAAATAGATTTTGGAAAGTTAGCTCTTGCTGTGCAAATGCCATAATTGATTTTTCAATGCTTAAGGCTATAAAATCTTGCTTATCAAATATCCATTTTAGAGGTTTTGGTTACTGTGGTGGAGCTCAAATGCTACAACTGCCGAAACCTGTTTCCTAATGGTGTTGCCTTTTGTCTTTTCCTCTAGTTTCTGCCAATCACTGTGGTGACGAATAAGGGGAGAAGAGACTTGTGAGGCAGACATGTTCATTTAGATGCTGTTTATAATACCTTGGGGTTTTGTAAACTTAATGGGCTGAATTTTATCGGCCCCTTGATGGAGCGGGGCGCGGCACAGGGGCCAGTAAAATGCTATGGAGAGAGGCCTGCCTTGACCTGCGACATTGAGAAGGGCCCGCCGCATATTACCGACGGCGGGGGGGGTCCTCGGTGCGGCCCACCCCCCCGCCACCTGGCGGTGAGCCCTTCATATACATATGCAAATTGTACCAAATGAGATGCAAATAAACTTACCTGCAGGCAGCGGCCGTGCCACGCCAATTTTACGGCTGCTGTTTGTCCTTCGTGCGCCTTCGGAACTCCGCATGGAGGCAAATGTTAGAAGGTTTGAGGGTAAAGATCGGGTAGGGAAAAAGGCATGGTTTCATTATTTTGGGCAATTGAAATGACTATTCAGGAGGTTGGGGAACGGCCTCCATATCTTTATTACCTGTTTAATAAAAATGCTGATTACTTTGCCTTTAAAAATTAAAACTTCATCTCAGGGCTTAAAGCCCTTTAAAAATGGCACCGGCACCTGCGCAATGGCATCAGACGCCGTTGCCGGGGATGGGGCGGTGGCCCTCCTGTACGTTAAATGCTCCCCCACACGTAATATTGCAGGGGCTGTTCGGCGGCAATTCTGTGTCGGAAGGCCACCGTATTGAAAGCGTGCCGCCGCAGAGCGTGGTGTGCGATTAAAATTCAGCCCAATAGCTCCAAAGTTTGACAAAGTCCAATTCCAGAAGGGTAGTGCAAAAAAAAATTTGAATGACATAGCACTAGAATAAATGAAGAATATAATGCTGTTGTTTCATTTGAGTGCTGTATGAAGCCAGCTGCAGTGTAGTCCCACTCGTTTTCCCCAGTTGTGTGCCAAGTAATGCAATTGTACAATTTTGCTGTTATATTATGTGAGGCACTTTGGGGTATATGATGCATATTACTTGAAATGCCAATACCTTTTGGTGGTTAATGCTTGTCAAATTTGGTTGTATAGATTTACACAAACCTTGTTCGATAGTGACATATAAGCGAGTAGAAAGCAAAAGGTACACTGATGGGACAATGAAAACTTTGCCTACAGCAGCAAGATAGTATATATCATTGGTCAAAATGACCTTTCTACTTAGAAAGAATGCTGATTTTTACTCTAGTGTTTCCTCAGAGCATCTACCTCTAGAGCCGTGGCTAAATAATGAATATATCTTGATCTCATCCATTTCCTTCAACAGAACAGTAAAAATCTTGGGGAGAAATTCAACATATAATGGCTGTATTTTGCCTGTAAATTGGTGTAAGTACCTCCAAATTTCATGTTGCGATATGGCACTCTTGATCTTGATTGGAAGTGCAACAGGTGGCATATTGGCCCAGGTGACTTTTACTTGTCCAGTGTGCTCACCTGAAATAGGTATTAGGCCCCTTGTGTATTCAAATCAGGGTCCTACATTAAAATAAAAGCAAAATACTGCAGATGCTGGAAATCTGAAATAAAAACAAAAAATGCTGGAAATACTCAGCAGGTCTGGCAACATCTGTGGAGAGAGATGCAGAGTTAACGTTTCAGGTCAGTGACCTTTCATCAGAACATTCTAAATTTTAGTTACACATTTTTGCTGCCCTATTAATGCATCTTATAACTCCATTAGGTAGGACAAGTGTTGCTGTCGTACTACTTTGAATGACGATTGAAATGAATGTGTACTGTAATAAATAATTTCACATGAATAATGTTCCTACTTACTGCTCATAGCATCTAGAAGAGTCAACCAATACATGAACAAAGATTTAACTGGGCACCAGAGGTGTTAAGATGATGATCCAATTGGCTATCAGTAACTTTTAAAGCCAAATATTTCAATTTGGTAGTTTTCTTGTTTGGTCATTTGGCAGAATTATCAAATTGATTAAATTGATTAATGTTTAATACTCAGAAATGGAAAGGCCAAAGTTAGGTTGACCCTGGGCTGAGTTAATGGTCAAGCCCTTAAGGCCACAACTTTGAGCCACACCAAATGGAAATTTAGAAGTCACGGTGACCTCCTTCATGAGAACAAATATAAAACAGCACATAAGAACCAAACTGCGAAGCTGCTGAAAAGACATATTTTGCCATAGCGCACATTTTTGTTTTTATTTAACCTATATATTGACATTTTGTGGCACCATTACTGTTGGTGTTAGCAAATGGGGTTATGGAAGAGGTAGATTGGAGAACCTCCCCCCACACCCCCTTCTTACATTAAATAATGCCTTTCATGATTTCAGGATGTCTTGAAGCGCATTACAGCTAATGTACTTCTAAAGTGTAGTCACTGCTGTCATGTAGGGGAAATGTGGCAGCCTATTTTGTGCACAGCAAGGTCAAACAGCAATAAGATAAATGACCTGATAATCAGATTTTTAGTGATGTTGGTTGAGGGATAAATATTGGCCAGGACACCAGAGGCAATACCCCTGGAAAATAATTTGTGTGCGCCCAGCTCAGCAATTTTACCCCACTGGAGAGCTGTGCGCAGATAAAAGCAGGAATATGATTCTTTAAATTGAAATCATTTTGTTTTAGCAAACAAAGGTAAGGAATATTAACATTGCCATTTCAAACATCAAGGGCTGAATTTTATGGGCCCCCTTAGGGACGAGAATGGAGGAGGGGGGGTCCATAAAATTGTTGTGGGAAGGTGAAGGGTGGAATGCCCGTTGCCTTCCCGATGCCTTCAAATTTAGTCTGGGGTAGGGAAGGCAGAGGATGGTACAAGGACTAGAGGACACAGATTTAAGGTTTTGGCAAAGAGATGCAGGGGGAATGTGAGGAAGAACGTTTTTACGCAGTGAGTGGTAATGACCTGGAACTTGCTGCCCATGAGGGTGAGGGAAACTGATTTCA